>NW_005054333.1:1623864-1641299 GCF_000277835.1 Geospiza fortis
ATGCCTTCATAAATTGATTAAATAGTTATGAATGTATCTTTTCTTTCACACTGTTCAGATATGCCAGATCATCCTTAGTCCATGTAGATCACTGTGTCTGCAGTGGCTGATCCATGTGCAGGGTTCTGACTTGTGTGAATGAATGGATATAGTCACAAGTATTGATATCATAAATATCATAAAAATAAATCAGTACACCTTCAAAATGCCTTGAAAATAACACGTTGACATAATAAATGGTCTTTAGTGGGTTTACAGCTTCAAGTAGGTAAGCAGTACTGCTGAACTCATTTGCCTGCTCAGAATGGGAGAGCTGTGGTTTCTGATGGCAAAGGAATAACAGACTGGACAGCAATGTGTGCCATTAGGGAGTAGCATTGCTCTTAAAACTGCTAGAGATACAAGTCTCATTCATTTAATAGAGTTAGATTATCAGAGAATGTCTATGAATTTTATAGTAACGTCCTTGGAAGAATATGTTGTTAATAAATTCAGATGCCTTGCTACACATGGAGTGTCTTCTGTAGAGCTTACAGGAAGCCCTGTGTTTTCACAGATTCTTTACATGGGACAATGGATGGAGTGTTTCTCTTCGAAGATTTTGCTGTGGAAGACGGTAAAACCACGCGGGGCTATGATGCAATTGTGGTAGAGCAGTGGACTGTCTTGAAGGTATGTGTTTTCCTTCTTTGACTTTTTTTTGTAAATCAAAACACTCCAAGACTGTGAGACAGACTCTCATGTACTGACCTGTGCTGCACCAGTACCAGCCAGGCAGCCAAAATGAAGGGATGCAATGTTAACAGTAATGCCAGTTCACCACACTCCGGGTTTGTACAACACACTTCTGATCTCGACCTCGTGCTTTTTTTAGAGGGTAGGAAATGTGACTGACAGTGAGCAATGAAACTCAGGGCTATCTGTCTCAAAATTACAGATGTCTGCTAGATTAACTGCGCAGAGGATCTCCATTGGTTGTCAGGGCAACATGATCACACAAGTCGTTATAGCATCGCAGTTCTAAAGAAGGCAGCCCTTCAGGTAGGCAGACTTAGCTGCAGCAGGAAAGTATGGAGAGCTGCCTTGCTTCTGTTTGTCCTCCTTCATATGCTGAAAAAACTGTGTATTCTGGGTAGGCTCCTCTAGACAAACCACAACTTGGCCTTTTGCAGATCCAGGTGCCCACCCAGATCAGGAGAAGCGCTGCTTAGGCCAGATTGGTCAGTACCAGTCTTCCACAGCAAATTTTGTACAAACACTACTTCTATATTTGTAAAGCTGGACTTAAATTCTTTGTGACTTGAAGCAAAAAGAACATGGGAGGTTGGGGGAAGAAGTAGCTGCATAACTTTTAGGAGGTTTTTTTGGTTCTGTCTGATGTTTGCTAGAAATAGATGCTGTGTATCTATAAAGGCAATACCTGATCATTTCACTTGGAATGTATTGTAAAATGTGTAAAATCCTTAGACAGATAATCCCTCATTTTGGCACACACATACCAGAAGAACAGATTAAGGGAAAATGGAACAGATGCTAGGGTAAGTGTGTAAAATTCCAGGAGACTAAGATTAAGAGCTTTGTTAGTAGATGATGGTTTTGTAGTGCAGCAAGAAATGGCCAAATAGTAATGGCTACAAACAACTTGCAGAGTTGCAGAGTTAATAAGCTGTGTTAATAGCAGCTTTTCTTGTTGCTGATGGGTGTCTGAAAAATGATTCTTTTATTGCATTAAATGCTATTCCATTTATGACAGACTTGACTGGAAATTCTTGTTCATTTTTAGGGTCAAGTTGCATTGTTGCCACTCAGGAACGAGGTTTTGAGGTAATGACAGATGGTTTCATGAGTGCATTAGGTCAGGGCTGATCAAGAAGGCAAATGTTAAGAAGCATTAATGTTGACCATGTGTTTAAAACTGTTAGGAAATGAATCGAGGTTGAAACAGCAAGTATATACTACTTCATACTACTGTGTAAGCTGTGTTTGACAGCATCTTATTTCAGAAGGCTGTGTTAGCTCAGTAATTGTTCAGAGAAGAGAGTGGGCATGGTCAGTGACACAAACAGCTTCCATATTAGGAAGACTTTACATGTGTGTCCTTTCAGCCTGGAAGAAAGAAGAGTTGCAGGGAATGGAATGGGTAGAGAGGTCCTAAAACATGGGAAGGAGGTGAATAGGGATTGTTTGCCATCTCTTCCAGTATAAGAACTAAGTGCCAAATGGTACTAGTCAGAGCCAGGTGCAAAGCAAACAAAAGAGAGGGATTTCAGATAATTATTTATGCAGCAGAACTGTGGAACTCCTTTCTGGACAAGGTTGTGAGTCCAGGAAGTTTACAGGATCTTGTGTTCATACAAGCATTTTAATTCAGATCAGGAGTGCCTTTTTGAAGTGAAGCCACTGATCCATCCTTAACACACCTCACTTCACCTCACAGAACGGTCCCACAGTGCACAAACTGGATTTCTTTCGGTAGAAACAAAACCAGACGTGCTAAGTACAAAAAATATTTGGGGCATGCTTGACCTAATACATATTACTTTTCCTTAACCATCCTTTAGAGCCATGTTGGAAATAGCTTTCTGAGTTATAAATGGATTCCTGGCCAGAGCAGTTTGGCTCTCAAACAACCAATCCAAGGTTCTCCATCTCAATAGGATATCATAACAAAGTTAGGCATAATGTGTGGGCACGAGACAGCTTCTGTCAAGCTACATGACAAGGATAATGGGGATCCTGTGTTGGCAGAGTGCTGACCAGAACACCAGGACTCAAGCAAAAGAGTATTTTCTAGCAGCACCCTTTGAAGTGTTGGAGGCCTTAAGTGGAGTATCATTTGCTTTCAATTCTAGCAGTTCCATGCTGGAGAGCACAGCTGGTCAACAGATTAAGGATTGAACCTCCCAATGCCATCTGGTGTGTCAGGAGATGCTGTACTGCTGCACACCATGTCTTTGTGAGGGCTAATGCCGAGAATCTCCTGTTCCAGACATAATATTTGGGATGTGCAATTTCAGAAACTGACTGATAGCGTACACAGAGCTTGTCAGTGTGATCAGATTATTCTCTGCTGTAATTAAAAATTTGGATACTGGGTTTTCCCTGGCAGTTTTGCTCTTCTGAAATCAAGTGTGGCTGTTCTGTGGGCATTATGAAAATGTTCCCCACCAAGCTGAAAGAGGAAGAAAAACCTTTCTGAGGGAAGAATGTTGAGGCATTAGGGAAGTCTTGCAAAGGTCTTACCTATTTAAAGAAAGAGCAGAGCTGGCCAATTTGGTTTTCTCCTCCTGCATTTTGAATAACTTTGCCGGGATGTATCTTGCCTCCTGCTTTTTGAGACATAGTAGGTGTAGGTAGGTAAGGTCATGGAATCAGTGAAAGGACTGGAAGCTGGGGGATCTGTAGGCACATGCACAGTGTCATACCCAGAAGAACAAGTGTTAAACCTTGTTGGAATTCACCTTTATTTACCATCAACATGGAATAATGCAGTGGCAGGGGAAGGGAGTGTAAAATGGGGAAGGAGACAGAGTTCAGTAGTGACAGAAGATGTCCAAGAGCCAGTAAAGGCCTTTTTCTGTTACGAATTTTACAAAGTATAGTTGTTACAGAGATAGTTATGGAGCAGTGGAATGACTCATTATGTAGAAGATTGGGGTTTTTTTTTGGTGTACATTCAGCTCTCATCCACATTAACCTTTTCTATTTGTTACTTCCATTTCTGCCAAGCAGTGGAAGAAGCCCTGATGGGTAGCATGACATAAATGTATATAATGGACCTTTATTTTAAATTTGTATCAGATTTGGTTATCTGGATGAGCTTTGGAGTTACTCAGATGTGGTCTGAACTGAATGTAAATTTATTGTGCTCTACTAATTAAGAAGAGTAAGAAACAAACAAAAGAATCCCAGCCGCAAGAGAAGAAAGCATTTTTAGAAAGGGAGGCATGTAGCATGTATCAATGCCCTTTGGAAAGAAAACCTCTCTAAATGAAAAGGTAAAGGGTTGCTGTTTAGCCATTAACACAAAAGAGAGGGGTTGGCACACCTCTTAGCAGGGAAAGTGCTGCCTTTTTAATTGCTAAGGCTAATAGAGAAAACAAGCTGAACAGTGTGATGCACTCTGTGTGTGTGTAAAATGTCAGTTTGTAGAGGATGTAAAGCTCGCAGCTGTCACAGTATGTGGTCCCGCCAAGCAGCAGACAGGATGTAATAGCTCTGAGTAATTTAACTCTTTCTTCTCAAATGTAGAGCTGTGGTATCCTCTGCAAATGACCACAGGACTTGTTATGACAAAATACTGCGCTCATCCTTATCACTTTAACTCTAAAAATGTCAGGACATATTATTTCCACTGCAGTCTCTGAGATCTGGCCCTAAAACTTGTTTGATGCTTTTAATTCTGCTTGTGTAGGCAAATGTGGGTAGACAGTTCTGATTAATCAGAGCCTGCATGATTTCCATCTCCCCATCTCTAAATCTGTCACCTTCCCTTCCCCATTACCCAAGACAAAACAGCTAATACTCTCTTTAAAATAGAGTGCTAAAACATTTATTTTAGATTGCTTCATTGTTCTGCCTCTGAAACTGTGTTCATTTTGAAAATACTGTCCTTAATTTACACGCATTTTCTCATTGAAAATCTTGAGCTGCTGATTCATCATTTTGTGTTTGCTGCTATACCATACCTTTGGTGTACTGACATGAATTAAAATCTCAAATATATTGTAGTGTTGCCATTTCCCTGGCAGACTTGAATGGGGTCAGTCTCCATGGTAGACATGGTAAACCTTTTAAAGTGCGACATAACAAAAGATTTAAAAATTATCTCTGCTGAGCCTAGGTTGCAAGTTGCCTTAATGTAAGCCTTGAAACAAATTCTCTGGAAATAAGGATTTGATTTGTCTGTAAATCTGATTTAGGTCATATGTCAGTTAAGCCATGTTCTGCTGTCTCCGGCCACGAGAGAAAGGCATGCCCAGGTCAGCCAAGGAGCTGATGGCAATGGGCATGAAAAGCCCAGGGGAGTCATGTGTGTGACCCTCTTTACCACTCAAAGGACAGATGTGCTGCTTGGGCAAAAGATTTCAGCAGTGTCTGTTGCTGAATTCTTGTTGCTTTTTAAGAAGAGCTGAACAAAAACCTTTAGGAGCCTTCTTGTCTTCCAATAATTTGTTTTTATTAATTCTTGTTTCTTTCCTTTATATAACGTATGAAAGCCACATATATACATATATATTTTTCTGCTGAACTCAGTAGACATAGGTTTTAAATTGATTAAAATCCACATGATTAAGTTCCATAGGGTAATATTTTCATTGGTTTTGATGATTAATGTAGTAACAGAATTAAACAATATGAACTTGGAATGTCCCTGATAATTTCTTGTGGCTCTGGTAGCATTGAACATCTAATAAGGTGAATGCTTCTTCCATGTGAGTAAGGGCACTTGAAGTAAAGAAACTGAAAATTCAGCACAGTATGGATTAAAAAATCCTTCCCAGCTGTCATGGTTTTCTAAGAATTAGTTCTCTGCTCACCCATAAACCTTCAAGAGAAAAGCGTCCCAGATCTAAACTTCCCACTTAAGAACAAGCTGAGAAAAAGTATTTCAGTCCTCTTTTCTACTTGCTATAAAACCATGCAGGGCACATGTTTCTTTTCCTCAGCAGCTGACTCCAGCCAGGCAGCAGTGCCCTGGGTGGTGCCTCTGTGTGAGCATGTTGAGGGGTGTGGGAGTGGGTGCTGGGACCCCAGAGGCCACACACAGAGCCGCCCATGGGCGAGGGGCAGCACAGCGCTCGCCTTCCTTCTGTGGGAGCCACTGGCAGTGGAGGGTCCAGGATTCAGCTGCAGTGTTTGCATGGAAATAGATCATTACTTGCATAACTGGGGAGTGCTGCACAAAGCCTTCGGGTAAAAGCCACATGTTGTTTGGGAATAAATTATAACCAAAGGGGATTGTGTCCGGGAGGCTGCCTGGGGATGATTAAGCTGCGTGTGTAGGGCACGCTGGAGTATGTAAGTTCTTAGGCAGTGGTTTTCTGTGTTGTATTTTCCCCCCAGAGAATTGATGGACAAGCAGTAAAATCAATGTTCACCTTAAGGTACTGTCTTGGTTTGGAAAGACAGGAGTCTGCTAAGGAAGGCAGGAGCCTCCCCTGAAATGGAGAATGTAAACCCTCCCCACCCCTCCGAATTGCTATAATTTTAAATTAAGGGTCTCTCAGGCAAAGATATGGGAGCAGGAAATAACAGTTCTTTAATAGGGAAAAAAATAAAATAAAATAAAACAATGCAGTCCACTAGAACAACACTGACAGAGTCAGAACCCAACCTGACACCCTGTCGGCCAGGGTGTTGGTGGTAGTCCGATTGAAAATGTGGCTGCAGTCCTCCTGGAGTGTCAGGTGTGGTTCTGTTGGAGCAAGGGGAATCTGTGGAGAAGGATGTAGTCTTCCTCTGCTGATCCAGCGGAGGAAGAGGCAGCTGCTGTTCCTCTAGGGAATCCCGTGGAAAAAAGCCGTGCTGGACTTTCAGAATCTCAGAGTATATGGGGGTAGCAATGCTTGGCTCCTCCCTCTGGGCGGAGCATCTCACAATGGGATGTTACAGTTCTTATCAGTCATGAACTGATATTCAATAGCCTGTTATCAGCAGAGGTCCCCTCCCGAGGGAGGTGTGAATGTGGTCATTCAAAGAGAGAGATAAGGCCAACTGCTCACTTGACAAGGTAATCTGCCATACACATGGTAATGGAAAACATCTTGCATGCAATCTTCAACAGGTACACTTCAAGTGTTGCAGGAATTGTGAAAATAAAAATGCCAGATTTATTGAAGAAACTGTACTGATGGATTGCTAGATCACATTTTTTTCTTGTGTTTCCTGGACAGTTACATGGAGTTGTTTCCTCATTTGTACATTGTCTGTGCAGTGGTGAGTTCCGCACGTCTCATAGGATGTGTCCTGTGTTGAGAACCCTCTGTGTCAACACATTCATATTGTCCAGCTTTTGCTACTTCTATAAATTCCAAATTGTGTTGCTGTGCAGATGTACTTCTGTGTTACAGGTGTAGGCAGTATCAGGAGCACTCTGATATTTCTGTTAGTTTATGTACATGCCAGAAAATAGGATTTGCATCCACAGAAGTCACTGAGAGAAGCAGGCATTGTGGGCACAGAAGGGTTTTTTGGTTGTTGTTTTAATTTTACCCTAGATGTGGAGCCAGCTGTGAATGGTACTCAGCAGCCTGTGTGTGTACTGAAACTGTGACTGGATTTTCTGAATTGCAGAAACGCTCTCTTAAAAAAATGCTGCCTCATATATTGTTACAGCCTTACTATAGTCTCCAAAATATTTCACATTGCAGGAATTCACATATATATATATATTAGTAATTGTAAATAACTCTAAATTACATGTGCCCAGAATATTGAGGAAAAGCCTGCCTGTGGATTTATTTATTACTCTTTTTTTTTCTATTACCTTTCCAGTGAGGTCCCCATTTGGCAGCTGCTCTTTGTTGGTCAGTGACCCACCTACTTCCCAAAGCTCCCGGTGGTTTCCAAGGATGCAGGAGCCATCCCACAACCCCCTGCTCCACAGCTAATGGATGTGTAGCAAGTGTCTGCCAGCAACATGCTGTGGTGTGTTACACATGGAGATTCAGGAGCAGCTCAATACTAGAGGAAAAAAGTCCAACTTTTTTATTGCTGAAGCATTTGTGAAACTTCCCTTTTGCTTCCAATAAATGTTTTTAATGGTTCAATACTGTTACACTGTCAGTAGAAATTATCTCTTGGAAGAAGTCTGAAAAGGAAAAAAGCAAATAATTCACAAATTTAGAGCTTGAATTTAGTCCCCATGTCAGCTGTGTTACTGCAAACATAAAACGTTTGCAGCACGCTTTTACTGGGTCATTCTTGCACAGTCCAGGTATTCAATTTCTCTTATTGCATTTTCCTTCTTTTCCACTAAGGTGCAAGTCCTGCTTTTGCCACTTCCATTTCCTCCCTTCAGTGCCCAGGGACCGAAAAGCTTTGGCTTTGGCAGAGCTGGGGACTGGTAGCCAGCCTTGGCTGGGGGTGCGTGGTGCTGCCCTCGTGGCACCCCTTGGTTTTTGTAAGGAGCTGGGTTTCAATGCAGTGCCCATTTTCTGCAACAAACAGTAGGTTACACTTTCAAAGCAACTTGTTTTTTTTTACTTCCCATCCTCTTTGCCATCTGTCAGTAAATTTTGGTACGCAGTCTGTTAGGATTTGCTGATAAAGGTTTTATTAAGATTTATTTAATGGGATTTTCAATCTACCACTCTTTAATCCATGTTGGAAAAAAATATTAAATAGTGACAATCCATAGCTGCCTTGTAACTAAATCACGTTCACTTAGCCCAGGAAAGAATGATTTCTGAAGAACTTCTGTCTCACAAGAGCTTAGTAGTTGTCTTGTTTATTATCTTGCTGTGGTTAAAATTGCCACAGTAGGGGGGGAAAAGAAAAGAAAAATTGTTAATGCAGTTGTTTGTGTGGCTTGCCCTAGATATTATTCTTATCATTTTTTCATCTTTTTTTTTTTCCTCCTAATGAGCAGAAGCAACTGTGAAAGGAAAAAATGCTGGAAACAAACAATATAACTACAAATAAAAAGAATTCTTTTCATGTGATGCAAGTCAAGGGAAAATCCTAGCTCAATATGCTCTGGCTTCTTGACACTCAAGGTGTGATCAGAGATTACTTATCATCCACAGGAGAGTGGGAAGCAAGTTAATTAAAATTTTCCACCCTTTCAGTGAATGAAATGTCTCCCAGTTTGAGATGCATTGTTTGAACACTTCTTTTTCAGAAGAGCTCTGGCACATTTTTTCTCTCCTTCTACTGGTGTTCAAATCCAGTATTTACTAGTTAGAAAAGAGCATTGCACTTTTATTTGAGGGAATGGTGTACTTGAAATTTCATTTCTATTGTCTCTAATAATAGTAGATAAAATAATTACTGTATTAAATGTAAAATGAATACAAGATTACTCTTTTCCTCTGTACCCATCCCCCAGTATGTTGTTTGTTTAGAAGCATTTTTGCTTTAGAAAGCATTTAATATGACACCAATTAAAGGTCTGTATAACTGTGACTCCTGCTGGCACACAAATTCCAGTCGTGGGATAGAATTACAGCCGATGATTCAGGAGGGCAAGGGAGAAATAATTGCATGTGGTCTTAAAAAAAGCTTCAATTATCTGTATTTGCCAGTCAGGAGTTGGAAGCCCATGTGGATTAACCTGTTTATTTTGGAGTGACTCCTTCCTCTTGTCTGTCATCTTCAAACTTAGCCAGTTATTGGGAATAGTCTATTCCCCAAGGACCTGGAGATGAGGTGCAGTGTCTGACTCCAGTGAAGAGGAGTTGGAGGGAGCTTGTTAAAGGGCCTGAGGAGCTCAGAGGAGGGAACACCTCTGCGTCATGTACACACCTCCTGCCTCCAGACAGCCCAACAGGCACACTGGGGTATTGAGTACCAGCACATGGGAAAAATAAGAAGTCATCTTTTTGTAACAACTCTGTAGAACTCTTTAAATAGGTTGGATAGTTTTGATTTTTTTAAACTGCTGGATTAAAAAAAAAAAAGTTTTTTTAGGCCTAATTTACTTAAGTTTTTATTTTCTGGTAACTTTACCCTTTTGAATGTGCTTACCTGCTTGTTTCCTTTCTGCACCACTGGGTTGGGAGATACACCATCATCTGCTGCAGATGATGCTTAATCCTGACAAGTCAGACAGGTCCAAAGCCAGCCCTGTCTCGCTGCTCAGAGCCTGCAGGGACAGAGGGCTGTGGCAGGAGTGATGGCATGTCCCTGAAACAGTTTGGCTTCTACAGCAGCCAAATGAGCTCTGCGTGGTATTGATGTCCTTCCTCATTGCCATAATCTCCCTCTGATTTCTGACATTTGTTGCACATCCTG
The DNA here is from genome assembly GCF_000277835.1 of Geospiza fortis. NCBI lineage: Eukaryota > Metazoa > Chordata > Aves > Passeriformes > Thraupidae > Geospiza > Geospiza fortis. The sequence goes on from NW_005054333.1 coordinate 1,633,822, forward strand.
ATGCAAGAAGAAGGTTCTTCCTGCTAATCACCCACCTCAGGCAATGAATTCAAAATAGAAATCCTCTTTACAACACAAGATGTTCCTCAGGGCACAGACAAGCTCTGCTGTGCCAGTCTTTCCTGATCTGCTTCCCTCCTCTAAATGAGTGAGCTCCTTCTGGTTTTTCCTCTGCAAACACTGTTTGATGGAGGGAATGTTTTAGACAGGTCCTTTTATGTGGCACCTCATGAAGAGCTTGTGATGGTGGATGCTCTGACCTTACTCTTAATCATCGTGTTGCATATTTTCATCTTTATTTTTTGCAGGCATTGTTGACCAATCTCATAAATCTCCGTGCATTATTAATACATCTTTTTGAGGCATTACAGCTTAAAGGCATCTAGATACGTAATAACTTTTTTATTACCCTTGGACACTCTATTTTAGAAACTGGAAAGAGTACACAAATATCCCTCTTCCAGAGGGAAATGGGAGTCAAAGGAGACTCTGAATCTACCACAATCACAGCTGCAGGATGAGTCTTGATTGCTCCAGTGGACACTAGTTAAGGGCTGTGTGGTATTGCCCCCTTCTCACAAGGTGTCTTATTCATCTCCCAGAGTCACAAATTCCAGTTGTACAGGGTGATATTTTAATGTAACACTACCTCTCTAAGCCCCCACAAGCCTCTGTACAGAAGTAACATTAGTAGTGTTCTCTTGCAAGCACTTTCTGGGGTAGAGATTTAAAACATTTTCCTTTTAAGCAGGACTGATACAGCTTCTTCAGCTATTTGCACTTGTAGTCATGATCGGGTTTTTAATAGGTATAGTCAGGCAGCCATTCAGTTATAAAGATATAAGTGACCTAAATTACATTTGTTAGAAGAAAGGAACAGCTGAGATTGGAATTCACTAAAATACCTTGAAATAACTACAGAAGGATTTGGATTAGTTCTGATCAAATGACTATTTCATTACTGTGGAATAAATGGATTTTTTGGAGCTGCAAAACTATTGTGCCTTCCCTAGTGTTGCGAATTGGCAGTTAAAACTCCTTACATGCACGTGAAACCACTGTAAGTGCCTGAGCTTTTTGGCAAATGTAATTGTTATTCCAATCAAATTTAGTTATATTTGTAGAGACTAGTAGTTACCATTTGTCTGCTTTGTGTTTATTAAAATTAAAAACCAGTAAATATGCTGTAGCATCTATTAATTAAATTACTGTCAGTCTTGGCAATTAGACACCTCACTGGAATAATCTTTGTTGAAACCACCAGTGGTTCTTTCTGTGTGGATTTGAGCAAGGCTCTGCTGGGTAAATGTGCAGCAGGAGCCAGACTCCTGCACTGAAAGGCAAAGCTTTTCATCTCGCCCACGGATTTCCTGATTCAAAATAAGAAGGCAGCAATGCTTATTTGTGAGCGATAAAAGGAACAGGCTCGTACTTACATTTTTTGTTGCTGTTGTTGGCTATTTTCCTTTTGATCCATCATGGTAGAGTAACACAACTGATTTCAGTGCAGATATTCAGGATTAACTGAAGCTTAGACAAGTGCAGAATCCAAGCAAAGCAATGCTGTCATTTTTTTAACTACTTGAACATAATTTTTCTTGGGAGGAGATAATTGATAACATACAATGAATTTATCCTGTTCAGATCTGGAACGATCTAAAGCTAGATTGTTGAGTCAGGCAGTGTAAGAACAAGATCGCAGATGTTTACCATTTTAAACAAACTCATGTAACAGTTTGGGATGTATGGGCGGTCGATCATTTGTCTCATGTTTTTGAACATTTTCCTTCCTGCCTAGCTGAACATAAAACATGACCCACTTTGGTGCAAAACCCCTTTTTTCCTCTGAGAAAATGCACACATGTATTTTTTTCTTGGATTTTTTTGTTTGGAGTCAAGCTGAATGTTGCACTCCAAGTGCTGATGCCAACTGTTGCTTTTCCTTCCCCAGGGAGTTGAAGTGCAGACAGATTACGTTCCGCTGCTGAATTCCCTTGCCATGTACGGCTGGCAGCTGACGTGTGTGCTTCCCACTCCCATTGTGAAGACAAACAGGTAGGGAGGGGTGGGTGCTGCCTTTTGGCCAGGGAAGGTGCTGTACAAGCACCACAGTCTGCACAAGCAATTCCCTGTGCAGTAAGTGTGGGTTTCCTCGCAAAGCCTGCTGCAGCTGTTCTCGGGGTTTTCCACGCCTCACAAGCCACATATGGCAGGAAGCACATCTGGTGGGCAGAAAGATGCAAGGTGGCAATGTGGTTTCTGCATGAATTTTCTGAGTGTTGGTTCTGCAGCTCTGTAAACTCTGTTACTGTAAAATTCCTGCTCTGGATCTTCCAGTAATGTCCTTTAGAGCAAAGACAAAATGTGTGATAATGTTTGGAGTGAGATGTTGTCTAGCTGAAGAAAGGTAATTTTATTCTTAGTAGATGTCTGTCTAATGCTGCTGGTACAGTCTAGCTGAGCAGAACCCTGTGAGATTAGTGTGTCACTGCTTGAGTAGCCTTGTGTGCAGATATAATAATTCTGTGGTCTACTTTGCTATTATTTATATTCTGAGATTTAAGTATAAATGCAAATCACTTAAAAATATTCTTCATTACTGGTGAAAAACAATCATACCACTTGTTAATCATGAAGATGGTGCTTTCTGAATTTTCACTGGTCAGGAATATATTTATTCATATATATACACCAGTATAACCAGTTGTACTTAATTAATATGCCCGGCTCTTTATGAGATTTGGATGAAGACTACTCCTACGCATAAAAGCCTAAAAAGTAAAAGGCCATCTGTGTTGAGGGAGAAACTGTATTTAAGTTTTACATTAATATTCATTCATAAGAATGAATAGAAAATCAGAGTTATGATTTGTAATCCCTGACTCTTAAAAGATATATATAAAAATGAAAATTTCTTTCAGCTTTCTGTATCCCACTAATACCTTGAGTAACAGAGGTCAGTGCAGAAGGGCACCCACCTGGTGGTTGTTCCTCCTGCCATGCTGCAGACCTACAGGGAACACCCAGCCCCATTCTAGATCAGTGCCCCAGGAGGGAGGGAAGGAACACTCCGCTGTTGCTGAGACACTGGGGCACTGGGGCTCTTGGGTTTCTTCCTTTTTGTTCCAAACAATTTATTCTGTGTTTGCACACTAATGCTAAAACACATTCAGCAAAACTGTGTCATAGGCTGACAGGTTCTATCAGTCTGAACATTCCCCTCTCCCTGCCCCCCAAAATACCAGGCTGCTCAGAGACACCAGGGACAGGTAATGTGAGGATCATTCTTCATTTTGTTCTTCTTTGACCTGCAGAAATAAGTGACTGAGATGGATTTTCGCTTTGAATGATGCTGGATGTGAATTTAATTCATTCTCAGGAGTGTGCATTTGTTTCTTTTCAGGGAGGGGAATTTATCTACAAAGCAAATTGTATTTCTTCAGAGACCTTCTTTGCCCCAGAAAGCAAAGAAGAAAGAATCTAAGGTAAATAACCTTGAGTTTCTGGTTTCTTTGGGTTTTGCTGGTGGTATTTTTATATTGAAATTGATTTCCCATAGAAACAAAGTGGCCTATTCAGTGTTTCTGTGATACAGTAGCAAGACAGAAGGAATGGAGCTGTTCAAATGAAAGAAACAAAAAATGCTCAAATGATGTCAAAGCTCCTAGATTTCATTCTCTGATGAACTCACAGCAGTGTAAGAAATGCAGATTTTTCTTCATGTAAACCAGCCATAAACCTCCATTTAGACTTAAAATTCTTTCATGTCCAGGGCCTGTAAGATGGAACCAACACTATTTTCTCTCACCCATTTCCTGTATTTTCTGTTTAAACTGCCCTCTTGTTCTCTCTATTTCTTGCTGTTTTGGTAGAACCAGGCACAATGTGGGCCTGATCTGGGCAGGTGTTTCTGATGTGTGAATATTAATGGATTCTGCTGTAATTTAACCAAGACAAGCCTCTAGAATCCAGCTAAATTATCCAAAGGCATAGCTGACAGCTAATGATGTATGGATGTGGATGAGTGTATGTATTCCCACTTCCATTTTTAAACACATAGCTGTGGGAACCCCTGCTCAAACCTGTCATGCCATACAGCTGGAGAGAGAAATACAGGGACCAGAAACAGAAAGTGATGGCCTTCCTACAGTGGTCAAATTTGCCTTGCCCTTTCAGTATGCAAAGGATCAGAAAAGCCAGATGAAACATGGAAAAAAATCTCTGGAACCACATGTCAATGAGGTTGCTGACTAATGCAGCCTTGTTTTTGTTCTGGCTCTGTGGGCTTTGGTGAGTGCTGCCAGCCCAATGTCACCTGCAGGAGTGGGTGCTTGAGGCCATGCAGAGCTGAGCTGCAGCAGGAGATAGGAAATGCTGAGCAGAGCTGAGCATCAGGAGCATTTTACCCAACAGTTCAGATAATTGCAGATAGTTTTCATCTATGGAGCCCTCACTGTTTTGGAGCCTGGTTCTGTGAAAGTTGTCTTTTTGATACAGTGCAGAGCAGGGGAGTGCTTGAACTGACTGAAGCAGGAGAGAACTGCTGCGAGTGTGACTGATTTAGGATTTATTTTCTCTCACTAGCAAAGTTGGAGCCCAGAAGACTGTATGAACTTGTTACAAAGCCCACTTTCCTTGTTTTTTCTCCTTTTTTACAGGTGATTAAAGGGATCTTGGGATGAGTGTTAGAGTGCCTGTATTTGGTCATTCTTCTCCTACCACTGTGTTTTAGTGGAAGGGATGAGAACCCATATGTGGTTGTTCATCCTCAAATAGAGAAAGAAGTAGGATGCTGATTTCTTGTATAATAATAACACACACATACCATCCAGATGACTTGCAACTTTGTTTAAGTTTTTTTCATTCCGGGTTATAAAAACTTATTTAACAGTGTCTGGTTGACGAAACAAAGGACTCACTCGTTGGCAGTGTTAAATATACAGGCATATTTGAGGGCAAGAATCACTACAGCACATATTCATACCAAAAGGTCAGGGAAGGATGACATACCTTGATTATAGTTCTGTAAAGGGATGTAGGACTGGTTCAACATCCCTAAGTGGCTGTTGTGTCACATCAAAGATGCCAACTCAAGCATTTGATTAAAAGTTGTTGAATATTCTGCACATACAACATCCAAGGCTCTCAGGGATTTTTTTAAGCTTAAGCTATGGCATGTCTAAAATGTTTATAGATAACCCTCAGAGGAGGGAAATAGGATGATAAGATTAGAAGGATATTGCATTGATGGAAAACGTTCTGTCCTATCTTTGCACATCAATGAACTGCTGTTCAAGGTAGACAGACAAACAAGAAAGAAAATATGCAAGGAGTAGTACAACTTCTCTCTTCAATGATAAGTACTCCTGTTACTGTAATATTCAATCAGGGATGAAGTAATTGTGTTCATTCACCTCCTACAAAACTGATGCTTATTTCAGCAGAAACTGGCTGAATGCATTTTTGTGAAATAACGGTGTAAGTACCTGACTTGAGTACATGTACACACACTCACAAAGCCTCCTACAGCTGGATCTTTATCACATTTAGGGCCCTGATCTTACCTTCTGTCGATGAGAGCTTTGAGTTAAGTGGAGTAGTGGGTGCCCAGCCACTTCTGCAAATCAAAGAGGAAAAAACTCAGGTGTCTGAATTTTAAACAGCTGAGCTCTAGAACTGAGATGCTATCGTTCCTCTTTCTCTAAGCTGCAGTGCCATTGAAGTGAAAGATAACTTCCTCTAAGTAAAACTGAGAAGAGTTTTGTGAAAGCCAGTTTCTTTCTTTTTTTCCCCTTCTCATTTGCATTAAGTCTGGCTACCAGGAGGAAAGAACATTGTTCCAGCTTTGTAATCTAATAATAAGTTTTGAATGGCTTTTTGATTAAGGAATAAATAGCTAGATCAAAAATTTATTAATACAAAATCTTTTGGCCAACTTCAGCACAGACCCAGTTTCACTGGAGAAAATGGCTTTTTTGAACATGGCTGGGTTTGCTGAATGTCCTGATGAGATTATTTATGCCATCCAAATATTGCCTCCTAACCCATTCCTGAGCTTCCATCAGCAACTGACACTGCTGAAAAAATGGCTGTGCACATTCAGAGGTACTTAGCAAGCTTGTGTAGGATGGCTTAGCTGTGGCTTGGAACCATGGAGCAAGCCCAGAAGACACCTCGAAGTTGGTAATGGGACTGGAGCACCTCTCTGAAGACAAGCTGAGAAAGTTGGGGCTGTTCAGCTTGGAGAAGAGAAGGTTGCATGGAGACCTCACAGCAGCTTTCTAGTATCTGAAGGGGGCCTGCAGGGAAGTTGCCAAGGGACTCTTTGCCAGGAAGTGTAGTGATAGGACAGCGGGTAATGGCTTCACACTGAAAGAGGGCAGGTTTAGATTAGATGGTAGAAAGAAATCCTTTACTGTGAGGGTGGTGAGACACTGGCACAGGTTGCCCAGAGAAGTTGTGGGTGCCCCACCCCCTTACAGTGTTGAAGGTCAGGTTGGATGGAACTTGGAGCAACATGGTCTTTTAGGGGGAGTCTCTGCCCGTGGCAGGGTAGTTGGAACTAGATTACCTTTAAGGTCCTTCCAGTCCAAACCATTCTATGATTCTATGACTTTGTGGTCTGGCTTTCCTTGGGGAAAGCTTGATTTATTTTTTGACAAATGAGGCAGATACAATAGTGACATATTTGTCAGCCTTTATATATGTTATACCTGCAAGTTAGTATTTCAAGGTACTGCTAGTTCCTTTTTTGTTTTTTAATAGTAGTTAAAGCAGTTCTGAAATGGTGGCTGTGGCACGTCATGTGGAAGTGCTGCAAGTAGCAGCCGTACGCTTTCTCATTGAAAGACATTCTTACAGATGGTTCAGAATGTTTTACTGTTTGGGTATGGTCGTGGGTGTGGTGTTAGTTCTGCTGTTAACCTGGTGAAAAACACTGGAATAATGCCATGGGATTGCTTCTTCTGTCTGCACTTAGGCAGCTTTGCATATCCTTCCCTTCCCCACAGTGTAGAGAGGAACCCACCAGGCACAACAGCAACAGCAGAAGCAGAAAGCATCGAGCTCTCCTTCCTCTCTGTAACAGAGATATCTGTGTGGGCAGAAATCATCTTAGGCCATCTGATTTGGTCAGGCTGCTTCTTTTAATCTTGGGTCTTTCTGGTCAAATTCAAATTTAGTTTTTGAATTAAAACTAACTCATCAAAACATGTCTACTCAGGAAAGTAAATGTCCATGTGAGACTGCCTCTAATGGTCTTTAACATTTGGATCCCTTCTTTGTAGTTTCACTGGAGGTTCTCCAAAGAAGACATGCACAACAGAAAAATGAAGAATTCCACAAAGGCTAAATTAAGCACTAGGGAGAAGCAAAGGGCACAGGAGAAGCAGGAATTTGAAGTCACAGAGAACACGAGAAACTTAGAAGCAGGAATCTCAAGAGCAGCCAAGCCTGATCTGGAGCAGCAGCCAGCTGTC
>NW_005054333.1:1641343-1666560 GCF_000277835.1 Geospiza fortis
GCCGGCCCTGCCCCGGCCCGAGCGTGCCCAGCTGCCCCGCGGGGGAGGCCGCGGAGGGCGGGGGCTGCGCGCCCGAGCCGGACGGCTGCAGTGGCACTGACGGGGCAGCGCTGGACGTGGACTGCTCCTGTGAATAAGAGCGACTTTCAGGAACCCTGTGAGAGGCTGATACTTTGCCAAGACAAAAGAACAGATTTTGATAATCCCCACCACTAACTCCATTGCTCAACTCAGCATTTCTTTTGCATTTCTTTGACTTACTTTGCTCCTTAGCACTCTGGTATCTTAATGTTTTAAGTATCTACAGGGCCCAGATTTTTCAACCCACAGAAACTGCAAAATTCCTTTCACTGTACATAGTGGGAAAGGCTCTCCTGGAGCTACACTTTAAATTAAAAAGTAGGGAGGGACAGAAATCATACCTTTTTCCATGACCAACCTTAGCAAGCTAGCTTTGAGCCTGGGTCAGGGCAAGTGTTCCGTTTGGTCAGATTTTACCGTGTAGTACTTTCTTGTCCATGTAGCTTTTCTGGAGAAGTTATTGTGCCAGATGTTATTTTGTCACTAGGCTTGTAGTGTCATAAAAATGATATTTGGACTGCAAGAGGTTGAAACTGAGGTTGGAAAGCTTAAATAAGATGGCTGTTATCTATATCTTTCTCCAGGAGCACACTCACTGATGATACTCTTTCTGAATTTTATTAACCCTTACAGATCTTTAAGCAATAAGCAAATCGTGTACCTGTTCAGGCACACTGGGTAAGCAAACCCCATGGTGAATTTGTGAGGCGGATGATTGCAGTACAAAATGCAATTTCCTATTTGGTCTTTGCCAATCAACAGTTCATCAGTAGCTGTGAGGGCTTCAGAAGACAGAAAAGCAGGAAACGAAAAGGCAGGTAAAAAGTACTTCTGTCAGTGGTTATCCTCACTAAAATGGGAATTAGATGTTACCTCCTGACCTTTTCCAGGTGGTATAGCACCACTTCCTCACTGTTATGAAATATCTTGTGGTAAAGAACTGAAATTGTATACAGTGGTCTGTGACCAACAAATATCAGTAAACGACCTTCCAAAATGAAAATACCTTAACAGACTGTTTTCTTGGTACAAGTAAACATATTCTGGGACTGATACCTAAGGGAATTCTGTAAAATTGCCAACATTTTCATGTTTGAAGCTACATAAAAATATTTACAAGTGAATGTACATGTAATATAGTTTCTGTGCCAATGTTCTCCAAGTACTTCAGTATTTTTACAAATGTAGGAAGGACTGGTTTCTCTCTTCTTAACCACCTTCATCCTTATTTGAAAGTGGTCAAGTAATCTGGTAACAAGATGAGAAAAACATTGTACATTCCCCCGCTTTTGTTGTCTTAAAGCAAGAGGTAGAGCTCTGTGATTTGCTGTTTTTTCCCTTGACTGATTTGTGCTTGATAATTTTCCTTAGTCTTCAAATCAAAATGCTTTAAAAAGGACTATGTTCTGTATCAGACATGCACCTAGAGTGGTTCAAAAGCATCTTTCATGCCTAAAAATTACTCAGTTGCCAGAACATTGCAGAGAAGGAAAAAATTACATCACTTAAATATTCATTTAATTGGGATGAAAGCACTCAAGTTTAAACCATTTGATTTCACACACACAAAGCACAGTGGTATAGTTTTGTCATTGATTAAAGAGTGTTTTATTTTGAATTCAGTGGTTTAACCACAGAACTGTAAGTAACTTCAGTTTCTGATGCTATTTTTCAATTGTTTCATTTGGTATTTTAAGATTACACTGGGGTTCCAATAGCCTCAAAAATAGGTTGCTGCAATTGTTCTGCTGAAATACAAGGTCTCTGCTCTGTACAATTTTAAGTTCCTGTTTGCAGATTTTTTTAGCATAAGATCCTTTTACTGATGGTTTCTATCCCAAGGACCAGCTTTGTATTAATCTTGTTTAAAAAGTCACAATATTTAATAAACGTTTTACTAGTAGAAAGTGTTGTAGTAGAAAGACCCCTCCAAATACTTTTTAATAGAAAACGTTTATTGGATTGCAGTTTGACCTTGTTTAACTGAATCCCAACTGCTTACAAAACTAAAGAGAAATAAAGGTCATGAGGAGATTCCGTATTTGTGGTGTTTGCACAAATGCCAATTATTCATCCCCAAAAGGAGGAACTCACTTCTTGAAGTGGTGATGAGGGGAAGCTCCTTACTACTGAATTAGCAGTAGTTACTGGTGCTACAGAATTGGGTACTTGGTTTTCCTTTCCCAACAGAGCATGGAAGGGCCTGTGGGGAAGTTGCACTTGTTTAAGTGAAGGCTTGATTTAAAACTGTTCCTCTAAAAGCTGGGTTACAGTTGGGAGGAATTGAAGAGAACTTGCATGAACTTTTTCAGTTTCAAAAGGGCAGCTGCTTTGGGGTTTATAATCTCATCATCAGTTCCAAGTTGTGATTTTGAATTACTCTGAGCTGGTTCAGCTGTCTGAAGTTGTGTGCATGCTTGCACCGTGCCCCCATCCCAAGGAGCGAGAGAGCCTAAATCATCTCTCAGACAGATGATCCAGATGTGATGAGGGCTGGGGAAGGCAGGTCTGTGGTGCAGCAGCAAGGCTCCACAGCTGTTATCTGCTTTTCATCTCAGCTGCCTTTGCCATTTTGGGCCTGAAAAAGCAGGACCACCAGAGTGGCCAGGGAAGTGAAAGACAGTGGTCAGCAAGTGGTCATCTGAACAAGCCACCAGCTGTTAGGCTGGAGAAGTTCAAAGCAGAAAATCCAGCTCAGGCATTGGAATGGGCTGCTCAGGGTGGTGGTGGTAAGGCAGATGGTGGAGGTGGAGTCACTGTCCCTGAAGGCATCTCATCTCTGGATGAGGCAAATGAGGAATGTCAAAGAGTGGATGAATTAAATGAAAGATGGAAAAGGGTTTTTAAATTGCAACAAACAGCGGGGAGCAGGGGCAGAGGGGTGCAACTATGATGGGCAGCGTGTCCAAACTCTTGAAGCATCATAATGAAAATAGGTATGTTAGGAGGGGTGAAGTGCACAAACAATGGGACTGGTACTTCAGCTTGCACTATGTCTTTGATTATTGGATCTGTGCATTAGAAAACAGTATATATGAAATAGCTCAAAGTAGCTTTAATATATGTATGGAAATGAAGCTAAGTATAAAACAATATACCTATTTCTCCCTAATCTGACTCCTCTGTCAGCCTCGATTTCTGAGGTGAGCAGAGGAAGGAAGGGGCTCTGCATTTGGATACCCTACTTTTTCTTTGTAGTTGCTGTGATTCTACATTTGCCTCAGGGAGACAATTATAAGGCAGAAATGAAGCATGATCAGCCTTTCATGCAGGAATTTCATCCTCCAAGAACTGAAGAGTATAAGAAGAGAAGATACTAATTTCTTGCTGATAAATGTTTCTCAAAAGTATGAGAAATACCAGCGATCGGACACGCCTATGAATTGTAGTTGCAGACACAATTCATATGTCTCTGAGGCTGTTAGTGAAGATGTGCCCTTGGCTCTAAAAGGTGATCCTTGCCAAAGCCTCCATCCTCAGGAAGGTGCCTGTGGTGCTGGATGTGGCAGCTGACTCTAATCAGTACCTTACCTATACACTGAAGGGGGGAAAAAGGCTTTTCCATTTTAAGTGCTTTCTGTTACTCACTTCCAAAAGCACCCTACTAACTAAAATGATCTAATGATAACTGAATAGCCACTCTTTTTCCAGCTAATTGATGCAAGTACTATAGCAATATTTGATACTCGTTGTACCAGATGAGCACATGGCAAACTGGTATAATCCATGTCACAGGAAGAAGAGAAAGTCTGATAAGGCTGCAACACCAGGTAACTCACAAACCATCTTCTTAAGTTTAAATATAAATGTATACATTTATATTGGAGAGATGGACACATCTCTCACTCCTCATCCTTTATTGCAAAAAAAAAAAAATCAGTCTATTTTTTTCTCCTTCTACTTTTTTTCCATCAGCTCTTTAGCTAATGGCACAAGTGTAAGAGGAATAAACATTTTCTACAATGACAAGATTCACCAAAGTGATGAGAATATTTCTCCAACTCAGTAGCAGCTGAACAGCAGGGGCTGCTCTCTGTTCCCACCAGTGCAGGCCAATATCACATTTATTGAATTATTTGTAGACCATGTGTTTATATGGGTTAATGTTTCTGGGATGTTATTTTTATCTTCCATTACAGCAGAGTCAGATCCAGTAACAGACTTTAAGGTGAAACTGATGTCTCACTAAAAGACCAGGAAACTCTTTCTAAAGAGACTTCCAAAAGATTCTGAAGTGTCAACAGGAAAAGGCTGTGGAGGAAGGGGATGTCAACAACTTTCCCGATTTCTTGGCTTAGAAATGGCATTTCTTACAAGGTAAGAAAGGACTTCTTGCTACAGTAACAGAGGTTACTACTATTTGGGTGGGCAGGGGATATGAAATAATTGTTCCTGTCCATGTTTCGGGGCAGTGTTTTTGTGTGTTTCATCCTGCTCTCCAAGTGGGTGAGCCCGCACAATTAGAGAGATGTGTCCTTGCCCCACAGCGCTCAGGCTGAGTGTAACAGGGGATGACAGAAGGAGGTTAGAGGGAAAAGAAGATGATGACAGAAGCAAAGGGTTTCAAAATGCCTTTTGTTAAATGGATATTTTGGTGCAGGTCTGAGGAGTGTTTGTGAAAGAGATGTAATTTGGGCTGCAGAAAGCCTCTGCATTAAGGGAAGAAAAGGGTATACCAGTTTATAATTCATGAAATGATTTAGAAGTTATAAGAAAAACAACATTTAAAGGCTTCTCAGAATCTTTTTATCATGACACTGTTAAAACACAGACGAGCCTAGTGTGTGGCTATTTTAGGGTACCAGTACTTCCTGATAGCAATGGATTGCACATTCCTAGGAAAGCCCTGCTTCTTTCAAGCATCAAGCTCTGACATGTCAGCTGTGATCTCTGTGAACACAAAACCCTCTTGGTGTTATTTTTTGTGACAAGCACGTTGTCCTATTTACATTCTAGAGTGAACAAACAAGGAAGCATTCATTGAAATAGGGGTACTCAGAAGGAATCTTCCACTCATTTGAGGAGGAGGATTGGATGAGACATCCCCTCTGGGCCTGCAGTGGCTGCACAGGGGGCCAGCAATGGCAGCTGGCAGTGGTACTGCATGGAACAGAAGCACAGACCTAAGTGTAGGCAGCAGAAGGCACAAACTAGGGGGCAAAGCTTCATCACAGTACTGTCCCCAAAAGGCAACTTTTAAAGGGCCATCAATCAGATTTACCCCTCCTGATGGAAAATTGAGCCTGTCCTTAAGTTCTGTGTGTGCTGAGTGGCAGAAGGTATGTCAATACTTCCCTTCAATACCCAGGAAGCACTGGCATTATTTCATTTGTTTATCAGTTCCTGACACAGTCCCAGCTGTGTGCTGCTCCTGCAAGGCCTGGCCTTTCCCAGCAGGGCTGCCTCTCTGCAGTCTGAGGATGAGATGCACATCATTACTTGTGGCAGTAAGCAGCCCCCAGGCTGTACAATGTACCAGACTGATAAAAAGAGGGTAGAACTGGAGTATGCTGCAGTTAAAGTGACTTCTTGGGAGAGAGCTACAGCTGGGCTTGAGGCCTTCTTAGCCAGCCACAGGGACGTTATGCTTGAAAAACAAAGTGCTCACACCAAGGCAAGTGCAGCAGGCTGGGAACTGGCTGGTGGTTCAGTGTCTCTGCAACCCCTATTTAAGGCAGAGCAGGGAGACACTGATGGCAAGGAACGTGCTGCATTACCTAGCTGACTATGTCTGACACATGTAACTCAAGGACAGGAGCCACTAACAAAGGGAAGGCCTTATCCATTTAACATTTTTACTAATTCAATATGAATTTAGTATTTTTGATATTGTTCCTGATTGAGGTCTTCAAGTGTACAGGAGGAATCTCTGCCACTTAAGGACTTGAACTGTCTATGCAGATAATTAACAAACTCTTTTTAGATTTTGTTGGTCTCCTAATTTCTGTGATGAGTTTTTCTAAAAGTTGGACAAATAAGGGTCATTCAGGAAGGGCTCAGCTATTGGCCATTACACCTGGAGGTACACTCGTGCCTTGCAAGACCAGCTTTTCCAAAGACCTTTCTCCAGGCAGTATGGCCTGGAATCCCCTAAAGCTCTGTACTTCATGCAGCAGGACTGTGGAGATTTCCCATCTCAGCTATTGCTGGCCCGTGCTGGTTTTAAGGACACAGTCCATGCAAGCACAATCTTGGCTGAACAACCTCAGCACAGGATACAGGTTCAGGGGAGGAATTCCTCTGAATGCTGCACTCAACACTTTCATCTCAGGGCTAAACAGGATTATGAGAAAATATCTTTCTCAACACAACCAACTTATTTAGGTAAACCACATAAAAGGTGGGTTTTTTCCTTCTGAGAAGAAATGGCAAGAGAAGGAAGTCACAACACAGCAGCTCTTCTATAAAAATAGTAAATACATTATATAGAACTGTGGGGGAAGTGTGTTGACTCATTTGGAGCAGATTCAGAGGTTGTGGCCTGAATTATCCTTACAAACATATCTGGCATTGCTGCACAACTAATTCTCTACAAGTGCTGAATCAGACACTGAAAAAGTCTTTTAAAAGCTGACTAACAGGGCAAGTATATAAAGTGAAAAGATGCTGCTACGCATAAGAAAAGGCAAACCATCAAAAAAAAACCAGAACAGTTAATGTCTTTAATATAAAATCACTTTTCTTTCCCCCAAAGCAGCAGCACTGTATTACAGGTGTATTACAGTTAATCATTGATGACATCTTCATTAAAATCTTCAAAATAATTCATAGTCCATTTCTGTACATTTTATCAAAATGCACTGGAAAAAATACTATAATTTTCTCTTCAGCAGGTGTCACTACCACCATTTCTCAAAGAAAACACGGTTTCTAGGAACACCAATGTTAGTGAGTAGTTTGGATATAGATTCTATCATTGGAGGGGGACCACAGATGTACCATGAAGTATCATTAGAGATGTGTTTCTCTAGATCCTTTTCAGATATTCTTCCCTCTGACAAAGAAAAAAAGTAGGAAATGAGAACAGACGTATTATTTGTGAAGTCACTTCAAAAACAGTGTCTGGTTAGAAGTATTTCAAGCACTCATTTCTTAAAAATGCCTGGCCTGTTCCAGGATAATAGGTATTGAGATTTGTTTTTCCTGGGGATTTAGATCAGTGCTTGTACTTGGAATGCAGAGGGTATTACTCACTGAAGAGAAACATGGCTTACAGACAAGTAAAATCCCAAATTCACATGAAAAAAGTAGGTATCTCTAACACAAATACAGCAGACATGGAAACATGCTGAAGTATCTCATAAGCAGTCAGCTCATGCTTCATCAATCCCACCTTAAGGAAAGTAAGCAGCATTTGCTTAATAGTTTCTGGAATAAAGTCTGCAGTGGGAAATACCCATGTAAAGTTTAGGATTAACAGAGGAAAAAACTGCAAAGAGAAAACTTTTCTGCAAAGCAGAGTAAGTAGAGATGAGATGTGTTTAACTCACATCTCATTTTGAAACTTTAAATGTAAAAATGCTGGGTTATTATACACAGCTTCATCCTGTAGGATGTAATCAAACTGGGGCTTCAGACAGGATCTCTGTGCAATGCCATTTACCTGTAATGTATGGCTGCAGTTCTTTACAGATCTGTGAGCGCTGCTGGGTGACGTGGAAACAACATGTGATCTTTCCAGGAAACGCCTTCATCAAACCAAGAATATTTTTCTGTAATGTTAAACACACTTGCTTACACCACAGGCCATTAAATCAAAGCAGATGTATGTACACAGTCCCAGAATGCCAGTGATTATTACTGAGAACCAAGACTTTGCATTTCAGCAGTGAGAACCTGATGGGTGTGATTCCACAGGCCTGACCAGCTAGAGATCCTGACACACACATACACAGAATTCCCACACTTGGAATGCAAATACCCTGCCAGCTATGTTAGTGCTTTTCTCCTTTTCTGACATCGATTACAATCTGTAAGATTTGGACCTAAGATCCACTTAGGTAATTTCCCAATTTATTCCCCTTATGAATTCTCACTATTTCCTCCTTCTACTTCCACAGGGGTTTTCCATTTAAAAATACCCCTTCAGTATGTCTTTACCATTAGTTAAGAACTTTTTGAGTCTTGTCTGGTTTATCTGATAAGGTCACTAGACCCTTTAGTGTCTTATGTTCTTAAGTAAAACCAACTACCACGTAATGCTAATGTTATTTTTACCAGAGTAGAAAGTATAAACTCATTTTCAGTTCCCTAAGTCACAGCTGTGGTAAGTTACCACCAAACCCCCAGTGGCTTTAGTTCAAATCAGCAAAAAAAAGAATATGTTAGATGCTGTAGTTAGTTCTGAAATTAAGATTTAGCTACTGTCTAGATTATGCATTATACAGGATTTTCACTGCTAGAATAGACACTGGAAATTCTTTAAAATATTCTGAAGTAAAAATAATTTCTAGGTAAATTCACTAATTTTAGTGTTTGCTTGTTAAGTAGTTACTACACTGAGTCTGCCCTGTGTTGCTTAACATAAAAAAAACCCCACAAAGATTCTACTTGGTAAAAAATCTGTTCCTGAATCCCTAAAAAGACATGGGATGAAGAGCAGCACATACTGCCACTGCTGTACAGTGTTCCACCAGCACCTCCACTATTGACTTGCTGTCTTTGTACCCCAATGCTGTTGCTTCTACCATTTGCACTAAGGATATTTCCAGTGCCTCAGCCTGTGACATGAGAGCACAGTGAGGATCAGACCCCACCATGGCATCTCCCTTTGCCCTTGTCAGCCCATACACAGCTGCTCCTTCAGGGACCACGTCCTCCAGACCATCAGTGATAACCCAGCAGGTCCTCCTGGAGGTTGTACACATCCTGTACTGACGTTTGTCACAAGAGCATAAAGGCTGCTAGGGATTCTGTTTCCTCAATCCTCTGCACAAAAGTGAAGAATTTTGACAGCCATGTTCTGGATCTGAGGGACGCGTGAAGAATGAAGGAGGGATGTATTTTAAGCACCGTGCATGATATTGTTTTCTCTTTTGTCCCAGAAGCTTTAGTGCAAAAGTTCTGCTGTTGTAAAACTGCTTAAGTGAATGCCAGGAATGTCAGTACTGGTGCTGGAAAAATCTGTGCATGCTTAGAACAGACTGGAAGATCAGTAGGTGGCAAAAGGAAGAGCAGATTATTCTGCTTCTAGCAACAAACAAATGACTTTTCAAAGAAAGAAAGTATATCCATATCTAGAAACATGATAGAAGTACAGAAATAAAACTAGTGATGGATTCCATACACAGTTTCTGGAATCTTGACAGCTCTTCATCTTACAGTCAAAAGCTTTCAATACTTAAAAAACCCATAAATCATTTTGGATGCTTCTTTACAGAAGCTGTGCTAATTTGACCCTAAGATATTGTCAATAAACTGTAATGGCTGAGTGTGACAACTGATTGTTAACTGCTGAGTAAATGTTGATGAAGTACTGCAGTAAAACAAGCAGTTTTAAAAGCAGCTATAAATCCTTCATTCATACACTAGTACTTATTCGTGACTAATACATTATCAATAAAAATCTGTTATTTTAGAAAGTATTCCTTTGGATAGAATTATTCTTTTCTAGTCTTTACATTCAGTACAATCTCTACTTAGACTGTGTGGTTACAGAATTACAGCACTATGCAGACTATTAGTGTGTATATACATATAGATATAATCTTTAGTATACTATGATGCTCTTACAAGATCATAGTAAAATGCAGGGATATAGTAAAATTCAGGGGTAATTGACTTATCAAAATCAGTGGGAGCAGATGTGTCCAGTAACAGCCTTAATTTGTACACTGGCATAAGTAGTTAACAAAACACACACGAGATTTGAGGCAGGGAGTTACTTTTGTCTCTGTTTGTACAGTGTCTTACACAGAAGGACTCTCTGGAATTTGGTAACATTGATATACACACTAGCAGCTGAATAGCTGAGACCTGTTTCTTTTAAAAAACTTTTGATTTACCTTAAATAAGAGTTCGCTCGTATTTTTTGCACTGTAGTACAGCTTCGCTGTTCCCAATTTGGGTCTATTTCCTTTACCCTCTTGGTATCCATGAAGATCTGCTATATGCAGCAGTATAGAAAACAATGGGTTAATTCCAACACCCCCTGCTATCAGCACTAGGTTTACTGGGGAGTCACCAGGCTGAGGATCAAAGAAGAAATCACCTCCCACTCGCAGGGCCACTTCTGAGTCAAGAGTACACTAGGATGGAAAAGAAGATATTTAATTTCAGAACTAAATGCAAAAGTTGAAATCTTACCCTTTTTGCATCCCAGTCACAAGGTTTGCTGGGCTGTGATTTTTATTTTAATTGACCAGTGAAGGAAAACCAGAAGGACTTTAAAATATTCATGCACTTTCCAACTATCTGAAGTAACCCAGTGTCTCTAGGGATCTAGTTCTACTTTCAAAAGTTTCAGTCTTATGGTCAGGCAGAATGGTGACTCCCCTTCCTATCCCCATAAGAGTTGAAAGAGGAACAATTCACACAGTTTTCCAACAACAATGTGTGGTTGTGAAAACCCAAGCTCAACATGTGAAATCACACTTCAACCCAAAAGCAGCTTCATGGCAAAAAAGGCTTTCCTATGAGGTCACT
The DNA here is from genome assembly GCF_000277835.1 of Geospiza fortis. NCBI lineage: Eukaryota > Metazoa > Chordata > Aves > Passeriformes > Thraupidae > Geospiza > Geospiza fortis. The sequence continues at coordinate 1,652,069 of NW_005054333.1, forward strand.
GAAGGTCAGAATAAGTTGCATACACAGAAAGTTTTTCCATCCCCTTTCCTTAAAATTAAAAACCATTCAGAACTGAAGCAAATGACCAACAAGAATATTTCTTGTAGAATCACTTCTGCAGTTGCAACTTCAGAGACTCAGAAGAAGAAAAATCAGAGGAAAATCTCTCTTACTCTTCACTTGAATGTGAGAAATTACTTCCTAAAGAAATGTGTCCAAGCATGTTTTATTGATACATGGAAAACCAAAGCTACAACAAAAAAAATCCACTTGGGTCAGTATCTCCTTGGTAAACCAGCAGTGCATCCTGTCTGAAGGGTGAAGCTGCAGTACAGAGAGGTCAGGTGAGTTCTTCCACATCACTGCATGCTGACAGAACAAACGAGAGCGCTTAGGCCATGTACAGGTTTTAAAAGATAAAATGAAGAGGATAGGGAAACCAAGGAAGGTGGGAATGGAAGAGAGAAAAAGAAGCTATAGGAATTGCTGAAAAATTAGCTTAGAGAATGAAAACACTTCCTCCAAAGAATTCTTTTCACAGCAGGAAACAGTGAACTGAAACAAAGGGAGTTCCATTAACGAAGGCTGCCTAGACAGCTAAGGTCTCAATGTGTAACAATTCCACCAGGAGCAAGAAGGAGGTCCTTGGATACAGGGACTGCATAGAACACAGGGGTTCCTAAGATAGTAAGCATGATCATTAAAAACACCCAACAACTTTTCTTCCTTTTCTTAATTATTGCACACCTGTTGTCTCTCCAGTATACTGTAGGGCAATGAGCATTCATTAACTGAAACTGATTTCTCTCTCCCTTGTGATGTACACTGCCAGCCTTTCCCACCATGTTTTACTCTGGTCTAGAGAAGCACAAATCCACATTCCAGATCCATGTGGCCTAAGGAGGACACAGACTATGATACCCTTTGAGGAAATAAGCAATTTTAGGGAGAAACAATCTCACATCTGCCCCCTTAACCAGCCATAGTTCCTCAAGATTGGACATGGGATTTGGGGAGAATCTCTCTTAACCAGCAGCCTTCCAGATATTTCCATGCTTTGGCCATGACAATGATAACAGTAAGTCAGTATACAAGAAAAAATAGTAAAATTCTGGAGTAATACCATGAGAAAGTGTTGTCCTTTAACCTAGTTTATAGACACAGCTCAGGCAGAAGAGTGAAGCAATCAGTACATTACACGGATACTTTTAAATGAAAAGGCTACATCTTCCTCAAGTTATGTAAAATACAGGGTGCTAAAATTTACTATTTTACATACAGTAACATTAAGAATTAAATACCTCTAAAAACACAAATACAGTGAGTAAATCAGTGCTAACTATTCCCAAAAACATTTTTAACCTGAGATACCATCTTCCTTTAGGACAACTTTTAAACAATTAAGCACCAGTTTTGTCACCATATATACAACATTTCTGAATTCTAGGTTGCTATTTTTACTGCTTGTTTCCTGAAGAAAAGCATGCACTTTTGTTTAGCTAGAAGAGTCAATGGAGGTTTTCTCCACAGCATCAGGTTTGATGTAGGTTACCCCTTAACTAAAGATTAATCCTATAAATCCCACCAGAAAATTCAGCAACAAAAACTGATTTACAAAATCAAAAATTCTTAAATAGTTTCCAGAGACTGTGAAAAGAACAAAAGTTGATAGGACAGATCACTGATAAAACATGTGACTCATCTGACAAACTAAATGTGGTAAATGATGAACAAAACACCATAAGGCCAAGTCTCAGATTTTACTTTTCATACAGTAAAAACCCCAAGCCTTGTGTTATGTCTTTATTACAAAAATATTGTGCATTTAAAAGAATACTACAGATTTTCTGAAATGTTTTATCATTTCAGAAGAACTGATCTAAGTATCTTCCTTGGCTCCCCTTTAATAATCTGTATCTGTGATTTGTCAATGATCCCCAGTTTATATTTACAGAAATAGTCAGGAATTATGGAAGGTTATCAGAGGTAACTTTGTAATGTGTAACACTGCCTGTTATCAGGGATGTAAGTTAGAACAGAGGTTTTTCAATACTTCATTAATTCTAGAGGAGTGAGAACCCTTATATACACTAACTACAATATCACTTTAAGTCCACTGTAAGTACAAATGGTGTCAAAAGATCACAACAACTATATTTCCATATAAACATCCAATTTCAGTCCCTTACTGAACAAAAGGTTTTAAGATTTATGTTGTATCAAAAATGCTTAAAGAAGTCAGCGTGAATTTTGCAGGTAATAGCACAAAGTGGTCTAAAAACACACACCACCCCCTTTACCTCAAAAAAAAAGAGAGCAAGCCCAATCTCCCAGCTAATTCCATTTACCTCAGTGTGAATCCAGTGAGCAGGAGGATGAACACTGTGCTTTACTGCCAGCTCTAGTATTCCTTCTCGTTCTAACAGGCCAGGGCTTGAACATATTGAGAATCCCCCAACTACAGATACTCCAGGAATAAAGAAATCAACCCTGAAAATAGATCAGACATGAAAGCTTAAAAAGCCATAACCCCAAACATGGACAACAATAGCCAAAATAATGTGGCTGCCTTTGTTTCAATTATCTTTCCTTTACAACATCTTCATTTCTGTAACGTAACTTTTCCAAAAATGGAGTTAACCTTGAACAACACCATTTCCTTAGACTGATTTTCTTCTAGAACCTTGTCATCATGTTTGCTAAACTAGAAGGTTTTCAAACCATTCTGCTTTTAGCATTGGATGTCACATCTCACAACAGACTAGAATTCTAGGCGTTTTAAATAAATTATTTGCATATTAGAACAAAAACATAATTATGGTCTGATAGAGTAGCTTAATTCCCACTCTTTTTGGCCCCTTTGATGGGCTCTTCAATTTTCAAACATAAGAAGACTGGCATTTTAATTTTAGGGAAATTACTTTATATGAAACACTTTCTTTTCCTGGGTAGATGAAATATCTGAAATAAAACCAACAGTATGTAAAAAATTTCCCATATAAGAAGTCCACAGCTGGCAGCAGAACTGCAGCTCCCTCTGGTGGCATATATCGCTTTTTTTTAGGTTATAGGAAATTGAACTGGAATAAATTCTTACTTTTTTTCCTTTCAGCTTAAAAGCAAACCATGCATGAGTTTGTACAGATGAGAAGGTAACATGTGGCTAAGATTCTGCAATACTAGCCATTAGAGACCATGGAAGGCAAGCCATTACTACATACAAACTGTAATTCAGTCTCATAGAAGTAAGGCTTTGATAAGCCTTGATGAGGCTTCCAAATAATTTTCAGAAAAAAATTACAAGTTGGTTTCAGAAAAAAATTACAAGTTGGTTTGTGATCTATCATTTGCACTCCTCTGTGTTCTGCAAATCTTTAAATGTTTCTGCTTTCTACAGCACATAATAAAAGCACTGTATTTCACAATAAACCAAATGCCTATAACTAGTTGTGCTGGTCCCCTCAGGAAACAACCACGCTGATAAACAGTGCCAGGTATTAGAGAACCATTATTCAATTCAAGCCTGGGTTAGGCTGGCTCAGTATTAGTTAAGTGCGGATGCAACAAGAAATACAGACTGACTGCTGCTGCACAGGAATTTTCTTCAAACAGCAAGGCTGTATTCTTCACAGACACCACAAATGCTTGAGGACAGAGAGAAGCACTTTGAGTAGTTCATCACTTTTTGAAGAAAAAAAAAATCTTGTCTGCTTAGTCCACGAAATATTCACCCTTAGAAGAAAAAATATCTTTCTCTCAAAAAATGCATACAGTGTGATATAATTTTTAACTTGATGCTTATAATATCTTGCTGGTGCATAAAGAAACCTGACTGCAAAAGAATGGTCTACAACAACAACAACAAAAAAAGACAAGCTTATTTCAGTGTCCTCAGCTTGTGCAGCCCCACTACCCCGTGGGGCCCAGCTTTACTGACAGTCAGGCTCTGGCAGCTGAGAAAGGTCAACTTTTAAATTGCAGCATTGATCCTGCCAAAGAACATCTCACGATGCTGCTGAAGCTCTTTACCTCCCCCTGGTGGAAAATAATCTTCCTACTTAGATCAACTTAAGTTAATGAAAAATATGAGAATTTATGCTGTAAAGTCACAATCTACATTCAAGTCAAAGGGAAACCTTATCCATGCCAGGTGAGGAAACACACAAACATTATTGCAAAACCTACATCAAACATGGTTTTTACCTTTCCCAAATACTAATGCAGATATATTTTTTTCCCTAAGTACATAACTATGAGAGATTTCAAGGCACATTTTACTATCTTATAGTGCACTAGCTCTGATGGCTTGTCTCAGCCATGTCAGGGAGGGTAAGAGGGCTCCTGAAGAAATGCTACCTGTGACAGCCTTAGAGAAAAGAGCAGCAGAAAGGAAAAAAGTGAAGAAAACCTACAACAAAGAGAGGCACAAATAGATGTAAACTAGAGATCTCAGGGTGGTTTTTTTACTTCCCTTCTTTTAAAACCCACCTAAACCATATCTTTAAGAAATGAGTAATAATTACCCATTGCTGGAGTGAGAGATCAGAAACACTAAAATCATAAAGCTACTTCTTCAAAGTATTTGCAACATGCATATACCTCAACGCATGTTTTAGTAAATCAAAAGGTGTAACAGCAACAAGTCTCTTCATTATTATTTGAAGTCAGATAAAGACCAGTATCTGCCAAAGTGCTTGCAAAACAAATTCACTTTTGCTTCTGAAAAGCTTAATAATTAGAACACTTTCAGAAAATGTAAACATTTTAGTGACAGTCTTTGACTGTAACATCTTACTATAGCAAATCCTAACAAGTTAGCCTTTTCTGCTCAGGAAAATGTGTTGCTCATCAAAAAAATGCAACCTCAGTTTATAGACACAAGTACAGAGAAGTTGGTGTGTACCTTACAATAGCATTAGAACACTTTCAAGGAAGAAGAAAATGAAGAAGAGTAATTATAATTAAAGCTCTCAGTTTCCAGCATGATAATTTCAAAAACATTTTTGGAGGGTAAATGTACATTGCAAGTACTGGCAAGCAAGAATTTAATATGAGTCACTGCACATGTGCAAAAACTGTAGCAAATTACTTCACAAACAAATTATTGCTAATCAGCATCTTGTGTTCTGGTTCTAAATTTAAAAGCCAGCATATTAACACTCCATGAGTAACATATGCTGCTAGTACCCCAGCAGCTATACTTTGATTTCAGCAAAACCACTTTCAGATGGCCAAAGCCAATAAAAAGTTTAAGAACGTTTAAATGTCCATTGCCAAAAGCAACTACTCCTGGTTTTAAATTAATTTCTAAGAGGAAAAAAAAGTTACTGAGTGAGAGTATTTTTAACAAGGAAGGAAGACAAACATGAAAATCCTCTACTTCCCTGGGAAAAAAAAAACAACTGTAAAATTGTTTAAACAAACAGCTAATTGTTTCAAAGGCTTGATCATTCAAGATTTTTATTTTCAAATTTGTCTATTTGTATTAATATATTAATCTGATTTAACAGGCTTAATTTTCAGAGTGGAATCTTCAAGGGGAAGAAATAAACCAAAATTAAGTAATTTAAAAATCAGCAGTCTCAGCTCCACTGTAAAAATAACTTGTAAATAAAGACAGCCTACAGAATAAAGTGCAGTGAACTTCAAAGAACTCCTGAAGAAACAATGTAATATAATAAACCACAGGAAAACACCAAAACACTATAACTGAACATTTAAAGAATATCCGCTTCTGCCCTTTTAACAGTAATATTAGCATTTTTTATAATGACTGTTTAAAAATTAAGCCAAATATCAGCTCTTTGACAGAGCATCCAATAAGAAAACATAGTATTATATAAATTAACAACTTTTTCCAAGGCCCAAGGACCAGAAACCTTTCATCACTTTGTTATACTCGACTTCTCCTAGTAATTTCCCCCTCAAATACACCAGAAAATCTTACCATTGTCCTGCTTTGAAAGTAAAATCCTTATTTGCAATTGCCAAACAAAGCCTTTTGACTGTCTCTGATTCATCGGTGATCCCACACACTTTTGCTTGTGTAATTACCTAGCAGAAGGGAAAGAAGCCATTGTGATATGTAGATATAATTTGCAGCAAAAGCACTCAAGAAGCCATGCATGAGACATCCATCACTTCCCATGTTACCCAGGGCATCTCATTACCTACAGCACCAATATTTTTCATTGAGGTGATGAAACAAAAATAGATTCTGTCCCTGGAAGTGTTCAAGGCTAGGCTGGATGGGGCCCTAAGCAACCTGGTTTAGTGAAAGGTGTCTCTGCCCATGGCAGGAGGTTGGAACTGCATGATCTTTAAGGTCCCTTCGAGCCCAAACCATTCTATGATTCACTTAAATAGTCATTGAATGGAGAGCAGACTTTTTCTAAGACTGTAAACAAACTTACTTTAGTTCAGCTGAAGAGAACATAGCTCTAAGGAGAGGGGATTGCTAGTTATCACTTATCAGATTCTTCAGACATCTATACAAGATGCACACTCCTGCATCCTCCAGCAACAAAGTAAAAAGATCTCTGATATAAAGACAAAGGACTTGTAAAAAATCAGTTGCAGATGAAGTCCCAGAGACAATTCTGGATCTAGTAATGCATAATTAAATGCATTACTGAAAGATTATGCATTAATGTTAATGCATCAATGAAAGAAAACCAACAAGCCTTGTATTACTGCATTTACCCCCTACACCCCCATCTGACTACAGGGAAACCAAGACACAAGGTCTCATGGCTGGTTAACAGAGCAGATTTTGTTTGGCAGCCACATGGGAGGGGATGTCAGAGTAATAGGTAATACTACTTTTAAGGAGTTTTAAAAAAAGATGAAAAATGAAAAGCAGACTTTGCAAAAAGACCCATTGGGGATGAGTACCCCACTTAAATTCTTTGATGCCCATCAGTGTAACATGGATTTTCATCCCCTCCCTACCCTTCCTTTTCAGGGTTTTTTGGATATAATGATACTTTTTTCTTCTATAAAGAAAGCAATGCCCTAAGTATTTTCTACACAAAGGAATACACAGATTTTACTGTTAAAAATGCTGATGTCACTTACCACACAAGGAAATACTCAAAATACCACAACTTTCCCATTTATCATTTGTCTAAGATCAAACAGATCAAAAAAATTTTAACTTTAAGCAACTATGCTGTAATTTAAAACATATGTCAGGAAATTAATTTATTCTTAAAGCAACATCTGAACATGTTGCCTGTCCCATTAAACAGCAGGACATTTGCTAATTTAAAATGAAGTAGCGTGGATTCCTGTTCCACTTTAGCAGACAGTATTAAATGAGGAATGCAGTCAGTCAAAGTTAACAAGAGAAATGTCAGATACATGACTTTAGTGGTTGTTCTGATGGAGAAGTGCAGGAAAGGGACATTAAATTTGGACTTCTTCATTCCCTTCTTTACTCTTTAGTGCCCTCCTTAATTCGTTATTTGGCTGAGAGAGCTGCAAGAGTACTTGAAATTTAATTCTTACTTGGTATAAAGTTATTTCAGAAATTAAATTTGAGTCAGGGTGATCAAAGACATTCAGCCAGTACTTTGGACCATCACAAGGGTATCCAACTGGTCAGAGCAAGGCTGCAGTGAGAGGAGGGCACACGACTCTGGATTTTGCAACTGTATTTCAAGAAAGCATTGGTCACTTTTCCTTGCCCTGGTCCTTCACATTATCACTCTTCAACAGGCAATGTTCTGTAGCATTCACAGTAATGAAACACAGATTTATGATTCTTTCATCTTTTACAGGACTGAAATGGCCAAATAAGGCAATATTGGCTGAGGGAAGCCAACTGCTGATTATACGGAATTTAAAACCAAGCAGAGGATTTTAAATAAACTGATTTTAAAGTGGTCAGAAATAAAGCAACAAAGAATAAATCAAGCATTAAAAAAAGAAACAGCATAATCCTCTGATATGCAGAGAATGTGCAGTAGCAAGAACTGAGCCCTGCTCTTTCACCTATCTCATACAGCTTCCTTCTCTTTCTTGTGCCTTACAGTTCCCTGCACCAACCCTGAGCTTCCAACACCTCATAAGGATCCATTTTCCATGTATTTTTCAGGTACTGACATTGAGCAGAGAAAGGAAGCAAGCCAAACAATTAATATAAAAAACTCCATGGCTGCACCACTCAGAAATGCCATCATTTTTGCATGTCAGAAGCAAAAGAGAACATGCACTGGTCTGTGCCTGTCTCTACATCCATTTTTTTGGGTAAACAGGATCCACCAGAGCAGCTGGATGTCCACAAGCAACAGTGATCTGTACTCAGGGAAGAGCTGGCATCAGTGGGAATAGCTGAGGCACAGCTCTGTGGCTCCCAAAGCTGGTGACAGCTCTGGTGAAACGCAGAACCAGGCTGCATTTCTCTCATCCATCTACAGCCCAGGTCAGACAGGGCTGAATCTTGTCTCTTGGGGGTTTCCTACATATCCCCTGCACTCAGCTTCCTCTGGGAAAAATGTGATTTATTCTCCACTACACAGTTAGGGAAAAACAGCAGAGAAGGACTTCATGTACACACCCTGACAGATGTGTGGTGTGTTTCCATCTGTGTGCGTCTACTTCAGCTTATTACAGAAAGGAAATATCTGTATGAAGTACAAGAGTATGTTCCCCTCTGAACATTATGAAAAAGAATTCTTGCTGCTCAAAACTGAGATCCAGAATAAGCACTTCTGGATTTGACAGAGAACAATGCTATATCTTCCTTGTATTTATTAATTAAACTAGATAAAACTGAAGGTCTCTTATCATCTCTCCCTTCAAAATGTCTACAGTTTTTGTCTTACCCCTATGTTATAAAAGGACATTTTCCACATTTTAAAATCTCAAACCTGAACCAGAATTGTAAAAATCCATAAAAATCTGAGAAGTCAGTTTAGAGATGGGAGGTATCCATGTGCTTTCATTACTTATTACAATCCATAGTTGGCCAGAAATCTATTAAGTTTCTTGTCCAACATAAAGTAAACAGCATCATATCACTGAAAAACTTAAAAACTCATTACATTTCACCCACTGAGCACTAAATATGTTAATTCTGTACCAGTAACAAATATAAAATGAGGAGAAAAAGAAGCAAACCAGACTCCAGCAGAAGGCAAAATGGAGCCCAGGAAATGAATACTATTATCCAATATAATTATCTTCGCAGCAAAAAAAAATTAAAATGACTTGCATCCTAAAGAACAGAACACTAACCTCCTGTCGAAAATTATTTGCTGTCCTCTCTAGATGATCCATTTTCCTTTTTGATTTTATTGTGCTGCAAGAAAAAGCAAACAAAGATAATTGTCATTTTGACAGCTGTGCTACTGTCCCTTACTGATATGAATTTCTATTAACATAACAATTTACCAGTGTAATCCAGACTACAGATGACACAAATCTAAATAAGAATTAAATACAAATATATAATTGGGAGTTAGATTAAGCATTTATAGGTCTGTAGTAATTTGTCAGTTTGATTTTGACAGTGTTACCATGGCATTCTCTTAAAAAAACCAAGGAAGTGGATAACCTACCCATTCCCTGTGCAGTAACAAAAAGCAGAGTGTCTCAACACCCCCAATGGAGAATGAGAGGGAAAAATTCTGCTCTGAGCACCTCTCAGTAATTGAGGAGCAATGCAACCCACATAAATAGTAGCATGAGCCATGATGATCAGGCAGTCTTCAGAATCACTGTTCCTGAAAAAAAAATTGTAAATATTTGTTAAATGAAGCATTCAGTGTTTGATAAGGCTTGTTTCCAGCTTTTATTTCCCTTAAATCAGAAAAGCAAAAAACTAGCAATAAAGTATAATGAGAGGGAATTTTGAAAGCATGAAAGTTTCATAAACAAGTGAAAATGTGCATCCATCAGGTGAAGGGATGTTATGCCCACTCCTAAAGGTGAGGGTACGGTGAGGTTCTTGTTAATGGATTCTTTGGGAGATAAGAGTGAAATGACACGGAATGACCAGTGTTTCTTTATATATATATATAAAAATAAATATATGTATAATGCATATTCGTTTTAAAACAATTTGGTTGCAATGAAAATGAGGTACAGAGTCCTTTTAGTTATTATCTATAGAAATGAAACTATGTAAAAGTATAAAAGAATCACTTAAGAAAATATATAAGGAAAAAAAAGGAAGAGAAAGGAAGGATAAGAGAAGATAGTGGAGAGGAAAGATATCACCAACCATGGATCCAGTGACAAGAACTGACTGTTGCGATTTCACTTAGTCAAAGTGATGGCTGGACATTTGATCCATCAGGGGTGAAGAAGACCACAAAACATAGATTTCAGTGGGTTCAGTCTGTTCAGGTTAAAGTGGGAACACCCGGGCACCTCCCCTGGGGGGAGTTTTACACGGTCTGTTCTAACACTGGGGATCATGTGCAGTGGTCTGGTGGAAGGCCCCAGAAATTACTCTGGGGGCACTCTGGAGTCTTTGATGGGTGATGACACCCTCTAAACCATGCCAGCTGCCTCTCATGCCAGTGTAACTGAGCCAGTTCTGCCCCCAGGAAGGGACGAACACCCTCAGGCCCAGCTGGGAACACAAGTGTCCTGATACCTTCCCTGGGAGGGGAGATTTACAGCTGGCCCAGCTGTGTGAGGGAGGACTCTGGCAGGATAATCACCATTATCCCACCTCAGCAGCACCTGCCTCTCACTGGCCATTTCCCTCATCTGGCTCAAACCCAGCTTGTTGCTAAACCAAGGTCAGTTTGTTGTGGTCATCCTCAGGTGGTGGTGCTCACCTTCCCTGCACTTGCGCTGCTCTTATGCAGATCAGAGGATTCCCAACACCCACCCAAACCTCTTCTCCTTCGGTCCAGGGGTGCAAACCTGGCCTCAGCAAAGCCCCTGCAGCTTTTCCAAATGGGCAAATGCTTGAGCCATTAACCATCAATGTTTCAGTCTCTCACAAGGCAAAGACCTTGTGAGATAATATGGAAAAGGCTGAAGTACTCAACATTCCCTTTGCCTTAGTCTTTACAGGCAAAGCCTGCACCCAGACCTCTGTTTGTACCAGTGGTAGTTGGGAAGGAGAGGGATAACCAGGAGCAGGGCCAGCACCTGCTGAGAGACGCTGGATGCACTCAAATGCACAGAGCCAGATGGGTTACACTCAAGGTTGCTAAGAGACACAGCTGACATGCTTGTCAGGCAAGTGTCTATTTACCTATGAAAAACACTTATCACACAGTCTCCAACTGACTGGAAAAAGAATTATACGTGCTCATTTTTTAAGCGAGGCAAAAGCACTGCTTACATCCAGCCAGCACTATCCCAGTAACTGGAAAAATGCTCAGAGCTTGTCCCCTAAGCTGGGTGAAGGCTAAGAAAGCAATCAGGAAGATGTGACTCAGATTTACCAGGGGCAGGTTATGTTTGATAAACCTGAACAGCTACAGTGATGAAAGGTCTGGTCACACAGCCAAGGGGACAGGATACAGCACACGTTGAGTGTCCTGTGGCTCCTGGCACCAGCCCCTGAAGCACACACACGTTAGTAAGCCAAGACCAGATGGGTGGTTGGAGTGGCTGAAAACTTGTCTGGGCAGACAGAATTGAAGACTTGATGGCTTGAAATTTGCTTCACTTGTTGGCTAGAACAGTAAGAGTACCCTGGGGCTGATACAGGTCAATACATTTATCACTAACTTGGATGATGAGACAGAAGGTGTCCTGTTCATGGCATGGTCACTGGAACTGGATGATATCTGAGGTCCTCTCTGGGCCATTCTATGATCAGCAAACTTGTGGATGATACCAGGTTAGAATAGTAGAGCTCCCCTTCAAAAGGGAACTGAGAAACTGAAGGGCTGGAAAGCAGAAATTTCATGACAGAGGTCTATACCTGGGACTGGCTTAATCCAGTGTGAACAAGTGTCCTGCTCCAAGCACAAATTCTGACTGGATGATGCTCAGAAGTGCCTTCCAGCCAGCATATCTGTGATTTTAAATGTTCAAACAATATTCATGCATGAAAGATCAAACACCAACTTTTCCTTTCTAGTGGTAAAGAAAAGGTTCTGGGTGGAAAATTTTATAAATTTTAATTAAGCCTGTTTGTTCACAGGTTTATTTAAAAGGACATTAATCTCTCACACTTCCATGCACCCTACATAATACAACTCTATAAATTTAGAGAAAAGAAAGTGGAGGACACTCATATGCACTGCAGTAGAAACACAATGTGAAACTTCAAAAACAACACATTCAAACAGCTATGACAGAGAAAGCTAAACTGACATGCACAACATTCAAGGTTAGTCAGAACTACCCTTCAAGTGTAGAAACATGTTCATAGAGAGCCAAGAGATATTTCTCATTCCTTCTATATATGCCTTTATTTTTCCTAAAATGGATTATCATAACTCTATATATCACCACCTATCAAATTATATTTATTCCCATGATGCAGTCCACTGCTTCTTTAAATCGTTAATATTTTACTTTCATTTAAATATCTTTCTGTGCATTCTTTTAAGGCGTGTAATTTATTTTCAAAATATTTTTCATTTCTAATCCCTTGAAATGGCACTGATCCAGCTTGTTGATAACTAATCAGGCCAATACTCTCTAGGATTTCACTAACAGCTGCATTGGTTGGTCACTTTGTAATCTATCCTGTTTGTAGTCTTGTATGAATGAAGGCAGAGCTTCCATAAATTAGGCTGCTCAGAAATGGAACACATTTACAGTCACTACTCAAAATGCCCATTTTCAAGCATAATAAATACTTCCTGCAGCTTTTAACTGTCCATAATTTTTAATAGTTTTTCAGCATTTAATTCCACAGCAGCTTGCAACTTTTAAAAATGGAAGTACTGAAAAGTCTTCTACCCCCAGTGAGCAAAATTACTTCAAATTTTTTTTCCACAACATCACAGAGTACTTAAAGTGTACTTAAGTGTTTAAGCAAAACATCAACATACTTTGTTTAAGGAAAACCACTTTCTACATCAAATGTGTAGACACTATTGATAACAAAATTGTTAACAATCTCAAAATATTTTAGGACAACAAAATAGACATCTACTGAAGTCCCATTCCTCTACCTTGGCATATTATCTGTTAAGCCAGAGTGCTCAAAAATCAGTTTCTCAAATCATGAGATCACTTTATGGTCTGGAATCTTTCATATAGCACATCATGGTTATAGACATCTACATCTCCAACCAACCTGAAGTTCAATATCAATACATAATATTGGAAACAAAAGAAATGTCAGCCTAATTTTATAGTCACAGCTGAAAGACCCTATTGATACAACTGCTTGAAGGCTGAGTCTATCCTAAATTAGAAATAACTCTTGAACCATAGTTCAAGAAACTTGCTTCATTTTTACTATCATCGCTTTCCAATCATGAAAAACACAATAAAAATAATTTGCAATTTTTACTCTGCAACCAATAAATTCCTAAATGTCTTTTAATGAGTCCTGGTTCTCTCCTACCACATACAAGTGTGACTCATGCCTTTACAAATTGTGAACAGTTTTTCCCCCATCTGTCACCTCTGTGATTTTTTTCACTCATCCAGCTCTTTGGCAATTCCCTGCCCTGAATGAAAGCACTGTGCTTCAGCTTCCCAGGCTCCTGTCAGGTGGGATGTTCTCCCTTTATTCTCACCTTACCCAAGCCAGTACAGGAACAGCCACTCCAAATACCCTCTTTTTTCACAGCGGTTGGAAGGGACCACAGTGGGTCATATAGTGGGTCCAACCTCCCTGCTCAAGCAGGGCCATTTGAGAGCACAGGGCACAAGACTGCATCCAGATGGTTCTGGAATATCTCCAGTGAGAGAGCCTCCAGTACCTCTGGGCAATCTGTTCCAGTGCCTGGTCACTCACACAATAAAGAAGTTCTTCCTCACATTCAGGTGGAGCTTCCTGTACATCAGTTTCTGTCCATTGCCTCTTGTCCTAGTGGTTGGCACCCCCAAGAGGAGCCTGACTCCATCCTCTTGACACTTCCCCCTTCACATATTTTTATAAACCTCCTTTGCTCCACGGAATGAAACGAGCACTACTTTTCTTGACTTCTTCCTCTCCTCACTTAAAACCAACGAGGCATTCATTCTCCATCCCCTCTGATCCACTGGCCTGGCTTAAAATCTGTTGAGATATATGTCTGCATCTCTTCTGTCTCACAATCCCACGTCACTATCTGAAGGGAGAACTACTTTTAGTTCATCCACATCACACTTAAGTGCAAATTACGAGGTAGGTTAATGCAAGAGAGTGCAGAGGCGGGCAGCAAGGGTACTGAAGCACAGGCACTGAAGCATAGGAAGCCTTTTTTCAAAAGCTATCTCTCGGTAAAACACTCCTTTAGACAAACAGACCTTCCTGCAAAAGCAATCAAAGAAAACAAGGTTTTCCCCCTCTTCCCGGGACTGAGGGGAACACGGTGAGCGCTGGGAGGAGGCGGGGGAGGTGGGGAAGAGGC
>NW_005054333.1:1666934-1710185 GCF_000277835.1 Geospiza fortis
TCGTGCCCCGTCAGGCGCCGCCTCTTCCCGTCCGCCCCGGCCCGGCTCCGCCGCTCCCCGGCGGCATGGCCGTGTTCCACGACGAGGTGGAGATCGAGGACTTCGAGTACGACGAGGAGACCGGGACCTACAGCTACCCGTGCCCCTGCGGGGACCGATTCCTCATCACGCGGGTGAGGGGCGGCCGGGCAGGGCTGGGGGGCAGAACGGGGTGGTGCGGCCCAGGGCCGGGCAGGCGGCGGGGCCTGACCGCTCTCCCGGCGCTTTTGCAGGAGGACCTGGAGAACGGGGAGGACGTGGCCACCTGCCCCAGCTGCTCCCTGATCCTGCGCGTCATTTACGACCAGGTGGGTGCGGAGGGAGGGTGGTCGGACGCGGTTCCAGCCGGGTCCCTCCGAGGCCCGATTCGCCGCCCCGTGGGGAAGCGCCGGGGAGCGTTTAAAAATGCCTGGTTTGGAGCTACATCTGCTGCCTGATCTCTCGTTTCTCTGTTCTTCTCGTGCCGTGTTTGGGCTTAAAAAGGCGCCTCTGCCTGGGTGGGCGTGGGATAGGATACAGAGTCAGCCACAGAAGAGCTCCTGTAGCTGATTCCAGCAGCCCTGGCAGCTTTTCTCACCTCGTAGGTGCGTTGCGGCTTTAGTGTTTTGGGAGACAAATTCGTGCTGTAATCACTCTGTTTTCCAGCCTCTGGTGTTTGTAAGGTAGAAAAGATCCAAAAACAATGTAAATCGCCTAAATGCCTGCTTGCTGTCTTTAGGAGCAGTTCATGCGGGATGAAGTCGTGGCAGAACCTTTGCCAAACAAGGAATTGGTCAAGTGCTGATGAATGCATCGTGGACTGTGCTGCTTTGGGATGAGAAAGTATGGGCATGGTGACTGCAGAAAGACTTATGGTTCTCCTTCTGGAAGTGTGTGTTGCTGTGGGATACAAGTGCAATAATTGTCTGTCTTCTTAACAAGAATGAAAGTTTGCTGGGACATTAAACACATGAATGCGTTTTGTTCCAGAGGGTTATACTTTAAATATATATATAAGTTGCTCTGTGTATTCCAGAAGACTTGGGGATTATGATTCTGATTTACAAGTTAATACACAGAAGAAGAGTGTGGAGTCAGGAAATTATAACATTTAGTCTAGCAGTGACTTCTTATCCTGTGGAGAAGAACAGGCTTTATGTGGGTGTATGCAGGCGTGAAATGGCACAGAGAGCTGAAATGTTGGCAGGCAAGGTTTGGGTGTCCATAGGACACAATGCCATACAGAATTAACTCAGTGCAGCTTCTCCCAGCGTGTGGGCTCGGGTACTTCTAGCCCATACTGAATATGGAGCGAAAACAAGAGACCCAGAGCCAACATTTACCCAGTGTTGTTAAATTCTTTGCTCCTGTAAACACGGGGAAGGTGCAATTGTCTGTCTATCTGCAGCGGGGGCAACACTTGAATTGGGGCAGATTTCTTTCTTAAATTGCTTCTAAAGTTGCTTTGAAAGAACTTTGGTAGTTGTTACCAAATAACTCTCACGTAACAGTGATACGCTTTTGAGGGTGTTGTGTGAGATGGAGTCAACTTTTTTTTACCCCTGCACAGCTGCTGATGTGCAGGGCTGGAACTCAAAGTGGTTTGTATTTTACCCCTATATTCTCAACAACTTTGTGATTTGACTATTGCAGTAGATACAAAACGGGCTGCAGTTCTTTGTGCCATTTGTAGTAAATTTCTCAGCCCTTCTTTATTAGGTGCTGTCACATCCTGGATAGGAGATGGATACATTTCACTTAATTAATAAAGGCATTTTTTAGGGTAGAAAAGAGTCATGAGAACATACTCCACATTGATTTTAAGACTGCCTCTTGAATTATAAGCGACTGCACTTGAATATTTACTTAAAATGTCCTCATTCCGGTGTTTTAATAGGATTTGATATCTATGAAGTTAAATTTGGGGAAAAGTACCTGTGAAGAGTGTATGTGGCTGTTTTGCTCCAGGCAGTGAAGATAGGCAAGTTTTATTGGATTCTTGCATTTGATTATTTTTGTTCTTACTGCATTCTGTGAATGTCGAAGATGAACATTCTAGTTACTTTAAGAAAAGGAGAGGAAAAAACCCTACATCTAGTTGGAAGTTCTGAATGCAGTAAGCACAACAAAGAGTGTTTCCATGCCTAAACCAGGAGGTGGCACTCGTGTTCCTTTGACATATGTGCTTAAAAAAAATAAATGTTGTGGTACTTTGGTTAGCTATGCCTTATCAAATATTTATTTTGACTATTTAAATAAAGATGTTTAAGATTCCATCAGTGGTTATAATGGGCCATTACTTATTCTGTTTCTGCACCAGCCATAATGATTTCCAGAGGTCTTGAGTTGCTGCTGCTGGGGTGATGATAGTGGAGGTTTTTCACATTGGTTAATAAAAATCGTTTCAATCTATCAGTAGATGCTGTAAAGCAAACTTACAGGAACCCTACCTAAGCCCCTGCTCAGATTTCTTTGGCATAAATACCTTAATGATTTTTCCACAAGTATTCTACATAAAAGGAATTGTAGCAATTTTCAAATGCAAGACCAGGGAATGTATGCTCTGATCTAAGTAAGTTGCCATCTTTTCTTAAGTGTATCATCTCTAAAAGTACATAGATTTTGAAGAAATCATTGACCAGATTTTGTTATATAATGGAGGTCAGGCCCTTTCTGACTTAGGAAACTTGTGTAGAGGATTATTTGTACTCTATATGGTTAAATTCCAGCATGGTTGTAAAAAGAGTTTGTCAATTGAATTTTACTTGGCAGGTGCCAAGTAAACATGGCATGTAACAAGTTTTTAATTGGTTCTTACTGGTGTTTCCCACTCATCTGAAATACAGGTTATGGCTTTTTTAAGAGTAATTTTAGCAGAATTAATTTGTTTATTACATTAGTTGGGGACTGTCAGGGCTTGAGGTTTCTTGCCTGGTGTGAATAGGGTCCAAGTTGTAGAATGCAATTTACATGCACAGTGAAATTACTTAATCACATAGTGTATGTATCAAAGCTTTAACAAAGTATGTTTGCATACCTATGTGGTTTTTATTGTGTACTTATGCGAATCATGTTTACGTTTCTGGAGGCTTTTTTACAGCATAACAACAGAAAGATGTTGTGGCCGACTGTTAGAAAAGGATGTGCCACATTTGCCCACCTAAATTACTTCCAACTCTTGTCTCATTGCAGGATCTCAAGACAGTAGTTGACATCCCCTCCAAAAAGGAGGCAAACCAAGGATGGCTGTCATGTTTCTCTCTTTTTGTTGCCCCTTGAGAATCTGAGAGACACATTTAAAAACTGTTGAGCTATTCTGTTGTTTTCCCTTCTGCTCTGCAGAGAGTTCTGCAGCAAGAATTCATCCTTCATGAAAGTTCAGCATTGCTAAAGCCAAAGGATTGCCCACTTTTGTCTTTTGTTTACTTTGATTCCAGTGATTGCAGTCATCTTTTAAAAATATTCTTTCATACTGTGTCATTCCAGAACACCAGTCAGGGCAGTCTGAGTAAGCCATCAGAAATGTCGCTTGTCGGGAATTCAGTCACAAGGTTTCCTCACAGCGCCACAGGCTCTGGCCCCTCACACATTACTTGTGTATTACATGCTCTTACAAACCAGTAGCTCACTTTTTTTTCTCAAAAGGCAATTGTGTAGGACACAAAGAAGTCTTGTTTGCTGCTTGTATCTGACAAGCAGATTGATTGATTATGTGTTTGATTAGGTCTGTGGGTCTGCACTGAGGAGGCCAGTGTGGTGAAAACAGCATCACGTGAACGTTAATGGAATAATTCATACTTGGCAGAGACTAGAGAGGGTGAAACAATTTATGGGCAGTTTCAGATATTCAAGCTGTGAAATTTCTCATACTGTTGAACACCTCTGAACTCCTGTGTAACACTGAGAACAAGCAATACACTCTGTTGCCACAATTTTATGGGAAGAAATGGAAGATAATTTGCTCTTCATTAAACTAAAGAGGCTTAGCCTCCCTGATCTGTCAGATTCTTGTTTGCATTTCAAAGAAACTTGCTGAGAAGGTCATGTACTTTTGGCTCATTGTGCCTGTATATCGGTGGTGTACATGATTAGTTTTGAATAGTTGCTCTAGAGGTCTGTGACACAGAGCCTCCAAGAGCTGAGGTCATTAGGCCACTAATTTTGCTGTTCCACTTGTTTCATTGTCCATATATCTGGGAAGTCCTAGTGTCCCAGAGGACCCTTTCTAAGTACCTTGACATACCTTCTCTCCATCACGGTTTTACTTACGATTCTCAGCACCCGCCAAAAAAAACCCCAGATGTTCCTTGCAGAGTGACAGAATTAAAGATCATTACATAGATTACCAAGTCTTTCTACCAAGAAGCAGATACTGATTAATTTCAAATAAACTGACACAAATTTCATGTAAGTTAGTGAACTGACAACTATGTATTGTCACGAAGACCAGCAGTTTTTGCATGTTCCATCTCCATCTCTTCTATTCCAATTTAACACTCAGATCATGCTAACTGTAGGGATGGGTATTTGTTACACTGAAAACTTCTTGAAATGTTTTTGAAATAGGATTTATCAAGGTATTTGGTGCAGTAATTTAAACTTGCCATGAATTTTCTCCTAGCAGTTCCATGTGGATTGCTTTGATTCTACTTCATGGTAACTTAAAATGCTAATTTCTTAGTGTCTCTCCATGGCATGGAGGAGACAGGGAGGATCCTGTGAAGATGCTGGCCTCATCAGCCCTGAAACTGGTCAAACCTGTTGAGTGACAGAGGCAGCAACTGACAGAAGCTGTGCCAAGAGGGAAAGCATCTGTCACAGTGTCACCTGTGGTCAGGGAGGAAGTGGGTCAAAAGGGACCAACCAAAAGGGTTGACCAACCTTCCCACCTTAAGTGACAAATCATCACTCCTTCCCACCCCTTGCTGTCACCATTTTGAGCTGTTTGCACCCGAGGTCACCTCTCCAAAATTCTTGGCAACTCACCAGTCCAGCACAGGTTTCCTGTCATGCAGAAAGTCACTGCTGTGCCATTGACCATGTCAGTGAGTGCAGCCAGCCAAGGGAAGCTCGCTCTGAAGGCATGCTGGTGTGCAAAGGTCAGAGCAGAGCTGCCCCATCCAGGGGTGGTCATTTTTTATTTTTATGTCAAAACAGAGATCTTTATCTTATTGTTTGAATGCTGAAGCTGTTGCTTTAGGGAACTCCTGTTGTTTTTACCCAGACTGAGGGTAAAAACAACAGGAGCTGGCAATAAGCCGCTTCTGTGACCTAGTCAGGCCCTTTCTTGCTCCATGGCAAATGGTTTTATTTTGGTCTCAGTTGTCCTTCTGGACAAGTCAGAGGACAACTTTTTGTTACATTCAGTACTTCAAGTAAAAGATTTCCATCCACGGGATCACTAAATAGCTACATCACTTCTTAGCATGATCTTTATGTATGTAGTCCTGTGGTATTTACACAAAATACAAATTTCTGGTATACTTTTAGTAACAAAGACTATTTCACACTGCCTAGGAAAAAATTATTCTTTTCAAGGGAGGTTTTTTTTTTCTTTTCCAAATATCTTGAAAAAGATATTGTTTAACAGTTTTTATTTCTGCATGTCTGTTAGTAGGTCTGTTGTTGATTCTTTCCATGAAAAAATTGTGTACCTATGCAATGCAATACCATCTTAAGGTATTTGGTTTTAGACAATAGCAAGACTGCATTATAGTGATAAAAATTTATCATTTTTATCACTATAATGGATTAGAACTGATTTTGTAGCCTGTGATGGGTTTTAAGGTTATTGTTCATTTAATTACAAAAAAAAGTAGATAAAATATGAGCCCCTACTTATCCTACTTTTTCACTTACTAGGGTAGAACACATTTGACTTTTATATTATGCAGAGGCTTCTGTGGCCCCCAGTGCACTGCACAGGTGTTCCCACATTGATGGATTCTGGCATACATCCCTTAGCTAAAACCAGATTTTGAATTTAGGTATGTAAACAGTCCAGAGGCAGAAATCCAGACAAAACACCTGTCAGTCTCACAGTCCCTTTCTTGCAGAACTACTCAAGAGGGTCATTTCAGAGCCAGTAAGGAAAGCTCCTGTGCTGGAGGCTGAGCTGAGCTGTGGCAGCAAAATATGTCAGTGCATCAGAGCAGGACTGACTGTCCCAGGGGCAGAGCAAGGGTCTTCTTGGTCCCATCCCATCCCCAGCACTGCCCAGCATGGTCAGGGCCAGGGCAAGCATTTGAGGATACTTCCCTACAACCCTCCCACACATTTTGAAGGTCACAGACTTCTTGAGACTGCTGCATTGTTGTTAAATACCATGAACAATATATATATTTCCATGAATTTGTCTAATCACTTTTTGAATCCACATCATAAAATCCATTGCATCCCATGGAAAGGAATTGCCCAAGTAAAGTGTGCCTTATTAAGAGACATGTCTCTCTGTTTCTTTCGAACCCATTGCACTGGGCTTCATGTAAAGGCATCTTTTGGATAGGAAGAGACAGTTTTCTGCTTTCAGCTCTCTAGCCTACTGAGGACTGTTAAGATTTTTTTTCTTATTTTTCTGCACAATTTTTGAAAGGGAAATAAGAACTGTGCACAATTCTAGACATGGATGCGTTATGCATACATTTGCATAGCAATATTTGTTCTCTATTCTGCTCTCTATTTTCCAAAAATTCCTAACATGATGTTGTTTTTTGACATCTGGTGTGCACTGGGCTGACATTATCTTAGAACTTATGTTTAGTTAAGGAAATAAATTTTTGGAATCTAAGTCTTAGAATAACCTTTCTTTCTCCTCCTGTCTCCTGCTCATGGCCTGGGTGGTTTTTAGAAGATAAGGTGATCTAAGGTACCATGGATTCAGGTAGTTTTCCTGCTAGTCCCTCCCACAACCTCCTAACAGCAGCTGATGAAGGTGTGCAAGCTCTATGCATTTTGGTAGGACTGTCCAAGACTGGTTTATGTCCACTCTTCCCATCATTTAGATGGCTTTATTTGTTTAATTTTGTAATGTGTTACTTCCCTTGCATGTTCATTTTATTTAGCCCTATTGCACTTCTTACATGACTTCATCTCTTCCTTCAAAGCTGCATCTGTGTGCCTCTCGTAGTTCCTTGTCTTTGGTACAGTGGCTTTTCTGAGGGATATGTGAGTTTTCTGGGCAGTGAAGCCTTTTATTTGAGTTAATGCAGTTTTTCAAGGTGAGATTTCTTTTTGTTTTGAATACACTATTTACTTTCCTAAAAGAAGTGGGGAGACTGCCCAAGATGCACATATAGAATAGTGTGCTTTTTGAAAGGGCAAAGAATATTTTCTTTCATTCAAATCTACTATTTCCTTGTAACTTTATTTCCTAGTATTGGCCCTAAGGGGGGAAGTCTTAGCCTGAATAAATGTTGAATGCTAAATGTGATAGACTGAAGGATTTGTGCTTTTCCTTGTGACGAAGGGGTTAACTATAACTCACAGTCTCTCTCCTCTTGCAGAACTACTCAAGATGAAGCTATTTCTTGGAAGAATACCCTTAGGAAGTTAGTGACCTAGAATGAGCTTGGCATAGAATTGCCTTTTAGCCTTAACTGTGATATTTGCTGCTGCAGTCTCCTAGACAAATGGGTTTTGACAGGCTTTGCAAACAGCCTGAGGTCAGAGCCTATGAGCTTTCCTTGGGCAAGTAAAAGCTGTGGAGTTGGGAAATTAATGCATTTCTTGAGACAAACATCAAAATTCCCAAACCTGGGGATGGTGCACCGTGAGACAGTGACAGGCAAATGCAATCTCTCACAGGACTGTGAAAAGGACATGGCAAGCAGAGAAACATGGTCCTTGCCAGTGATGGTTCATAAAGTTCAAGCTCTGCTTTGAACTGGAATGAAGGCTGTATTTTTAATATTCCTTGACACAAGGCCCAGAAGAGAGCAGGTGATGGCACACCAAACTGGCACCGTGCCTTGGGCATCAAAATATGCTTCTGTGGCCCCTACATCTTCACCACAAACTGCTTAGCAACCTAGAGGTGGGATTTTGCTGTGGAAGCAAGGGAGAGCAGCAGAGAGAGCTGATAACTAAGCTTTTCCTATGTGGATTTCCTCTATGCATACTGAACCGAGGGTAGTGGGGCAGTCTGAGGGGGATGCAATGATTCAGGATCCGCTTCTTTCTACTTACAAGAGGAAGGATTTTCTTCCCACCCCAGTGTTTGTTCAGGCACCAACCCCAGAATTTGTTTCTTGGAAAACCTCACAAGTATCCCAGTAGTTAGGATTGCTTGGTTATCTCCTGTGCATACACAGGTGGGTGGTGATGTATAAAAGATGCATGCTGGAGGAATTTAATCTGTCCCCTAAAAAACACTCTGATTCTTGCAGGTACTTAGATCTCTTTTTTTCCCCCCTTGATATTTGTTTTCAAGTTCAGGATTTTTGTAATTGAAGGAGAATTCAAATAAATCAGCAACCAGAGTAAATGCCAAACGGCCACAGTTAAACTTTCTCAGTGTTTTAAACTAATGGACCCCCTTCTCAATATATTGTGCCTAACAGGATTTGATTGTGCTTTCTCAGACAGAGGATTTCTGTCAGTACCTCTGCCAAATGCACGGTCTCGCAGAGGGAGGATTTGATAGAGATCCAGGTTAAGTCAGCCTCCTCATTCAGAGACAGCAACTGCCAGCCCCACACAGGCTGCAGCAGGGCCACCCAAATGTCAAGTTTCCACTGAGGAAGGCCAAGTTCCCCATATTCTTTTTGATTTTTGCAGCCGTAGCAGGGCTGTGTCCTTGGGTTCTTTCCATGCCAAATAAAGCGTCTGCACATTTTGTCTAGTTCGTTTTTGTACAGCTGAGGTCTTTATAGCAGAGACACCTGCAAAAATAGAAGTCTGAAGAAACAGATCCATTTCTGACAGGTTAACCAACCTGAGGAGTAAGAAATTATTGTGCTAGATCTGTAAATACATTTGCAGCCTGCCTTGCAAGGGCAGCTTGTGAAAATTAAGCTGGCTGGGAATATCCTGAGCCCTAGGCATAGAGCACCCTCTGAGACACAGCTAATATAAAATGCTCCGAGGCAGATCCTGCCATCCAGCACAGCTCTGTAAATCTGGAGTAACACAGGGTGCTCAGGGATGTTACTTGAGATCCACTTCACCCAACCGAAGAGCAGAATTCAAATGAATTACCCATGAAGAGAGAATAAAGAACATGTACAGTAAATAATAAATTTCTGGGTTTTCTGCCCTTCTGTGACTCTCTCTCATCAATGTTTCAGCCTTAGTCTGAATGCTGTTCACTGTGTCAGCCAAAAAAACCAGACTGAGCAAGTGCATTTCAGTGTCGTTCACATCTGAGGCTGTTAATGGCTCAGGGAGAGGCAGAAGTGCAGACAAAACCACGATTTCTAAGAGCATGACATTGTCCTTACCAGAGCCATAATGCCTCAAGACACATTCTATGATGGCTCTTGGTCAGATACAGTTCCCATTTTGTTTATTTTTTTATCTCTTGCAGAACTGAAAAATAGGTAGGAGAGAGGGGAAGCAATTTTTCATTAATAAAAATCAGTTTGGTCCCAGAGTGTCAATTGAAGCATTTCAGCATTTATGAAATGATTCATTTTATTCTGAAGAAGTCAATATGAAGTCTCACAGAATTTCTCAACCAACACTATCCTGCCACCCAGGGTGGCACTTGACGCCAACCTTGAGTAGTTTTGTTCCTCCATATTTTTCAAGGGACGTTACTCAGTGCATAATGAATCTTTTTCTATATTTTCTTTCATTCTTTACATTACAGTTTAATTCTCTCTATTCATTTTATTTCAGCAGCTGTACAAATTGCTATTACAATACCCTTCAAATGTAAGGTACCTGATTAGAATTAGCCTCTGTCACCATAAGGTGACCCTGCTTCATAAGGTCAGGCTATGATCTCCGCTGGATGCACCTGAACACTCCCCTGCTGTGTTACATGTGTTCTTGCTGTTCCTGAGTAGTTGTCCAACACTAACTTGGGAGCAAAACACCTTGGTGAGATTTGAGGAGCTATATCCACACCTGGAGCTACATCCATACCTGAAATATCCTTTTCAGAAAATCTGAAACTACTCAGTCTTATTAGTCTACTTTCTTACTGGGGTGACTGTCCTATTTTAAACTTCTCAAATGTTTTTTATCAATATGAAATACTGTTTAGTTTTGCTCATTCTTGCAGTTTCCAAGTCTTTACTGTGCAGATTCTTTCCCCCATTTCCTTCCAGATGTAGCATATTGTAATTCATTGCTCGTGACTGCCAAGAAATGACATTTCCAAGACTGTCCATAGTGAATGAGATGAGCCTCTTAAATAGGGCAGGGACAAAACCTCAGTTACAGATTTGTGCATCTCTCTGACATGTCCAGCCAGAAAAAGAGAAATCTTGGTCTCAGTAGAACAAATGACCACCTGCACATTCTCACTGTCTGAGAAATACCTCCTCCATCTTGTCAGTTCTGCTGGTACTTGCTTTCCTGTGTTCTCCATTAGGACTGTCTTTTTATTGCCAGAACCAAGAAAAAAAAGGATATGGCCCTCCTGTGTTCTTGATAGCTGTAGACTTTTTCCATATGTAGGGGGTTTACTAATTTTGCTATTTATTTCGCAGGTTTGTTTTAAACATTTTTAATAATAGAATAGAGTTGCACTGATGAGACCTAGTATTGGAGCAGGTATAAATTGTTCTTGCCCTTTTTGCAGCTTAATATTCTCTTCTGTTTAGAGTGACAAATCCTAGATCCACAAAAGTGAGGGGTTTTAATAGTATGGGCGCAGCTGCAATGATCTGGCAAAGGGATGCAGACAAAACCCAATATTTTTTTGCTGTCAGGAGTCAAAATGGGAGTTAGCTGGAGGGACAGATTTTCATAGTGTGCTGTACATTTCCAGTGTTTATCAGTCTTCCTACTGAGAAGCAGAAAATTTGTGGTTTTACCTGTCATCAAGAGTCACCTTGAAACCCCATAATGAAATATCAATAATTGAGAGTAGCTGTTTGCTAAAAAGATTACTGACAGGCATGAAATAACAGTTACCAGTAGCTTGAATGTATTTTATGTCTTGGACATTTTCCTAGCAGACTTCAGTCTTTCATTGAGTTTGGCAGTAGGAGCTCTGGATTTGGACACCTATGCACAGAAGAATAGTAGGATGTTTTTTGGGGTGCTGGAGGGGAGAAAGTGGAGCTTTTTTTAAAAAAATCAGTGTACCATGATGTTCCTTGGTTAGCACAAAAGCATAATTCCCTTCACAAGTGGAGAGGTCTGCTTCAGTTTATTCTTTTTGCAGTATGCTGTATATAAAGAGAAAGAAGATGAGATAATTCTTCCTGGAAAAAATCCAGAATCTTAATTAAATGGCATTTTCACATTTATTTCTTACTGGCTGGAGTTCATGGCCATACTGGCCATACTTGCTTTCATGTTAAGAGCTTTCCAGATGACCTTCTCTACAAATGCCTTTTTTTCTGCCACTAGAGGTCCTAAAACCAATAAGGAATGGAGACAAAACATACCTATTAATTTGGGACTAGAACATTTTCACAAGCTGGACCTCAGTGTCTGGTCCCTGAAACCCAGTGTGGGGGACAGCGTTTTTTACTGTTAATGTTAAGTAGACTGAAGGAAAGGCATCAGAAGTGGATGCAAAAGATTAGAAGTCACATTTCTCTACCTTGGCATGTTGTCTTTAAATCCAGTGTACTCAAAAATCACCAAGTTTCTCAAATTCATGAGGTCACTTTATGATCTGTAGTCTTTCAGATAGCACATCATGTTTATAGACATCTACATCTCCTTTTTTTTAGGCTTCTTGCCTTTTGATTCAAGTTTTCATTCTTTTCACTCTAACACAGTTTCTAATTCAAAGTAAAAATGAGGGATGTTTGAAAATGGACATTCTTATGTAAGCTGTTTCTGCCAATAGCTGTAACTTCATTTAAATGAACGTAACATCAACGTGAACCACATGAAATTTGACACTGTTACAGAGGCCTAGGTCTGAGAATAAAGACTTAGGTCTTTTAAAAAATTACATCACAAACTTCAAAACCCTTTCTGTAATTCATTGCTACTAAACACAGCAACATTTGCTGATAAAGGAAATAGCCTAACTTTGAACTCCAATCAGAGATTGTCAGTTGTTTGTTTTATGTACCTGGTTCAATTTTGCTGCTGAGGTAGAGTCATTTATTTAATGAGCCATCCTCATTCTCATTTTCATTGCTCCCACTTTAGGAAGCAAATATGAAAATGTAAAAAAGCCTTTCCCTGTCAGGCATGTCATCAGGAGCCAGTACTTGCAACATAAACCTGAGGCTTCTGTTATTGTAGTAGCCCAGTGAGGTTGTTCTGCAGTCCTCCAGTGCCATAGAAAGAAATGGATGGAGGTACTTGGGAACTGAAATTAAATTCTCCTCTGCCCATTTGCTGCTTTATTCTTTCTCCCTGTTAAAAATCAAATACTGATTTTCCTCATTTTGCTGAGTCTGCAGTTTTTGCTGGCGTGTAATTGTTGTAGACATGTTCACAAGAGCTAGCAGTAAAAATCCAGGAAAACAATTTTTCACCAAAATTTGCCCACATATTGAAAGTAAGACAGCTCAGAGGAAAAGGTTGTTTTTGATGGGTGACAAGGAAGCAGAGCCCAGCACCTTGCTGTGGGCAGCCTGGCCTGGGGACCTCCCTCATCGCTGCCTGTGTGAGCATCCCAGCTCTGTTTCAGAGGGCAAAGGAACTGGTGGGTCTCACTGAAAGCAAATTCAGAAACCTTGGAAACTCCTCAAAATGGAATCACCACTGTCTGCCAAGTCTGAGCATTATGTTACATCTAATCTTGAATGAAACTGCCAAAATGGTATATTTTATAGAAAATATGGATATCTTCTTGCAATTAGCAAATTATGGTCTCATTGTTCTTATTTTGCTTATCGAGTTCTTTTCCAGTGTCAAGACCTATTTTGTTTCACCCTTTCCTCTAGTTGCTGATTTAAGAGTTGTTCTTGGCACTAGAGAATCTTAAGAGTTCTGTCACAGGCTGCACACAGAAGGTTGTTCCAGCAGCAGGAGCTGAGCCCAAACCACACAACTCAAAGTTATTTCCTTAGCGTCAGCACTGGGCTCTGCTCCTGGGCTTGTGCGTGTGCGAATCTGTGCAGACACCCCAGACTGACTGCACTAGGAAATTAACGTTTCCTTTGCTTCTGCAAGCAAAGGAATCAACAGCAAAATGCCCTGGAGAAGTGGCTCTTGCCGCCATCTGTGAGCTGGCTGTGGCAGCCAGGGATCCATCAGCTGGACTGCATGGGCTCAGGGAGCATCAGACTAAGTGGTCTTCCAGGCTCTGTGGTTTGTTGACTGATTTGTAAGTGAAGGCAGCTCTTGGCATCACAGGTGATAAGTTTTTGATAAGTATGACACATACACAAACTAGGTAAGACAACTGAAAGCCAAGGGTTTACAAGACAACATGTCCAATGTGAAATTTACTGCAAGGCTTACTTTTTAATTGACATGATGAATTCTATGAGTCTGCCCGCTTGAAATATTTTGATTATTAAACTCTGTTTACTGCTTGGCTCTTGATTTCTAAGCAGGCAAAATGTGTGCTAATAAGAGGGAAAGCAAAAGAAGACTACACTAATGCAATGACCTGTTGTCTCTGCAGGACATGTTTGCATCCTAAATTTTGATTTGGCTATAGCTTTTGACCACTTCCCAAACTAGATGTATAAAGGGTGATTGACAGAAGCAGCCTCCCAAGGGCTTGTACACAGGTATGAATGTCTGATGTTCTCCATCCTGAACTCCTGATACATCAAAGTACCAGTTGATTTTCTTTCGGAGCTGCAATTAATTTTTTTGTGTAATTATTATTACAGTAAGTGATAAAAAAGAGACTGTAAAAAAACCCAGTTTTCACTTAATAGCATAATAAGAAGTGAATAAAAAATACCATGAAAAATACAATACTAAGGGATGTAATCCTTTATGGCTCATTTATGCCTATAACAATGTAAGTGACATTATTAGATTATTTGTTAGCAGTCTGTAAGACTGAGGCACTAACAAATGTGGAGCAATCTTTTGAGTAATTGCACAAATAGATTAGATATTTTAAAATATATTTAGGTTTTTTATGATATGCAAATTTTCCAAAAAGTTAATTACTTTCACCTTTTTCTCAATTTGTAACACAAAATTACCATTGGTGTAAATAAATATCATTATAGTATTACCAAAGGTCATGGACTCTAAGAAAGGTCACTGTGCAGCTACTTAGAAACTGAGTAACGCATTCAGCCCCCAGGCTGGTCTGTCTGTAACTTAGGTTCAAGCTAAGAAGAACTTTGCAAACAATCCTGGCACCTGTGTCTGTTCTGTGTAGTGAAAATTCTGCTGCAGCCTTCCAGCCTACTCAGCAGAAAGAGATAGAAGATTAATTATTAATATTAGAGTTAACATCTTCAAAATATTATAGAGACACTTCTGAAAATTTAAATTCCTATTCCTTTGGGACCAGATCATGCTTTAACACAGCATCCTACACAATGGGGTCTCTCAGTCTGTGAACAAAGAAGCTGTCTTGGAAAAGTGTGCTGTTGGATTTAACTCATTTGAGGAAACTGCAGATGGTAGCAAGTTTGTTCTTGGCTGTCATCTCTGTGCCTCAAGCCAGATCTTGGGGGAGTCTTGGAAGAGCTGGGCACCGGGGTTGGGCTCCTGGAAGGGATTTTAGCCTGAGTACCCTTTGGGATTATTTGCTTTCCATTTAACTCCTGTTTAAAATTTATACATTACATCTAAATTAATTATCAAGAAACCCTCTCTAATCAGCAGAGAAAGGAAGCATTTCTAGATAGTGGTTTACCCATATTGGTTAAATACTTGCCATTGATTACCTCTGGAAATGTACTCTGCTCACCAACAGAAGAAACTTAGACAACTGCCTTACTTGTGACTACTGTTCAGGTGGCCCCAGTTAACAGAGGTGAATCCTGTTCCACGTGTTTAAAGCATAATCATCCCCAAGAGTGATAGCTAATTTAAAAAAATCAATTAAAAGTTAGCAGCTAGAAAGATAGCAAAACTACTATGGCTTCTATCTCAAGTCGTGTAGCCAGATTGTTTTTCCAAAACATCTTTCCAAAGCACCTGGTAAATAAGCAGCTGTGAGCTGCCTGAAGGGTGTGCTGGAGTTCACACTTTGCAGGGACTCTGTGTTTGGAGTTCTCATTCAGACCTTTCCAATGAAACCAATGGAAATTATGGCAAAGGTCTGCAAAATCAAACCCCCTCTAAGATGCTGACAGGGGCAAGTCCTCCTGTACATTTCTGTAAGACTGTCAGGTGACGGCTGAATGAGGGTATTGCCACTGGATGCTTTCTGACTGGGTTTTTTGCAGACCAGCTCTGCTGCAGCATGAGGAAAGCAAGACATTAACAAATCATAACACAATGAAGGAAATAAAAATATGTTTCTCTGTGCACTGATACACTTTATTCAGGGCAGACACGTGCAGTTTGCATAGCTTAAAAACATGAGCTTAAAAACACGTTACCTATTTGCAAGACACTCCTTTTTTACTCTCTTCAAATATGTTTGCAGTTTGACTCAAACTGCTTGTGATAAAATGAGATACAAAGTCAGAATCTGAAAGTTATCACTCATATGTCACCTTCCAGCTGTTAGGGAAACCTAGGTTGTTACTGTTCTTGTCTAGGATGCCTGAATGTAGCTGCATTCTTTGCTGGGGATATTAAAAATGGAAGCTATTGCATTTCAATCAGCAGACAGTATTACAGCTCAATGAACATCTTCAAGGCAGCACCTGAAAGCACTTACACGTGGACTGAGAGATACCCTCAACATTTCTGTGCCACAGGATTTAGCATGAAGGTTGACAAACCTTCTATCCCTGTTTCGACTTCAGGTTAACACATGGAGAGGAATGCTGCCATTGTTTCTCTGTGCCAGTGATGGCACCTCACCTAACAGGACAAAGCCCTGCAGCCAACACCAACTGCATCAACTGGGACTCGCTTTAAAAGTACTCTGAATAGCATTTCAAGTCTTTATTTTCTTCCATTTTCCATGAGCTGGGAGAGGAATATAGGTTGTTTAGTAAGTGCTGTCAACCAAAATGTGACCTGTTCTTGAATCTGACCTTTTAGCTCAGCTTCATGGGTGGGTTTGGCTCAAAGCACTGTGCCTGGATTGCAAAATTCAAAGAAACAGGTGGAGTTACATTATAAGGTATTTATTTGTGTTATGCTGGAATTCCTTTGCTCTTGCCTGAGGCTTTGGAAGCTTTCAAAGTTTAAACTACTTCATTCTTGCATGAAACATTTTGTCCTTACATTTTTCTCCTGTCATGGGAATTAGCAGAACCTGAAATGTTGACCATGTCTAAATAGATAACTGAAAGTAATTCTATGTTTTGTGGTGCTCAAAGCATCATTGTGTGCTAGTATTGCATGAAAGATGGGTAAAAGTAGGAAAACATACCAGCATGCTTAGCCACCACTCTTTGTTGAGCCCAGTTCCACGAGGAGAAGAGTTTATCTGATGGATGTAACCACAGGGGCAGAGACCAAACGACCACAATGAGGTAACAGTATTGGTACAAGCCATATAGGAAGGAAAGTAGGGAAAAACAGGGATAGATGTTTTCCTTTTTTTTTTTTTTTAATTTGTGTGTACTAAGTTATGTTAATATTAAAGGGAATTGTGCTTCATAATCCATGTCCCCTTCTGGCTCATGCTCTGGAATTTAGTTCCCTTGGAAACCAAACACACATTTACTCTGTTACTAAGTGAAACAAATGCATTAACAATTATTCCCTAAATGGTACTGCACCATAGATTTTCATTTTATTTTTTGAAGAGGTATTAGGTAACATATTTTTCTATGATACATATATCTACTGCAAACCTTCTTTTCTAGGTTTTTAACACTATGTTAAAAAGTAGTATAAATGAAGATGTCCATGTCTCTGAAATTCCAAACATTTCCTCTCTAAACCAAAAATCTTTTCATTCTTCTTTGTGATAAATATCACTTGTGGTCAATCACCATATTTGTATACACATTTTTTAACATTTACCTAAATTCTGGAGGAATTATATTCCCAGTGTAGTGTCCAAAATATAATAAATAATACATAATTTAAAAACCTGGCGTAGTCATAATTTAAAATAAAGGCATCACATGTCATTAAAACAGCATTTTACTCAGCATTTATGCAATTAAAAAAAAAATCTTTTCTCACCCTAGATTTGGGCAATGGTCAGGTATCACTTGTGCTCTGGAAGAGGTTGCTATCATCATCTTAGCTGAAAATTAAAGCATTTTCCAGAATGTCACAAGAAATTTTAAATGACACAGCAGAAATAGTAATAGATTCTGATGCTATCAAAGAAAGCATAAGTGGTAATCAAGATGATTGGAGTGATGCCTGAACACAGTGTGGAATCTTTAGCACTCAAAGTAGACAGAGAATTAGACATTGGGAGATGTTTTGGACAACACAACAGAGAATACTCTTCGTGTCCTCTCTTGTAACCAATTTTATATGTTTGATACCAATTTATTATGATCTACTGAGAGCAGGTAACTGGAAGGCTCTAAGCAGAATAATCTGTTACTCCTTCCTTTCTCTGAAGTTGAAACAATGTGCTGTGTATTAAAAAAAACCCCACAAGTTTCTGTCTCTTGAAAATAATGCAAAACCTAAGTGAGTTTCATTAAAGATGCCCTTCTCCTTTAATATGTACAAAGGATTATGATTGATCAGTACTATTAATCAGACATGGTGTTGATGTGCGAAGACTCCCAGATCTTCTTCTTTCTTAGCAGGCTCTTGGGAAGTGTCATCATTGACTTTATCTTCAAAAAGGAAAGTACCCTAATGAGATACTGAAGTGGAAGTTTACTTGGCTAAGTTCATACTGTGTGAGACCATTCTTGTTATTTAACCTCATCTCTCATTCACTCCTTTGAAAGACAGCAGGTCAGCAGCAATGCAGGCTCTACAGAAGAAGCTTCTTTAGAAAATTTGGTCTTTACAGGATCATCTTGAAGACCCACAACAGCAAGAATCTATACAATCTTCTTGGCTAAAACTGACAGCTTGAAAGACTTAGGCTGCAAGCAAATGGAAGCAAACCAGTATTTTCTTCCTAGGTAGCCACTGTTGAAACTGGCTGTTTCCCTTCACTTGCTGTTTTCAGCCAGCACTTCTGTTACTGCTATAATAATAGTAATAATAATAATAATAATAATAGTAAGCTCATCCCATGGCTTTACAAGAGCAAATGGATGCTGCCGATTCTTTCTATTCCCAAATAAGCAGAGAAGTTGTTACCCTCCTTACTACCACAAAAGTTTCCTGAGGAGTTGTCCTTAAATGTAATTAAAGCAACAACAAAAAAAGTTGTTAATATTTTAGTCTCATTCTCCTATCCAAATTAGACTGTGGACAAGGATTTACGGAAGGGTGTGCCAAACACTGAGGACTGTTAGTAGTCCAAGTCAATTACAGCAATTAATGCCTAATTAAGTGTTAATTTATGCTCTGTGTAATCTCACAGAGAGTAGAAATTTGGCTCAGGTTAATTGGAAAACAAAATTTTTGCCATTATGAGTGGAAACATCTATTACTTTCATACATACAAAACCTACTTTGTTTTATATGAGTCGAGGGCACTGTAAAACAAGGCTAAACTCCTGTCCTGGTTTAGCTGGCTTCCTCTTACAGTTTCAAAAATCGCACTTTTTTTTTCCTGTATCCTGAGAAGTCACAGCATATACTGAAGACAAGCTGTCCGGCAGCCAATTTTCCATGTTTCCATCAAAGGGCAAACTTAAGTGTCTTCTGCAATAGCAGAGTTGAGAATTTATTGATTCTCACAATCTCTCTATTCCCTGCTTCACAGAATAGAGGTTTTAGCTAGAGCTGGGTTAACCAGGAGCCAGGCTTTTAAACAAGAGACATTCCTGACTTGCCTGCATGCTGCAGCAAACACAAACATCATTCTTGTCCTTGCAGGAAATGCATCTTAAATCCCTAGCAGAAGTAATGTTAAACTTTTGAGAGTTGACCTCTGCAGAGACCTGCCAGTCACCTCTGATGCAGGCCATGGGAACGCTCAAATTGCCACACCTGATTTGCGTTCTTGTTACATGCACACAGAAACAAGTCCTTCTCATCTTCACTCTTTGCTGCCTCTATGCATTTGCCAGAAAGGACATGGACAATCATTCCATTCTACAAGATGAGAGAAGAAGAGAAAGAAAGAACAAATTAAAAGTAAGGGATTTCCAGTAAAATCTAGGCCACGTTTCAGAAAATTTATATACAATGTATTACCAGTAGTAACTGGTTGTTCAAATATTTTTTTAAGCAATGCTCCAAACACAATGATTGGATTTAGCTGTGTGCCCAGAGCATGGTGAATATTCATAGTTCCTTTTGAAGCTAACACGAGTGGTAGGTGCTGAGTTCTCTTCCACCACTGTTTTTTTCCTATGGCTACAGGTTGTCATCAGCACCACCTCAGTACTACAGGCCACAACATTTCATAAGGACCAGTGCTTGTCTTAGGAATCAAACCAAATTACAGTAGGACTGTTCCAGAGGATTGCTGGATACATACAACTACAGTAACTGCTATTTTCCCAGGCTGTCCCAGAGCATGACATTTTTCAGTCTTGTAGAGGAGTTCCTGCTCTGCTGGGTAAAGTTCACTGAAAAACAGTGAATTCCTCTAATAGGAAGTTTGCTCTTCTCTTACAACGCGGGAGAAAATTTAATGTTTCCCATTGTAAGCTCCACAAAGGGCTCTCATTTGGGAGGGGTCAGGATTTCCAAACCCTCCCTCAACCTGAAAGAAATGGGAAAGGATTTGCACTGCTCTTATTCTCACAACCACTGATTCTGATTCTATTCCAATAAGGCCAGTAAGACAAACAGGTAAAACAAAGACACAGGATTTTAGGTAGGATTTCTGTAGTTTGCATTTCTAAACCAAATGCTTTTTACATAGACAGTGTTAGTGGGCTAGAGACATCCTATTTTTTTTGTGTTAAAAAGGTACAGAAGTGAACTTTTCCCTTCAGGTACCTCATCTCTTCCTCACACACAAATCTGGAAATCACCCAGTGATCCCACAGTCACCATCAGCTGCCTTTCCCCCATGGCAGAGCCACTACTGACCTCCTGGACATCCCAGTGCTGGTTGCTGTTGTCTGTCTCCTTTGTACAGTTTTGAGGGATAACCTTCCCATGTCTGACATCAAAGCAAAGCCGCGGAGCAGAACCAAGCAAGATTTCCTTCATGTTATATTCAAAGTGCTGGGAAAGGAAGGGTTTGTTTGAACAATGATGGATGGACATCCCAGTTCATTTTTAAAGGCTAATTCTAAAGAAAATTTCCTGTACATGTTTGTTAAGATGCAATCCAAACATGAGTTACAGAGACCCAACAGCCTTGACCCTTTGAGCAGTTCCTCCTGCTAGCTAATTCTGGCATAACTATTTACCCAAGGAAAGGCTTTGTGAACTATGATTATGTGTGACATAAACCCACCCTGTCATAAAATTTTCCAGTTTCATAAATATTTGAACAGAAGGGTGTTTCTGAGTGTATCACATGCTGCAGTTTGAAATGCGCCTGCAGGTCACCCCGAGCTAGACCGATGCCAGCTAGGGAGTGTAAATGAATTTACCTCCTGCCTTAGACTGCAGTTTAGGCATTCATCTTCAGATTTAGTCACTAATGGGGTATCCCCTCCTTTATATTTGGAACTGTTATGTATTTTTTACTCACAAGCTTTTTCTTCCCCAGACACTACC
The DNA here is from genome assembly GCF_000277835.1 of Geospiza fortis. Taxonomy (NCBI): domain Eukaryota; kingdom Metazoa; phylum Chordata; class Aves; order Passeriformes; family Thraupidae; genus Geospiza; species Geospiza fortis. Next base: position 1,687,854 of record NW_005054333.1, read on the forward strand.
AAATCTACTAAACAAATAAGTGTTTAATTTTGTCTTCTGGAGCAAAGTGTGAGTATCTGCCTCAGTGACACATGGGGACATTGGCATTTTTCAAATGGCACTCAGCTGTGCAAGAGTGGGCATTTTTGCTTTAGCACATGCTAATTTTGAACATGCCAGTATTTCCACTAGTGTCAACCCAGCCCCTTACATGTTGGGGTGCCTGTCTTCTGCATGGCTCCCTAGGTATGACACAGTGTCAATACACTCAAAGTATACATTACCTGGGTGGGACTGTCACTGCAAGGGGAGAGCTCAATAGACCCTTCTGCTCTTCCAGGCCTGTAATCTGCACAGAAGCCAACACCAGTATTGTAAAGCTGTAAGTAAAGGTTTATACTGAAATAAATCACAATTGGATACAAACAAAATATCCTGCAGCTAACATTTTGTGATTGTATCCCTTTATGATATATGATTTTGTTCATAAATCAGGCACCACTTCTTTTCTTTCAGACTTGATCTTGCGTATTGATCTTGCAAACTAATGTGATATAAAAGGCAGTGTTTCACCAAGGGTTAGTTACCCAGTGAGTTTTGTTTAAATTTGATAGATCCACTTCTGTGTTTAACTATTATGATAATTAAAATAAAGGTATTTAAATGTTTATGCTAGTGGAAAATTGCACTTCAATGGGACACTGTAATCAGAAAAAACACAAGATATTCCTAAGGAAAAGAAACATGACAATTCCTGTCATCCACATCTTACACTTTTCTCAAGCTAACTTTGAAAATAAAGAGCACATAAAATAGTAAAAGGACACAGTAAAATCTAGCTAAAGATAGCTGAGTGTGAATTGATTAGTAGACCTTGTTGCCTTGTTGGGGAAAACTCCCTTCCAGTAAGGCTGCTGGGAATAAATTAATATTTAATGAATTATAATTATCAACTATGTATTTAAAAAAAAAAAACAACCAGACATTCCCTGTCTTGTACATAGTCAGCCAGGGAACTGCTATTGCTATCACTTCTGTCCTTTGGGAAGTTCAGGAATGAAGAAATCCTTTTTTTTCTCTTTGTGCACATCAGTCAGCACAGAGATATCTTGGCTGCTGTCACTTCTGCCATCTGCACAAGGCAACACAGTTTTTTTCCTTTACTAATGGCACCTGAAGAACCTATGGTTAGGATCCTCTGAGCTGTGACACTGAACTGAGTCAGACGCTCTGGGTTCAGTTCCTTGCTGGTTTTCAACATTTATGTGAGAATTTGGGCCAGCTCTTTGTGTTTTTCTTTCTCCTCCCACCCTGGTTGCATTGCCCATTTGGACCATTCAAAGACTCCAAGTGACACTGGAGTCTTTAAACAATGTAAAAAAGAAGATCATTATAGTGTGTTTTCTCTTACCTTGCCAGAGAATCTTGGTGTGTCTCCAGGTTGGGAGAGTTCAGAGTACACATTTGATAGAAACCACTGGAAATTTCTACAGCCCAGTCTCTTCTGTAGCTGAAGGCGCTCACTGCAGTCCGGCTTCTCTGCCTTTATGGAGAAAGGGAGAAAGGGCAGCAAGGTTACTGGTGCATTTGTGTTAGAGATGCTAGGAGTGGAAATGACTACACAGGAATTATTTCTACCACCTTTTCTATCCTGAATGTTATAGATATTTATATGTATCTCTTATGACATATGCAAAGGGGGAGATCCTGCTATAGCCCTCCTCAAACTTTGTGCTAAAACAGCCACAGTCTGGCATCAAGACAGAAGTGTTTTGGAAGTAGCATACATTGTGAAAATAAGTATGTCCTCTAAAAATTATTATTATACTGCAAGATAAGTCAGTCTTTGTCATATTTTTATTTTAAAAAGTCAGGACCAAGTTTGATAGTTGTTGCACTGAAATTCAGTGGGATTGTATTAGATTGCCATTTAATATAGAATTTTTCCCACTGATAAAAACTCAATTTCCTGGCCTTTAACAGCCCAAATTATCCAATTACTGTCAGTCCTCTATGATCAGAGGGAATAAGTGATGACAGAATTTAACCCAAAATATAGTCTATCACCTATTATCTGTCTATTATCTGACAGTTACTAAATCTAATGAACAAAGGTGCTCTGCAGCTATAAGACATAAAACCTTTCCTATGATTTCTCCATTTTCTTGAATTATAAAGACACAATATCAGCTCTCAACTTTCCTGGTAGTAAGTCTATTATGAAAAAGACAAATGCCTTCAACCCTTGGTGCAGCTACAGGCATCTGTACTGCAAAGGCTGACAGGCTGAATATTTGAGGGTATTTAGCACTAAAGATGAATAACGGGGTTCTGAAAACCTCTAAGCACTGTCTAATTCTGCAGTTCAAAACCACACAAAACACTTTTCTAAATCTCTCAGTGCCCAAATATTAAAAACATCTAACAACCCTTAAAAGTTTCTCTCCTCTTTCTTGCCAGCAGTAGATTTCTCCTCTTCATGTTTCTACTTTTTAAAAAATGCAGTTTGGGATGGGATTCCAGGAAACTGGTCTGGATTTCTTTGTCAAAAATTAAAATTGGCAACATAAGCAGAGAATTGCCTGTAAATAACTTTTTCCCAGACCAGCTATTTCTCTGTATCCATAAAAAAAGGAAGAAAAGGACTTTGCAGCATGGAAAACACTGACAAATGAAGGGCCTTGGTGATCCAAGGTGAGGTGTTAGTCTCTAAAGGCAAGGATCAATCATTCCATGTGGCGCTTTGTAAACTCCACAGGCAAAGCTCAACAGTTGCAGTATGTTAAAGAGAACCTCATACTTCAGTGTCAGTCCTAGATTCAATAAGCATAACAACAAGGTTTAGCAATTCTGCACCACACAAACCTGTCCCCTAGAGGTTTTCTTGGAAAAAGGGAGAGAGAGAAGTAAAATGCTTCCCCTAAAAAGAGATGTTTCTCATGAGACCCTGCCCTGGCTGAGGAAGGCAGTGGCAGTAAATCTCATTTTATCATACTAGTTACAGTCTGCATTCGATGCTGAATAAATGGTGTAAATAAGGTAAAGAAAGCCATTGTCCCTGTAAACCAGTCTGAAAGGAAACTGTGCTTATAAATTCAATATGCAAACCACACAAGAAAAGGAGCAAAAGAGCTCGTGGCTGAAGTAGTAAAGGGCTGGGAAGAGCCTAATTCATCTGTTTAATGCTCACACCACAGGCATTCTGTGCAAGATGTGATTCAGACCATAAACCAAGAAGAGTTATAAAGCCACCTAAATGGGGGTCACTGGTTGTTTTCTGCAGTGAGCAATGGTGGTGGCGAAGACTCACAGAGAATTCTATAGTGGCCCATAGGTGGCTCTGCTCACCCTCTCAGCGCAATAAATCCCCTCAGGGCCCTTTGCTGCTGAGTGGCAATAATGTCCTTGCTTGCCTGTGCCTTTTGAATAACATCCCGCTGCACTGACAGGCTGAAAACGTCGGCTGTGAAAGAAAGGAACACACAAAAAGGGCCATTTATGTTTCGGTATGCTGCACACAGAGATCATAAAATTGATCATTTGAGGGAGCATCATACTCAGAAGTAGTAAAAGTATTCTGGCTAGAATAAACTCAGGCAAAAGGTCATGCTGCTTACAGCTATCAAGATGTATCATTGGTGACTGTAGTTTTCAGTAGAGAAAATTGCTTCTGAGCTGACAAGAAAAGCCTTCAGGGAATTATTAAATTATTTAAAGACCTCATTGCCCATTTTAAAAGGCTTGGTCTAGTGGCTATAAACCTTTGTGAATCAAATGACAAGCTCCTGGCCAGTGAAGTTCAAACCTGCAACACAGACAAGGAGGGAGGATCTTTTAAAAATATGTGAAAATAAGAGTAAAAAAGGAAACACAATAGTTCTAGACTCTACAATTTGTGGGCTAACTGGAGAGGCAGATCCACTGGTGGAGCATAAAGAGGTCAGGCTAGGCAGCAAGAGAGGAGTCACACTGATATACAGTCCTGTTCCTCTCCCCACTATAATGCAGCTCCTGCTGGATCTGGCTTTCTTGGGTGATAGCCAGCCCTGAATGACTGAGGCATGCAGAACAGGTATTACTGGTGCTCACCAGTGAAGGTGAGCTCATTAAAGCCATCAGGATTGGTGGCAGCCCCGGCTGTAGCAACCAAGCCATTGAGTTTGTGATCTCAAGGAGTGCGAGCCTGGTGAGGAGCAAAGTCAAGACCCTGAATTTTGCAAGAGCAAAATTCCAGCTGTTTAAGGAGCCAGTGAAAGAGATCCCCTAGGAAACTGTCCTTAAGGACAGAGGTGCTAACCAGAGCTGGCAGCTCTTTAAAGCCACTTTTCCTACAGTGCAAGAGCTCTCTATCTGAGTGTGCAGGAAATTGAGCAAGGCAGGCCAGAAACTAGCATGGCTGAGCAAGGATCTGCTTCTCAAACAGAGGAGTAAGAAAGAAATGCACAGACAGTGAAAGCGGGGACAGGTGACCTGAGGAAGGTGCAGGGATATGGTTTGGATGTGTCAAGGTGGGGTCAGGAAAGCCAAGGCAAAGCTGGAACAGGACTTGTCAAGGGACACAAAGAATCACAAGAAAGGATTCTATAAATACATAGATCAGAAAAGATGCCCCCCCTCCACACCGATAACCAAGAAGAGTGAACTGGTGGTGACTGATATAGAGAAGGCTGAGTTGTATTCCTCAGTCTTTGCTGGCAGTCAGGTTTTCCATTCTCTCAAGACCCTGATCCTCGGAGTGAGTGGGGAAGGAAGTCCCTTGCCCTATAAGGGAAGGGCAAGTGGGGGATCACTTGATGGAACTGAATAGAAGTGAGGGCTTCAGGGAGAATTTACAGCAGCCTGCCAGTACCTGAAGGGGACTTACAAAAAGGAGCAGTAGTCTTAAAGAGAGCAGGTCTAGATTAGTTATTGGGAAGAAATCCTTTACTCAGAGGGTGGTGAGGCATTGGCACAGGTTGCCCAGAGAAGCTGCAGATGCCTCATCCCTGGAAGGGGATGAGGCATCATCCCTGAGGCCTCATCCCTGCTCAAGGCCATGCTGGATGGGGCCCTGAGCAGGCTGATCTAGTGAATGGCATCCTTGCACGCAGCAGGAGAGCTGGAATGAGAGGATCTTTAAGGTCGCTTCCAACCCAAACCATTCTCTGATTCTATGAAACAAAGGAGCAAATATGAATGGAAAACTGCACAGCACCTACCCATGCTCTGCCTAAATGCTTTCAGTGAATTTTTTTCTCCTTAAAAGCCTGGCATTGTTAAATGAACAGGAAGATAAATGATACATTTTAATTCAAAACTGCTTACAAGTTTGTCTACTGCCTTGTAGAAAGAATATGATTACAAGAAAAGGTACCGGAGTCAGAGAATTCCTGAGAACTGCAGCATCATTAACATTATTAACAACATTAACTCCACCAACAACATTTCCCACAGCTGCAAGACTCCCAGTAAGCAAACATCCACTTGTTTGTAATACAAGGGATATACAGTTCGTTGACCACCCCTGATCTGCCATGGAGACTGTACTTAAAAAACAGGTGTGGCCATTCTGTAGTTATTGGATGGTGTGTAACCTGCAGATGGTTCAACTGTAGGTGCCTGCCAGGGCTACACCACACATCTGCCTGCAAGCCTGTCCTAGCTTACAGGCTGCTGGGAATCTAAATTCCTGGAGGAATATCTAGTCAGATGTCCTCACCATGCTTCTAATGAAAATGTAACTTGTAAATAGTGGTGTGTTGAGGTCTGACTTTCTCAGTTCAGTTACTTCTGGATATGACAGTTCAGGGGAAAAAATGCCTTTTTTGCCCCTAGACCACCCAGATATGTTCCCTTCCAGGAGACACCATAATTTGTCACTCGCCTGTAAATAGTATTGAATATCCTCAGGAACCATATGAGGAAAACCAGTAACTGAGAATGAACTCTCTAGGACAGTCCTTTGAGCACACAGTGCTGCAGGCTTCCACTTCAGATGCATCACAACCCTCCATCAGTGACAAAGCAAACCACAGCTTGTTGGGGAGTCATTTGGAGAAGAGATTATACTCCATAAGGTTTGATAACTTCAGCACAAAGCTGAACTTAGGCACAAGTTTCTCTCTCTCCTTCCTGATCTCACAGCTCTTTCACTGGAGGGTTCAATAAAAAGATTATCCCCTGCATCTGACTGCATACAGACATCCCCATTCCTTTTCCTCTCCCTTCACCTATCTTAACACAAACCTTCAAAACAAACCTCTACAGATGTCTTTACCTTGCTGATTAAGAAAGCCACTGTGTCATGCTTGTAGAAGTTGTCTTTAAAGGGGCCCAGCCAGGTCTCTGCTATCCGGATTTTGTTCCTCACAATGGCCTCTTCATAGGAGAAAGCGCGGGGGAAGTGATTTCGATAGACGTGCCCAACTCGGGAGCACGGGATAATTTCTACAGAGCCACCACAGAGCCAGGTCTGAAACACAGGTGAAAGCACAAATAGAGATTACCTTATTTAGATTACTTTTATCTGAAAGGGAGAAGCTCCTTTACTCTAGGCTCTGCTCCAGGAAATCCTGAAACATCAGGAGCACTATTATATGCTTCTTCATACATTGCCCCCCACAGACACAGAGAAGACACTGGGCATTCAGACCTCTGATTTGACCCAGTATGGCTATTTATATGCTTTTATGTTTTTCTGTGAACAAAGAATGCAGAGTAGTGGAGAGATCTGGGTGCACACCTTCCCTTACCTGGGACAATCAAAACACTATGCCCTTTGTGCATGCAATTTTCACTGGTTTTCAATATCAGTTACTCTGTGTATTCAGCAAAAATCAATGCAAAGGATTTAATATAAACAATTTGCTATTAAAACAACAGGCTGGCAAAGAAATAAAGCTACTCTCCCTTTGATGCATGTTGACACGCCAGAATAGATGAGGCAGCTTTCAGAGGGTGCCAAAAGCAGTGACTCAGCCGTCAGGCAGATAGTGATAGCCAGCAAAACTTCCTTCTTCTGACATAATGCTCCTAACTCACAGCAGCTGCATGTTCTTGTGTAGTCCTGATAGGCTGTGGAGTGTGGGGATTGATTTCTGCAGGGAAGGCTGTAGTCTCCATAACCCAACATGTTCTGCACTGTTTTTACAAATATCTTCCTTTTTCACTCAGGTTCCTTAAAATTGCAATAGTTATCACATCTTGATGTTTTAATTAAGGTCCTTACCCTAATAGATAGTTCCAGGTTTTCTGCTCCCCACATGGTCATGTCAGAATCATAAGCTCCAGTATTTTGGAAGTAATGTCGATCCATGGCCACCACTGCACCAGCTACTGCAGGACTCCTGTGTAGAAAACAGTTTGGAAGTGAACACCTTGTTTATGGATAAGGAATTACACAGAGGGTGAAAATTCTGCCATTTCCATAGAGAGAGTATTAGAAAATGATTCAATACTGCTCCATATCGGCTTGAAGGAACTGATTATCTAACCAAAATAAAGGACAACTGGAGTGTAATTCTAGGATTTGCTTGGGGAAGGGAGCTAAGAGGTGAATTATCAAATAAGACTCAGAACAGTGGGGAACATTGCACACATGTACATTCAAAACAAAAGATAAACAGATGATGAGTAAGACATCTTTTTAAACTCTGTATGACATGTCTTAGTCAGGCTGTACTCTAGTTGTGTCAATGTGTGGAAAATATCTGTCACATTGAAAGTGTGACTGTAGTCTAGTTGGAATGATTACCAAAGGCCAAAAAACCAGCACAAACAAAAAAACTATCCCTTCAGAGTTATTAATTGAGCATGTGCAAGTAACCACACCTTTCTGTTGTTAGCTGGAAGATGACCCAAGATGACCCAAACTGTACAGTTTTGCTGCTGAGCTGAGCAAGGCACATTGTCTGATGGACTGTTACCTGATAGGGCTGATGGGAGACTGTCGTACCTTCTCTTCATGCTCTGGCACTGGTTCCCAATGAAAATCTAATTTCCAATCAAAAACACCTCGATGCAAGCCCACAGAGTGATAGTACTGAAAGGTCTTCCAGTCTATGACATCTATGACAGGGGAGACGACACTGTTTCTGAAAAAGACAATACCATTTATTTCCCAAACCAAAGCATAAATGAAGTCCAGTCCTCTCTCAGTAAACATTTGTTCTTCTCTTTGACACTGCCAAGCACAAGGACTCCTCTAAATGCTGAGTGCCCTTAGCTTCCCTGCTGACAGAAGCTCATGCTGGGGATTCCCATGCTTGTTGCATGGGAATACTGAGCATGCAGTGAGGAATCTAAAGATCAATAATTTACTGATACCCTGTCCCTTGCATTGTCATTTAACACTATCTAGGACTTGGTTAGGAATTAGCCATCAGAATTCTTATAAAGCTCTTTCATACAGAGGCCCCAGATCTCCAGGCTCTGCATGGATGCAAAGTTTGTAGCAGAAGATGATTTTGACCTCTCACCCTTTACCATCCTCTGATTTTCCTGTAAATGTTGCACACACTTCATGAGTGTGTCACATCAGGCCAATAAAGAGTGCACTTATCCTTAGTTTGTTCTGTTGGTTGTTTTGAAAAAATATTTATTACTGAGTTCATAAGCCAGTGTCTGTTTGTGTTTTATCACAATTTAGAATGCTCTTGCAAATGCACTGTCACAGGGTGGAATCTAGTTTTAAGAGCAAGAACAGAGCCATTACATTGTAAGTGGCAATCCTTGAATTTATTTCTAATTTAAGCTAAATTTGGATTAGTCTGAGAAGAGGTACTAGACATTTCCCTATGGCAAAGAAGTCACAGTATTTCACAGTGTGCTTGCACATCCTCTTGGAATTAACTGGTAGTTCAGAACAGCCTTCAGTGTTCCTTGTTTTCAGGTCAATGATATATCGCATTTGGAAATTTTCAGAGTATGAATGAAATGATATTAGGGACTGCAGGGAAAAAGTGTTGAAGAATAACATTATCCATTTATTTTCTGTTATGCTAAAAGGATAGTCTCTGGTCTCAGTGCAAAGGCTGGTCTATAGACAGAAGTTCTTCAGTAATATTTAAGTGGGATTAAAGTACACTGGAAAAATTATTATTGTTTTAGAGTAGGAATATCTATGTAGGAAATTATTCCCTAGGAAAAAACTTCCTGTTAAAACAGAGAGAAAAACATGAAATGGTCAGTTTGGGGGCAAAATGTAGATGTTTTTATCTCCTCTTTTAAGATGTATATGTTGGTCAGAAATCACAAGGAGAGAAATGTGCTTGAAACATAAGACTATCGGTGAAGAAAGGACATCTCAGAAGTCTCCAGTGCAGTGAGACATTTGTATTTTTCCATGGCAGAGGCCAGAACCAGCTAAGGAAGATGACAGCTCTGGGTTATGTTAATGAAAATATCTTTTGAAATATCTTCTCTGTCTCTACAATCACTAGAATAATGTTTTTTCAATATCAGAGTGGGGGGGCGGGGGAAGCCCAACTTTATTTTTTCACTGTTGACATTTCCTGTACAGGATTTTAGAAGCCCACAGAGAAACAGACTACTGCTTGCTAGTTGAGAGTACAAAGATGAACCATGCAGAAGATTGGTTTAAAATGACCCAGTTTTTTTTTTTCCTAGTAAGAGCAGACTGTCCTATGATGAGCTTAAGCCAGGAAGATTTAAAATAGAAAAGTGATTTTATTTCTCTGCTCAGGTATAAAACTATCCTTTATAATGTGCAATAATAAGCACTCTTAGAAAGAAGCATCTGGTTTATAAATAGGTGAGAAAATTTTATGGTCACATGCAGCATTTGCAGGCATATACATCAAGGCAGTGAGTTCCTGTCATCCTTCCCCAGGACTCAAGAAGAAATGGAAAGAAGTGACACTAAAAATAATAAAGCTGATATTCTTCCGTGATCCTCCTAATGATGTCCCTGTGATACAATTTTGTATCCATGACAGGAGAAACCACGCAGGACTCAAGCCAGCAGGGCCGTTTCTACTGGAAGCTTTACCCACTAACAGCATGCAAAGCAAACTACCTGCTTCTAAAAGTTCCTAAAGGTAGTGTCCCACTGGACTCACACAAATAGGCATTTCTTTTCTTTGATATGCTGGGGGAAATCCATCTGACAAGTTAAATGGATTTTAAATGACTAAATGTCAAAAATGAACAGTCACTGTAACAGTAATTTCTACAGCCTGCTGCATTCTCCAGTGTACAAGAATCTCTGACAACTGCCTGGTTGGGAGTGTAGAGGCAGCTGCACAGTTCCCAGTTCAGTTTGCTGCTGTTTGCTGAAACCCACACTTTCTATTGCTACTGGTTTATCCATTCTCATTCAGACAGGACTGAGGAATTAATGACCCCAGAGTAGTTTATTTTACGATTTCAGATTCAAGAGGGAAATATCAGGAGGGTGTATTTGAGTAGAAGCCAGAGGCAATGTAGACTAAATTACTCAGAAGACCTTGACCATGCAGACTAGACCACATGAACTGATCCTGGATAGTTCAGATAGAGACAGACACACTCAGATATATTCTGGATCAGATGATCCAAACATTTCAGACTATTCTACATTTTCATATAATTGTAACTATTTAAAACCAGTCTTTTTTTTTTTTTTGAATCCACCTTAAATTTATTGCCACTATAAAGCCCCAGACTCCAGTAGTGCTTCTGGCATGAGTGCAATTGCTCACAAGAGTAGGCACCACAGTAGCAGTTCTAGTTATTGGGAATTGATTCTTCAAGATTTCAATTCAAGAAATATAGCAGTAAGGACATAATTGATTCAGATAGATTCTGACCAAGCAATTGTCCAAACTATCTGCGACTTATGACATGGAAAATTACAGTGTTTAAATTGAAAATAACTCACAGGAATAGGCCATGTTCTATCCTGGCTAAATTCAACCATAAACCAGAACAAAATAAAATCTGATCTCCTTTCCCACAAAATTATACAGTAAAAACTGATAACTGTGTTTTAGATCTACTACTCATGTAGCTTTTTCAGAATGCCAAGATTAACAATTTTCAAGAGTATGTTTGTAAGAGTAATTCTAGACCTTCAACTGGTGTAAGTGTAGTATAGTTATGATGTAGCTCTGCTGAAACCAACAGAAACACACCTTCTTAAAACTAAATATTGGGAGTGTCTTTCTGATCTGAAATAGAAGAATCTAGTAACTTTATCTTGTGTGAAAATTGGTCAATATTCAATTTTAATCCTAATCAAGCAGTGCTTTACCCATTTTTTGTTGGTATGATTTAAAAAAATAGCTGTTTTCTGCATATTCAAAGATGGTTTGACATTTGTGTAGTTCTAAATGCAAATTTGCAGTAGATGGTAATTGGAAGATGTTCTTAGCTATTCTTGTTTTTAACTGGGTAACTGGCAGACAGCAGCTTCTCGGCACTTTGAAATGAAACACAAACTACCTCTAGTTTTACTCTGTGGAATCTGAGGGAAGGGAAAAACAGGAAATTCAAATACAACCAGCAGCAAGGCTTTGAACTGTTTGACTAATCTGTGAATATTTCAAATGCTTGGAACTCACACAAATTGCAAAAGGTCACAATTCCATGAAAAAGAGCAACCCAAACAAGAACAATTTCCTGGTTTGGGATTTCTTTACCAAATACAATTGCAAATGAAATGTCTTCCCATGACCCTTTACAGTCAGCATGGACATTGTGTTCTTTTCTAATTTTAAACTAAGTAACATGGGGAGAGGAAGATTTAATTAATGTATCCGTTTTGAAGTATTGGATACACTTTTTTTGAAAGTGCTTTTGTATTGATTTATACTTTGTTCTGCTGGAGTGAGTAGATTTTAATCTGTTTAAATCCTCCTTTAAATAAGGAGAAAAAGAAACCCCTAAAAACCAAACATAAAAATTATGTATAATTCTCAACCTATTTCAGGGTGTATCACAGCTTGCAAAAATTAGATAGCTAAGAAATCCAGGCAGTCCCAGTTCTGTGTTTCTGCACCCAGTCAAAACTTCAGTGAGTAACTGGGGACCCAACTGAGGACAAAATGCTGCATTTCCACTGAGAGCACCTTGCTGGCTAACTGAAGTCTTAGAAATACAGACCACTTGAAATTAGACAGGGTTAATAAGAAGATAAAATGCAGAAGATAAGGAATGTTATAAAGGATTACTTAAATACTGCCTTACAGACCAACTCCAGACTAACGTAGGGCATAGGAACAGTCTATTCAAATATGTTGAGTATTCATATCCTAAGCACTAAGCAAATCTCTGCAAAGCAGAGTGCTAACGGAATGCTTTATTAAAAATAATTTTTAAACCTGCCTTTTTTTGCTAAAATATTAAAATTTGTATGTAGAGTAGCAAAATCTGTAGAGGCAACTAACACCTTTTAACACTGGACAGTCAGGACACTGAGCCATGAATTATGCCTAAATGTTTATTGCTCCTGTGTTTAGCAGTAATATTTGCCTTTGGCTGTAAACTCATGTCTTTATTTTCTTTACCTCAACTTCTTTAAAATAGGTCACCTTCTGATCCTGATCAACTGTGAAAGATGTAAAGAGATAGCTTATCCTTCCATAACCTACCATGTAAATGCAGAACATTTGCTGAATTTGAAATTAGTGTTATTGACAAATGGGGGATATAAAAGGATCAGCCAAACACAGAAATCCCAGGAAGTAGGCTGTTACATGTGAAGTGTATGGAAGGCTTTCAAAACAGGGAAAGCAGCATGGAATTGCATGCTCAGATGCTGGGGGTTGTGTGGGCTCTGAATGGATAACATTGTGCTTCTCCAAGCCTGTGAGAAGTTAGAAAACAGATGGCTTATGTATTTGGTAGCTCAAAAAGCTGGGATATGGGCCACTGAAAAGTAGGGAATCAGAATAAAAGAGATGAAGAAGCTGTTCATCTTTAGTGCAAAATATTTCCCTTCTCTCTTGTGTATTACTATAAAATCAGAACCACACTGAAAATTTCTGGACAGCAGAACTCTTTCTATTCCTGTATCTACAAGCAGAGGCTTCCGTTTGTTCCTGGTGGGAGCACACAGATGATGAAACACCTTTCCACTGCTATGCTAATTTCTTATTCTGTTTATCAGCATTTTCATTAAAGATTAGTGACCTAGAATCACAGTGCTAAGTAGAGGCACTTTGAATTTTAGAAACCAAATAAGCTTTTTTAAAATAATGTAACAGGCTTCTGTTTCCTAATCTAATATTTGATATGTGGTATAGACAGTGCTCCAGCACAAACAGCCCTTGCAATGAGGAGCAGGGGAAGGTCCTAAGGTCCAGCTACCCTTTTGCAAATCACTCCTCTGTCCATAGCTATGGTGCCCAGGCCTCTTTTATAGGTGGAATTCCTTGTCAAGGATATCATCAAGGTTCATTTTGCTTTCATGAAGTATTTTAAGTAAATATGTTTTGGATTTTTTTTTCTTTTAATCATCCTGTTTCAGCACGGTGGCCACTGCTTTTAGATCAAAGGAACAACATTTAAAAGGCTTCATGGCAGTGTTCATTATATGCCCCTCTGCCTTTTCCTGCCTTTGGACAGAATACAAAATAGCAGCTCTGCAGTATCCTGGAGAAGGCAAACCCTTCCAAAGATGACTGTAATAATGGCACAGCTGCATTGTTATGCACCATGCTACTCACCTGGAATTAGCCTGGAACACAAACAGTTGTCAAATGAAATGATCTGTGGGGCATCTCATGTGGTTTTCTAATATTGTCCAGGTACCTACAGTATTCATCCTTGAATAATCAAAATGTCAAGGAATGCTTTAGAAACCACTGAACCATTCTCTAGGCAATATACTAAGCTGATGCACAGCTTCCCAGTCAATTTATTAGCCATGGTTCACAGAACTAGTCCTAATCGAGGTGCTCAAAAGTGTATATTCAAAGATTTTGGAATTACTTAATACTATTTTTTCAGAAAAAATAAATTAGATTGGGTTAGTGAATAAAGTCATCAGGTAGGGAGATGAAATGTTATTACCTAGAACAAGTCAAATATCTGTCAAGTATTTCTGTATAAATTTTCTATTTCTGTAAAACTGGGATAATTTTTCTTATATTTATTCTACAGTCTACTAAAAACTGTGACTCTCTCTTGTTGTGAGTATGTTCAACCCATAGTGAAATCTCAGTCTGGGCAAGGATCTCTCAGCATCACTCTACGACAGATCACAATAATAGTGACACACTTGGATCAGGAGTCTATAAAATTAGGCTTCATCACTATTTTTAAAGTTAAAATCACTCTATAGCTTCCTTAAGTTCCTGCAAAGGTTTGAGTTTTGAAAGACTGTAGTGGTCCTTGCCAGCAAAAAACTCACTCACTCCAGGTGATTGTTTTCTCATCCTGTCTCTCCAGCAAAAGTGCATGAGTTACAGTTTGACCGGTACATTAAGAAGAGGAAAGATGGATATTTTACCAGCCATTCTCAACTTCCTGTGCTTTCCTCACTTGGGCAGTCTCAGCGAGTGCACATGATTCAATTTCACAGCTCCTCAAGTGCTAAATGAAGCCAAGTTGACTATGATAGTGCCTTACATTTCCATGGTGATCTCCATGCAAGTATTACAAGCAATTTATGAAAAGTCATGAGTTTTCCTTATCAGGTCAGTGTAATTGTCACCATTCTTCAGCTGGAGAAAGAGGGACAGTAAGGGAAGGTGACTGCCAGGTGCCTTAAACCTTCTCTCCCCTCCTCATTGGAGGATGTCACAGATTCTCCTCACTAGCAGTGACAAAGCTTCCAGGGTCAGACACAGTGACTGATACAGCCCACTAAAAGGGATGGCTTAACCCAAGCTATTATCCAGTTTTCCATCTTTTCTTCATTAATCCAATCAGATATTAGTTAATTCACTGTTAAATTCTGCTCTCCTGGGGTAATGAATGAGCATATGGGTCCTATAATGAAGAGAATTCCCTTCTCATCCCCTGGTGACAATGCTACAGGATCTCTGAACAATAGCGACTTGGAGGCTTGGCATTCCCTCAGGAGGGATAATTTTTGACAGTGAATTTTTGACATTGTGGGGTTGTGGGGTCCTAACTTCTCTCTCTTGCTGTCCTAATTCTCCCTTCACTGTAGCTCTCCTCTGAGACATTTTGTAACTCTTTTAATTTCAGCAATTTCAACACCCTTGAATAAGGACTGGCCAATTGATACACACAGTAGTTTTGCTTGAACATCAAAAATAGGCTGTAGTTCAAGACAGAAGAATCATGAAGTATATTCATAGTAAACCATCTAATTTGTCAGCAAACAAAAAATAACCTGCTTTTCCAAGGAGGACCTTTTTGAAAAGAATATTCCTAACATTCTAATGCAGCATTACTCTTGCTTTCAGTATTCATAATGTTTTCATTCAAATGATGTAATAATTTCTAGAAGCTCACATTAATTCTCTTGTAAGCAAACATAATAAGCCATAAAAGCAGCTTCTTCCAGTGCCTGGGAACAGCCTTTGAAGGTGTTTAGCATGACTATTTAACAGTCTAGTAAGAGTTTAAAGATCTTTTCTTTTAGCCTCTCTAGCAATTATTTTTTTCCCAAGTGACAAGTTAATGTACAAATTTTTCTTTCAAAAAAGTCCCTTAATAAAAGATTTACTGACATGTAAGCCTAGAAACATTTGCAGTGGTTTTAATGTCTCCAATGTCCATTAGAAAGCAGGCCCAGGAAGCACCCTAAACATCAAATACTCACAAATATGAATCTCTACCTTACTCTGTTACTTCAGGGTCAGTGAAAGTACTTGTGATTAGCTAAACCTGCCTAGGCTGACCTGGAAGTCTGGGCTTTTTCTGTGGAAGAGAAATGGCAGCTAAAAGGTGACATGGTACACAGACAAACTGGCTCAGGAGGATGAAACCTTTTATTCTTGGCTCCATCACTGAGACAGCTAAAAAGTAAAAACAATGGCGTCTTGCAGCAGTTTTCTCTGGTGGATGTCTGCTGATTTACAAACAGGTTGAGACTGAAACTTTTTTAATTCAGACCACCAGGAAGCCTTCTAAAGTTTCTAAGCTCCAACTGGATACAAATTCTGAAATTTACACAGGGTGTAAAAGTGAGGGTAAGCAGCCGTGAGACCTATCCTGCTTCCCACATATCCGAGTGATGCATATGCTGATAAGGTAGAAAATAAAAGGGATATGACCAAAAGCAAGAAGGTAACCAAGGGAGGATTACAGAAACTACCCAAACAGGTCCCTTTCAGCAGAAATCATCATACCCAGGGATATTTACCTGCTGCTGGAGAGCCTGGCCAGGAGAGGCTCCAGCCAGCCCTTCTGACACTCGCAGTGGGAATCCATGAAGATGAGCACGTCCCCGGTAGCCCGTGCGGCTCCCAGCATCCGACCGCGGATGACTCCAAGCCTCTTGTTGCTCCGGATGAGCTTCACACCATCCAGCTTAGAGATGTATTCACTCAGAGCTGACTTCAGGGGCCCTGTCAGAAACACAACGGTCCCTGAAATGTTTTAGCTTTGATTCAAGCTGTTAGAGAAAAGAAACAGGTAGTAGGAGATGCTACTTGCTGGGAAAATATTTCAGGGCATTTGTTTTAAATGGCCAAGTAGGCCACATTTAAAATATTTCTACAGCAGCATAATGTCAAAGGGAAGTAGAGACTAATGGAAACTGAGATTCACAAGTTATGAGGCTGTTCCTGTGGGAATCTTAATAGTCTCCTTTCCTGTTTTCAGCAAAAGGTGGATGCTCTCATCATCTCATAAAATACACAGATGAGAGTGAGATACTACAGGTGTTTGGCTTTCCCAAGCACTTTGGGTTACTTTAGCAATGTGGACTTTTCCACTCTATGCTTCAGCCAAAATCCAGCTCTGGAAATTATGACAGCAGACCTGGTCCAGTGGGAATCCTAAGATTTGCATACTGTGATCTTATTTTAAAGTAAGAAAGTTCAGAGTGGTTGTAAATGATGTGGGGGGAAAACAGAAACATATCTCAAAGTTGAAAGGCTACACTGAATTCTAGGGGTGGATAGTGAAACCTGGTAGCCAGCTCTGGGCTGTGCTTAGCTCACTTCCTATGAGTCCTCTTTGCCTTCTGCTCTCCTCACACACTTCTTGGATGAGGACAGTTTCTTCCCCGAAGTTTTGGAAAAAAGAACTCACATAGAGAGAAATGGGAGCTACCTTGCTGGCTGAGATCATCGACTAGGATGATATCCTTGAGGAAGGCCTTTGGGGCTGTATCCATAATGCTGTGCACAGTTCTCAGCAGAGTAGACCAGGCTTCATCATGGAAACAGATGATGACACTAGCAGTAGGCAGACTGGAGTCATATTTTTGCTGTAGGCACCTGCATGAGTGAAATGAGGAAGACACTGGAACCACTGGAACAAATGGCTAATTTTTTTTCTCAGAGCAAAGTTGCAAGAAGCACCTAAATCTTCAGGGGTAGAGAGCAGTTTAAGATCTCAATTCACTTCTAAGAAAACGAAGTACTAAGGTGTCCAAAATGAATATGAAGTGAAAATATGGGAATAGCACTATCAAAATTATAATACAAAAAGAGGAAAGTGTTCCTGTGTTCTGGGATAGTTTTTCTTTTCCTGCTGTCTGCCTCAAAAACTAGACATCAAACCAGAACCAGTCCAGAACATAAAGAAAAAGTGAAGATAATTAGAGAAGAGTGAGGGATAAAGCAGGTCAGCCAGCTTCCACCAATTTCCACATTTCCTCAAGTCAGAGAGAAAAGAGCAAACAATTGCAGTACCATTAAGACTAACAAATAAAATAACTCATCTGCACAACAGATTAGTATACCTATGGATTACCTGACCAAGATCCTAGTGAATGAAGCCAACATCTCAGTCCTTTATGCAATGACATGGATCCTTATATGGGCCATGATTACAAATATAGATACATTTAAGGAAGAAAATGTATTTTCACTATAAAATTGTACAGGTTGCTTTTCCAATGAAAATGAATCACTGCTGAATGAGACTCTCAGCTGGGAGTCAGTGTGCAATCAAACCAGCAGAGCAGTGTGGAAGCGGGTGGCATAGTGCAAAGTGGACAATCCAGTTTTGGGGGTTTGTTCCCTCATTGTTTTTCATTGTCTTGGACTTGGGGAACACTGCCTGCAGGGAGAGTCTGCCATCTTGTCTTTGTCTAAGGAGGCCATGTGGCACTGGGTAAGGAGAGGGCCCACCATCTTGTCTTGGTCTCAGGAATAATGCAATACGCTGCCAAGTCACAGAAACATCCCCCTGCCATCTGTCTTTGTCTCTGGAACAACCACTGTCATTGCCAAGACACAGGAATATCCCCCTGCCGTCTTGCCTTTCCCTCAGTGGCCAGGCAGAGCTAAGTCAAGGTGGTGAATGCCTTTTGGGTGTAAAGCACCTTCTCTTTCTGTATACTTTTGTTATTAGCATTGCTGCTGTCACTGTGTGTTTCTTACTCCAGTGCTGTTTGCTTTCAGTAAATTGTTATCTCAACCCACAGTCTCTCCTTTGTGCCTCCCTCACCAGAGGGGGACAGGGGGAAGTTTAATTCCCAGCTGGTGTTAAACCACCACAATAACTCAAACATTTAAAGATGGCAAACACTTCCCATTCTTCCTCACAGAAACTGTATATGAAAACCATCTATTCTGGTGTGAGGGTGCACGTTTTCCAGAAAATGCCTTCAAATGCCCATTGCAGATATGCAAAGACTATGTCTATAGTTTCCTGACATTAGAAAGCACATTTAAAAAATCTTTTTATTTCCCAAGTAACAGTCATTCAATGTCCTAACTCATTTAATCTCCAGCAGCAAGAATTTCTTCAAGGAATTACACAATTGCCTGAATGTAGCCCATTGTTATTTCAGCATTTTTGTATTGCCAAGCAAATAATTATACAGATTTTACAGTGGTTGTTAAACAATTTGCTACTCAGCAGAAATTCATGTAAGGGATATAATTTCAGTATTTCTGTTTATTAGTGTTTTACTTAGTGCTTCCGTTCATGGACTGAGGTTCTATGCTGCTAGACACTATCCAGACACAAAGCTGCTAATCACTTAAGAGATTCCATAGTCTGAATGATTTAATACACATAAATGATTACTACAGATGCACTTTTATAGTATATTATAGAATAATATGTATACTATAGAATAATATGTATATTGTAGAATTATATGTATTCTATAGAATATATATTTGAAATGAGGACAATATTAATAATTTATTGTATTTTTCAATAGTTAACTTTTTTTTTTGCATAGAAAGGAAAATTTTCTTGATTATTTTTACACTGTAATTAATCTATATTGTCCTTGGTTTACTAATTTTGTGTAATCAACAATACTGTTACCTCATAATTTCATATAAGGTGATTGTTTCCATTTTCAGCAGGATCAAGGAAAGAATATTCTCATTACTTGGGAGTGAGTATTTTCAAGCAATAGAATAGAGAAATAATTAAGAAAAGTGAAGATCTAATGCAGTCCTTTTAGTACCAGGCAGCTTCTAACCAGAAACATTCTATAGCTATTAGCATCTAGTTGCTAGTACTGTGGTTATAGCAAGAAAATAAGGCTGTTGTGAAATCTTAATTGGAAAAGAATTGAAAATAACGGTACTTGAACACATAACCTTGGTGGCGAGTGCTTAGTTGCCATGGAGATTGGCAAAGACTTCCAATATAGATATCTAATCTTCACAAAAATGCACAAGGGTACTGGTACACAGAAATACCTTCCCTGTAATTTGGAGCAGTTTCATAGCCTGTCTATCATAAATTGGCATTTCAAAAAGTCAGGGCTGTGACTGATATGAGACATAGTGATTTAATCTAATTTGTGAAAAACAAGGAATTGTCACATGCAGCAATGAACAGAGAGCAATTCTGACAAGGCAAAGGCAGAGCTGACAGGGACTCCCACTCACCTTCAGGAAAATATTTAATTGAGATTCAGCTCCAAACAGCACTCCAGAGGAAGCTATACTTTGATAATGAAACTTAAAACTTTTGTAGATATCTTGTGGGTTTCGTTTGCCATTTGGCACTCAAACCCAAGAGAGGAAAACAGACCTTTCTTTTGGGCAGAACCCCCATGATAAAAGTCACAATGGCAGGCTTGATTCAGGTGTCCCAGGAGAATGTCAGTCCCAGCTGGAGCAACTGATAGCAGCAGGAAGCACTTTGAGGGATGAAGGTACCGCAGAGCATGGGCATCTTCTTACATGAAGTATTGGCCATCCCATTTCAAGTGACCTGAGGGAGACTGGGTCCATGGAGGTAGCTCACTGAAACATCTCTAACTGGTTGGCTTCCCTCTAACTAAATAATAATAGGCATAGTGATGAACAACATGATGCAAACCGAATAGAGACACAGACAATCTGATTCTGGTTTGCTCTCTTTTTACACTGCTGTAAAACTGGACTGACACAATTGTGAGCCAGGCCTCCAGAGTAAACTACACCTAAAAATCATCATTGTGGTTTGTGTGTTGTGCCATGAGGGACAGGTCTGGCTTAGACATATTCTGCTCCAGGTTTATGATCTGGATTTAAATCAGCCTCAGATGCTGACATCTGAGGTTTCTGGACTCTGTAAGCTGTGGTGTTGAGAACTCTTTAGGCTGTAACTAGTGAGACAGCAAAATCCATCCAGGAGCTCTGAGACCACGGCTTAAATGTTACCAAGATCAGAATTAACTAAAGCTGCATCTTGTTGGATGGCCCTTCAGCTGCCAAAGTAAAACTGTTTTTTGGCTTTCCACCAAAGGCAGTAAACCAGGGTAGTCATTCCTCCTTTGAACATTACATAGTTTGAAGAGTTAGCAATGAAGCATGCCAAAAAAACCCTGAAATAATATCATTATTTAATGTCATTATTTAATGGAGTTAACCAAATTAACACTAAACCTAGTCAATAAGTACAGAAAACTCTCTTTCATTTCTCTTTCTTTGAGACTGTGCCCTTAAATTAGAACTGCCAGCTGTCTTTAAACATGTGAAAATGAACACTAGAAGAAAATTTAGAAAATTTATTCGGGGTCTGATGTAAAATGTTTTCCCGTACATCTTTCCACCATGTCCTGAGAGAAAACTACAATTGTTTTTATTACAGGAGACAAGACACCACTCACATCCCTTGCAAACTACAATTGTTTTTATTACAGGAGACAAGACACCACTCACATCCCTTGCGCTCCCTCTGGGAAAGGAAGCATATAACAGAATCTATAAGCTTCAAAAAGACCTCTGAAATATCAAGTCCAGTCTTTGACTGATCATCACCTTCTCAACAAGGCCACAGCACTATGTGCCATGTCCAGTCTTTCCTTAAACACTTCTAGGTTCAATGATTCCACACCTCCCTGGACATTTCATTCCAATGTTTAATTGCCCTTCCTTTGAAGAAATTCCTCCTAATGTCCAACCTGAACTTTCCCTGGGGCAGCTTGATAGTAGATACACCTCAGATCCTTTTTAAGTGTGATGAGCAGCCCTTCCCGGACTGCTGGCGCAACTGACTCTCGGGGCTCTAGACTTCAAATGTAACACCGGGGGCTTCAAATGCAACATTTTTTCACAGTGGCCTTACAGCCTGGTGGCTGTGATGTTGGCAGAGCTTGTCTGACACACCAATCTCCACTTTCCCTCCTCCCAGCAGTTTCCTTTCAATTATTGCCACAGAATCACAGGATATTCTGAGTTGGAAGGACCCACAAAGATCATTGAGTCCAACTCCTGGCCCTGCCCAGGACACCCTAAGGGTCATACCATTTGCCTGAGAGCATTGTCCAAACTCTCCTTGAACTGCTAGGCTTAGTGCTGCAACCACTTCCCTGGGGAGCTGTTCCAGCGCCCAACCACCCTCTGGGTGGAGAATCTTTTCCTAATATTCAGCCTAAACCTCCCCTGACACAACTTCAGGCCATTCCCTCAGGTCCTGTCACTGGTCACCACAGAGAAGAGATCAGTGCCTGCCCCTCCTCCTGCCCTTGTGAGGAACCTGTAGAGAGCAATGAGGTCTCCCCTCAGTCTCCTCTTCTCCAAGCTGAGCAAACCAAGAGACCTCAGCCGCTCTACACATGGCTTCTCCTCCAGACCCACTGCCACCTTTGTTATCCTCCTCTATAGCTTTATATCTCTCTTATATTGTGGTGCCCAAAACAGCACACGATATTTAAAGTGAGGCCACGCCAGTGCAGAGCCGGCTCCACTTTTATGAGTGACCATCGGGTCACTTTTGTTCTGGAAGAGCTGAAAGCCCCAACTCTTCACCCATTCATCACTTGGTATGCCCAGCGACCCCGTAGCTCTGGCAGGTGGGCTGAGACGGGGCCTGGCCGAGGAGAGAAGC
>NW_005054333.1:1710799-1748342 GCF_000277835.1 Geospiza fortis
GGACAGCGGCTGGGACTCGGGGCCCCCCTCTGCCTTCCCCTCCGGCCGCCTGCCCTGCTGCTTCACCACGCGATAGCCCTTCCTGGCCCTGCTGTGGTTCCTTTTGCCGGTGGGCGACACGACGGCCATGATCAACTCATCCTCCCGCAGGGAGATGAAAGGCGATAGACCATCCAAAGGGTAATACTGCTGGCTCTCCTCCTGGGTTTCCAGCATCTCTTGGGTCTCCACAAAGTCCAGCTGATACCCTTCCCGGGGGTTGAACTCCACAGGCTGGAAAGTCCCTTCCTTGCTCTGGTTGCTGGGTGGTGGATTCAGCGTTGTAACCATCAGTAGTAAAAATCCCAGCATCAGAAACAACAAGAGAAACTGCAGCTTACGTGATCCATATCTGCACTTCTTCCTCAAGAACATACTGTTGGTGACAAAATTATACAGATGGTCATGTTAAATATCACTTGAATCTTCCTCAGATTTCAGTCCTCGGGTTGCACAAAAGCCCTGGTTTTCACTATCTGCCAAGAGGATTTTTTTTGCTCCCTTCACATTTCACTGATGCCATTTCATGCTTTCCTCTCTATTTACAGGAAAAAAAAATTATAACATTCCTATTAATATTGTACTTACTGTAGTAAAATGTAGCATGGATCCAGTGAGATAAAGTAGATTCTTTATTATACGGAGTCCCAGCTTAGTTAGGAAAGTGCATGCTTTGCTGATTGAAAGAGTAGCTAAAGCTTTGATTTTTTTTTTCCCTTTTAAAATTCTAAGTTGAAAGAAATCCCATTTCTCATAGTTTCTTTCAAGGGTAGATCCTGCTTCTTCAAAGTTTCCAATTGCTGCCTGGATTGAAGCACTGTATCTCAGAAAGCAGATCTGACAGCTCTCCCCCGTTCAGAGGCTTCAAGTTAACTGTGATCAACAGATGAGAAGTAGTCGGTCCCTGACTTTGTTTCACACATAACTACGGCACTCAGTCAGGAAGCACTTTGCCAGACATAATACAGAGCAATGTGTGCGTCTTTCTCTAGGTCCTAATGCCCTCACTGTGCTTGTCCTATCAAATCAAAACTTTGCAAAAGCTGTAAGAGGTGAAATACAAGAAGCAGAATGTTGTATTAGAAAAGAAGTCAAGGCACACCACAGACTGCTGTACGTTGGAATAGCTGTAATAAGCTGAGAATGCACAGAGCAAGAATCAAGAATTTTATAAAGTGAATAAAAGATGGAGAGCACATGTTTTATTTAAGGTTAGATTTATTCATATGATAATGTGTTAGCTGGACTATATTTCATATCAAATAAATATTTACAGCTGTAGGGATTTTAACATTGACATAAGGGTGCCAAATTATCACCTGGCAAGCTGAAGTTGTCTCCTCATCCATAAATTTGGTATTGCAGGGCAAGCAGCACTTCAAGTTTTCGGTAGTCCAGGAATAACATATATAAAAGCCTGGGCTGGAACAACAGCCACTGACACTGAGAGAAAACAACAACCTCTGTGATTAACAGGAGAGCTCAGTCTCTGAGGTCTGTTTGCTCATACTGCTGGCATGGGTGCTACTGGGCATGGACAGTGGCATTTTTTGCTGCAAGATGAGTGCTTGTCCAATGGGAGGAGGGGTGAGACAATCCACGTGCTTCAGCATCACATGCCTCTTGGTCTGTCAGGCAGAGACCAGGGATGGATGCAACTCAGGTGTTGCCACCCCTTTTGGTGCTGGGGGCATGGGATGTGGTATTTTTCATATCATGCAATATTTGATGAGCAGAAAGCTCCTGCTTCAGGAGGCATGTGATTGCTGGAGAACTTCCACATTCACAGATTTAAGAAAAGCCCTACATTTCTAGACATTATAGCTAAAAGAATAGCCTGAAGACAGGCATGCAGTATACTCTAAAGGAAGCCAAGGATATATTATTTTTTACCTTCTTTGCTATTCCCTCTAAAATGTCCTGTAAGTTCAGACTATGGTTCCTAGTATACAGCTTCCAAAAAATTAAACATGAGAGGACACCTACTTTCTAATTAAAATGCATCACAACTTTCAAAAGCAAGGATGGTACAGAGCACCATAAGATTGCTGGAGGCACGTAGTGTCTCACTTCTATGTGCACTCCTCTAAGCAGCTTATACAGAATGCCTTGAGGGAGTGTGACTGGTCTGCTGTGTCTTGGCACCTTCCCTGCATCAGCTGTTCTTTAAAATATACAGAGCTGCTTTAATCATATCTTGGAAAGAAGGAAGATTGAGCCAGTATTTTGATACTTCACCATTGTATGTATCTCCCTTTTTTAGCTTAAATTCACACAAAAGTTACATCCCAACTCACCTTCAGCCCTGAGAATATTACTTTTTATCCTGCTTTTCATAGGGAAAAAGAAGTATTGATGGTTTCAATTCAATAGGGAAGCAGCTCACATTTGCATTAAAAAAATCAGAGCTCGGAAAGCACTCATTTAAATAACAATGTTTCAGCCATAGAAAGACAAAATGAAATGGAAATGAAGAGACCTGTCCAAGATGTTCTCCAAAAAGCTGGCCCAGTGACTTCAAAAGGTTCAGTTCCACAAAGTCCCATTATCAGGCATATGGAATAAAATAAAATTAAATTAAAAGGAGAAACTTAAGAGTGGGTGGAATAAATGGGAGAAAGCATTACTTTCTGCTTTCCTTTTTTAACTTTTCTGGGCTACCTGAGTATTTTGATTTAATTTAATTAATATTCTTTCCCTGGCTAAGATATTTTAACAAGATGCTGTAACAAGTCTGATCAAGATAATTCCAGCCTGCAGTAGAAATCACTGTATAAATTCTGTCCCAGTATGTTCTGTATTGCTGAGGAAATCCACCTCATCTGAATTTCAGCTACAGATGAAAAGACACCCAATTAACAAATTTACAGCAATCCTAGACACTTTTGGGACAGAGCTGATAGGTAATATTATCACTGAAACATGCATATGGAATCCAGCCTTTTAATATATCCTGACCATTTTAACAAAGAAGAAATGGACAATTGCAGAAGATGTTTGTTCAGTCTAATCAATTAAGTGTGCAAGTATGAAACACTGGGTGGCACACTTCCAGCAGCCTCTGTTCCCTCTTCTGCACAACGAGCCTTCCTGAACCATTTCCCATCAAACAGTCTGTTTTTCAATCTTATCTCTTAAAACAGTGGTTTTCCACTGCCATCATATGAAAGAGATATATTGTCTTTCCAATGGATAAGCCTCCCTTTAGTATCTGACAGGACATGTCTTGTTTCCTTCAATGCATTTGAAGAACAGCATCACTGTTATGATCTCCCCACATGGAAGTCAAGAATCCAACATCCATCATATTTTTCTTTATACTTCTGGTTACTCAGACATGCTACAAAGTAGGCCCTTCACTGTGACACAGAATGGGTTGCTCCTCCTGCCTAGTTGTTGTTGATTCCTTTTCCTAGGATGCTTTCCTGTGCATCCTTTGATGGAAGGGGAAGGAGCACTGCATGGCCTAGGCTCTACTGTCAGACCCAGAGCCATTGCCTTCATCCTGAGGTCCAATCTTTTAGGTGCTGCAATGTGCAGGTAGCCCACAAGCAGGCTGCCCACAAAAGGTATTGCTGTCCTTGGGCTGCTGTCCTACAGCAAACCGTAGAGCTCCTCAGTCCGTGGAAAAGGAACATGTTACAGCTTGTGCCAAATACACCAGCAATTGCTCACAAAAAGAGCCAGTTTTCAGTGTCAGTATTGGCCAGTGCCAATATTATGTTGACTTTCCTGCTGGTCAACCTGTGCAAGAGCTGAAAGGCTTGTACTCCTACCTGGCCTGCTCAGGTAGACCCAGTGGTAGAATACCCAGTGGTATAAATACCTTCAGCAAATGCAAAGTCAGTTATTGATTTCCCTAAGAAAATATTCACCATCCTTCACTATTGCAAATATTGCTCATTAATTGCCAAGAGCTGGAACATGAAATCAAATCTAGGTCTCATTAATTCAAAAGGCATTAGGAAACACAGTTGCCTTATTGCAGAGCAACAAACCTTTCAGTCACTGTTCTGTAGCTGTTTGTACTTACCCTTCCCTCCCCACTTCATTTTGGCTCGCATTTTTGTCCAAACCATTCTGCATCACATACTTGTTCAATATTATGTGACATGTTATGTTATCCGTACGTGAAGAAACACCACATACTTTCAGTGTGCAGAGCCCATGTTTAACTGCCAGGAAAATAACAAAGCAAGAACAAACCCAGGGCTGGATGGAAGAAAGAGCATGTGGACAGGTTGTTACTGACTCTTTAATAAACATCTTGGATTGATTTACACTCCTATGCCAAAAGCAGATGTGTCGCTTCCATTTAAAGACTCAACACATAGCAGCACTCATGGTTTCATAGCTGCACGTATTGTATGCAACAGCTCTTTGTGCTTGTAACAATGGCTTTATTTGCACAGATGTGAAGAAAGTCAGTGCATAAAATGAGACCATTTACATTGTGCACAGGATTTGTGGTGTTTTTGTAACTAAGAAACTTCCCCATTCTTCCAAGAATATAATAAGGAATAGGTATTTTTAGATCAGAAGAAGATATCATTTATTTGCAGGTATTGTAGACAGTTTGTGTGCATGGCATTATAGCAAATATTGCTCATTCAATGGTATTTTCTAATAGCAAGTTAATAATAAGTTAGAACAAGTTCTGTGGAACTTGCTTTTGAAGGCTATAAAAGCTTGATAAAATCTGTTGATCACTGGCAGAGAATTTGGCACTTGAATCGTGATTTATAAGATATTTGCCAATCTGTCAGTGAAGGAAATGCATCTGAAATTTCATTTTAAAAGCTTTCTACTCATAAATCATGTCCCATGTAAAATGGAGCATGGAAGCCATGGACCCTTGCACTGCTTTTCAAAAGCAGTTCTGTGGGCATGAAGGTCAGGCACACAGGATGGGAAGTAAAGGGAATATATATCACAGGAGGGACAGCTTCTGGATTTACTGCACCCCAGCCTCTGACTAACTCAGAAATGGTAGCTCTCAGGACATTGTGTACCATGCCTAAAACCTAGCCTCTAACACAGCCCTACATAGCTACCAGCTATCTGTGAGGGATGAGAACTGTTGATCATCATTAACCCCCCTAGAAAAGATACATCTGAAGTGCTGTGGGCAATACACAGACCATCACCACCTCCTGCCTCTTAATCAACCACTATTAATATCCTCAGGCTGGAGAGGGTTCTGGATACCTTTAATTCCCAGATTACCCCTCAGGTAATCTGAATCCAGTTTTGAACTGGTTGTGACTATTTTAGTGACAACATCCTTCACTAGAATATCATCCTGCATTGACCATAAAATGCATCTAACAGCATCTAACCCACCATTAGGGATAGTGGGACTAAATAGTTGGCTCCAAATTGCAGGTGGAAATGGAAGTAAGGTGGTTTACTCTTTCAGAGTGGCTGACCTGGCCTCCTTGGCTTTAAAAAATTAAACAAATGACGTAAGGGAAATTGATCCTTCATGTAGTATTAACACCAGTGGTGTTACATCAAAGATAAATTCAGCCCTATGGATGGAAGGTCATAAGAAGGAATCCTCCATGATGGGTACCCACTGGGGATCTCTACCTGCAGTTTCATTTATGGTTGGAATTTACTTTCATAGAACAGGCCATGAAACCATTTTCAAATAGAAATCTCAAAAAACCTGAGTGATGCTAAAGGTACCCACAGCAAAGCCTTTTTTCTGCACCAAGGACTCTAGCTGGTGGGCAGCTATAACTTCATATTAAATGAAGTTTTTACTCCATTTCTTTCTGCACATACAGGTGGTACATAAACAGCATGTGTCTCTCAGAGACTCTAAATGCAGACAGCATTTAAAAGTCACAATATTCATATGGAAATCCTGTCCCCATAATAAGTATTTTTAGTTAAAATGGTGTTTAGTGAGGAGAAAAAGCTTTAAATGGTTCTGGCATTTCTTCACACATTTAAGTGCTTAGTGACATGTGGTTGCCCACAGATTGCTCCTGTTTCAAGGCAATGGTCACCCACATCACCTAAACTGAAAATTACCTTTTTTTATTCCTCCTAAATAGTTACATATTTATGTGTAGCTGGTATAATACATAGTTGTTCTTCAGTTAGCTGCTGAGTATTGCAGGTTGGATTCATCAGGGAAGTTGGCACAGAGTATTATGAGAGGAAGACAACATTTAATGAGAGTGTGAGGAGTGAATGATGTCACTCTTGCTGGGGGGTGGTTCAGAGTTGAGTAAAGCGTGAGTTAAGTCACTGCAGGTGTGCAGCTTAATGACCTGCAATTGAGTAGCAAGTGTGCATGAACTGAGAGCACAGAGGGCATGTTTGGGAATGTTATTACCATGGAGGAGCTGAAGTAAGTGGATGGATGGATGTGTGGATGGATGGATGGATGGATGTGTGAGGTAAGGCTACAGTGGATATTATTTTTTGTGCTTTCATTTTTAATATGAGGAAAACACAGAGCAAATGAAAGTAAGCTATGTTAATATTACAGGTGTGTGAGTGGGACCTATGACTTCTCTCTATATTTCCCAAACAAGATTTACATTCTTTAACAGTTTGGGAGAGGAAAGTGGAAAATACTCATTTTTGCAAACCTGTTTCTTTTATTAGTTCTTTTTGTTTCTAAAGTACCAATTTAAAAAACACATTACAAGAGTTAACACAGAAGTTATGATGCAGTTCAACTGTGTGTATGTCAAAGTTTACTTTCAAGAGGAAAGGCCTAGACTCCTTCTATCCCCCCATCTCTGCCCTGTTGAGGTGCAGCTCATGGTGGGATGGATATCCTGTAAAATATGGAACCATATATACTGATCTCGAAAAAGGTTTGTTCAGGAAGCCAAAACAAACCCTATGCTTTTCTTTAAATTTGTTTAAGATCATCAATATTCACATACAGGAAACATTAAATTTAAAGTAATATCAAAAATGAAGCTGGGCTTCATGCCTAAGATATTCTAAATAAACCAGTTTTAGCTCAGAGATGAGCACTGTCACTGGTATCTGTGGGAGCTGTGTGTGGGCTATGCATTTAAAAGCAGGATTGAATTTAGGGCAAAAGATGGAAAGGAAATACCTGTGTATGTATGTGTACAGAACTTCAGTCTGCATATATGCTATGCATGTGTATGTGTACATATAACAATATAAATATAGAAAATAAAATCAACCCCATCTGTTCTCATACATTTCCATGTGTTTTATCCTACAGTCCTGTCCTAGGCGCTGTGATTGGTTTGTGGCAGGGTTACTAAACATAGGAGTAAACTAACTGTTGAAGATACTTCCTTTCTTACCTTTTTTTTCTTTTTTTGCAATAGATAAAACCTCCTATTTTCATTCCTTTAGCAGTACAGAACTGAATTCTGTACAGCTGAATTAAGTATATGACTTTAATATGTTAATATACTTTTAAAACTTGCCACCTATATACGTTTCTGGTTAACAGTGACACTCTGGGAAGGTGCTCAGTAATGCCTGGAACTTAGAGAATCTTGTTTCCATTTTGTGACCATCACTGTGGATCTGGGTTTTTTTTGGATCAGCTATTTTCTTGTCTTAAAATGGGATACCCAAAGACCTCAATTAAGGAAATCTGCCAAGGGACATGAGACCCCTTTGTTTACTGTCTCATGAAAATATCTTCACATTGGCAAGCCATTAAAAAGAATAAGAGGGTGGAAGGAAGAGGCGAGACAGCTGAGATATCTGGTAATTTACTGCATTCCCTGTGCAAGTCTGTGTTTCCAAAGGAACCGCTTTGGTGGAAAGGAAAGGAAAGGAGTGTCATTTCCAAACATTGCCTTGGCAGGAGGTGAGGCACAGAGCTACAAGAGACACTCACTACAAGAAAAGTCTCCGCCTGCCTTTAGTTTGTAAGAGTTTTCTGTGTGATTTTCTGAGCTTTCTTCTTGACAGAAACTTAGGCAAGAACAGGGATTTTGGAAGCCGAGTTATGAGAATTAGGATTGTCATAGCAAGAGGTTTAATCTCTAAAACTTCTACTTCTTAGCAGCCTAGAAAAGGGGCAGAGGTGATGGAAGATAGAGGTTGTGGTCACTTCTGACTGCCAAATAAGAGGTAATAGGAGCAGTCATAAACAGTTTTATTACTCTGATCACAAGCAGTCAGTTTGTTAATAGTCATCAGTTAATATTTTGAAAGATATATCTGCAAAAATATCAACCAGGTTGCAAAGGTAATCGAGGCAGTAATTTATGACTGTCAAGTGCTGCCATTCACCAGGCTCTGGACATGCTTTGCGCTGCACAAGAACACAAACTGAGATATGTAACTGATTATTCCAGTTTCTTTTTTATATGTTTGTGACTGAAGTAAAAGTTTATTTTTATTCTCTTACTTAATTACTGCATGCGGTCCTAGATAACTGTGATTTTTCCATGAATCCTTTCTTCTTCATGTTGGGTCTTGATCTGTGGTTTCATTTTGTTTTGGCTTTTTAAAAAATTATTATTATTACTGGTTTGGGTTTTTTTTTCTGTTTAGGGAAAAGGCTCTCTAGGCATAGGTGGAATACTTGGTTTGTGAAGGTGGTTAGCATATGCAGTCTGAGAAGCCATCTGGGAGGTTAAGGCTCACAGAAATTGAAACAAATAATAGAGCTGTTAAATGAGGAGAAAATTAGGTAGGCTTACAATTAGTAATTTGAACAAAGTCTTTGTCTAAGATTCTCAGAAATCACACTCCTGCCATCTATACAGTGAGACACTGAAAATGTGAAGCAGGCAATTTTGGTAGAAAGAGTCCTACTTTTAAAGGTATACCTGGGGATAGCATCCTTTTCTGAAAACCCTTGTGAATGTAGATTTATGTTATGGTAGGTGAAATAGGAACCTGGACTGTTCTTTTGCTAGCACCAACATTTTTGTCATCAGTCTCAAAAGAATAAGCCCATGTGAGTTTTGGGACACTGTTTTGGGAAACAGTGATTCAGAGATTCTGCACCAAAGGGAAAAGAGAAGGAAGAAATTTTTCAGTAGATGTTAAAAAATGATCCTGCAGGTTTCTCAGGACTTTTCCTGTGTAAAGGAAAGGCAACATGTAGGGCAAGAGATCATCACTAGAATCATCATGGGAGACTTAATTGGGGTTAAAGATGGTGAGAATTTGGCACTGCCATATCTGAACCCAAACCCACCAGTTCTCCTGGCCTAGACAAGAGTCAAGACCAGCATCTGGCTATGAACCTGGTCTGCTGGATCACTTTGATCTATTAAGACTCTCTATCACTTCTACCTTACAGGAAACCTGCATCCCCACCCAGCTTTTTGGTTACAGAAAGGCTGATCTATAGTCCTGAAGCAAAGAAGCTGTACACCAAAAGCTGGAAAAGTGGCTTACATTTTAAGAGGAATCCTCCAAACCAGAAGGTAAAGTGAGTGTGTGTGTGTGTTCAGGGGGTGCTGTTCTGGAAACCATCACTCAGCAGGTATATAAGCAAAAATAACAAGTCTTTATAGTGGTTTTAATAAAGTGCACTTTATAGCACCTTTCATCTTCAAAGAATGAAATAAATTTATTGTTGGTATAAACCCGTGGGGACCAATGAAGATGAAGAAGGGAGTGCAGTTACCCCTTTACTAATCAGGGTCATGATTCCACAGGAATATTATTTTGTACTATGTCAGTCACTATTACAAAATCTGGGAGGCTGTGGTGTGAATTTAGCTGCAAAAGGCAGACTGAATCTTGTGACTGCAGACTTAATGGCCATCATTAAGTATAATATATATGCATAGCTGCAGTACACTTTTCCAAGATTCTGGAAAGATCAGCTGAGTAACTGACTACAAGAGTGTAAAATTTATACCTCATCTCACTAATGACTACTTTTATTCCTACTGCATGCAGTATGACATTCTGTAGATCATATTACACATAAAACTGCACCTCATTCTCTTTCTGACCCTCTTGCACAGCATCATTTTCAGTGCATTCCTTGACAGTATGGAAGCTGTCAAAGTTCAAATTAAGGAAGTGAAACACTGGACATAATACAGGAATCCAAAAAGAAGCAATGCACTTATGCCTGTTAGTAAAGCAAAGGCCTTTGGAAATGAGAATACAAACAATATGACATTTCAGCGGGGCATAGAGAACATTTCTTCCATGTTGCCTTAGTCATTTTATGGTGTGGAAAAGGCACAAGGCCAATATATGAGGCTAGGTCTCTGTTTTCCCCTTGGCTCTACATACTGAGAGTGCAAGCTAATGTATTTTGCTTGGCTCCTGCAAAGAAGTTCAAGGATCCTCTCTTTATCTGAGCAAGCTTTGGCAAAATCTGCTTGCATTTTGCTTTTATAGCGGGAACTTAACACAGAATTCAGATTACTAATGGCTGGCAAACTAATATGCTGGAATGTCTCAGATATGACTAATCTATCTTTCACCTCTGATGTTTTATTAAGGGGGAAGGGGGAAAAAGCCATCAGAAATACTAGCAAAGGAAAGAATAAACTTTACATTAGGTAGTGGCTTACAATACACAACCCCAAAACCTAACAAGGTGGGTGTGAAACTGCCTCACTGCTACCAGTATTTTAATAGATCGTGGATGGGATTCTTTAAGCAAGGTCTCATTTAATTTGACTTGTATGAATTCTTGGTGGAAGAGCTATTGTTCCATGAAAAAGTAGGTGGTTATTGTGAAACTTCTTGCAGATATTTCACAAAGTTTAATCTTACTTATAGAATTATGCAGGAAGGGCAGATTCCAGATTTATCTTTGAGATTACCTTCTTAGAGCTTGATTTTAAAAATGAATGGGTGGACATTGTCTAACATGAAAAAAATTATATACCTTCATATAAGTAACACTTTCTGTATATGTCTTAAATACTTAAAATGCTTTGTTCTCTTCTGGTAATGTAATGTACCAAGTTTTTTGTTGTGTGGTATTTTGTCTCTGCACTCATTTAGGCTCTTTGGTTTCTGTGAAATGATCATCTGTTCTTGGTGTATAAACATTGCAAGGAGCAGTAACCAGGAAACGCATATTGGTATTAATGGTAACTGCAGAGTAAGCGACCAGGAATTCCTTTGGAAGTTGCACAGACTGCTCTGTTACTTGTTACTCTGTAAACGGTACTAGAGCATATGCCTTGTGCTATGCTCTGTATATGGAGGAAGGTAGAGAGAATTAGCAAACTCCTTGAAAGTTGCTTCAGAAAGATCTAGTGAATGGTGCCAGTGCCCTGGAAACCGCACAAAAGTGGGATATGAGGAGATACGGACTCCTCCCTACTCCTCCCATTTAGCCTTTGCTGGTGGATCACTTACTTGTGCATTTCCTACATTTCTGTCTGTTTAGATTTCTGCCTTCTCCAGACAGAACCTGTGTTATGTCAAATGTTCATGCAGCAACCCTGCAATGCCAATCTTACCTTAACAGTAGTTGTGTAAGGGCTGGAGTTACTGTGGACAGCAAATTGAGGAGACACATTCTGGGATAGGTGCTTCCAGCTTGGATCAGGATATCATACCTTGAGTCCCCAGTTAGAGTTGTGTAGCATAAGACATAGTAATAGCCAGAATGAGGCTCTTTTGCAAAACTGTGCGAGAAAGTGACTTAATAGCCAGATGTAGATGGAACTGACTGATGTAAACTTCCTTTAGCTGGGAATTTCCTTCCCCAGAAGGAAAATTTACTCATTGAATGGGTTTGCAGAGATGTTTTCTACAAAGAAGCTCAAAATGGCTAGCATGTCTCAACATAGTAGGGGTTTGTTTACTATCCTCCATTGGTTCTTCCAAATGTGGGGTAACTATCCAGGACTTTCAGAGTGCTGCAGAAAGAGCTTGTGATATGCTTTTACAGGTCAGTGTGGCTGTTAACTACTACAAAATATAAACTATTACTTGTTCTCCTGCAATATGTAATAATTTCCTTGCTGTTCACTGTAAATTTTTAAGCTTTTACATGGATAAAAGTGATGTTCACAAGGAGTTTAAATCCTTCAAACTTGCTGATAAACTTGTTCGCCTCTTAAAACAGTACAGTCTATACAGTTGCTTTAATGTTTCCTTCTAGCTGTACAGTACTAGATAATGTATGATGAAATCACATAATTTATACAGAGATGTTAATAAAAAATCCTAGGTCTATAATATTACAAGCATAATTCCTGCAAATGATCAGAGGACTGTGCAGTTTGTTCCTCTTCCATGCAGATGGTAATCACTACCATGAGACTCTGTCATCTCTTCTATTTCCTGACATACTAATAAAAAAGCGTGCTAAAATGTACTGTCCATCCCATGCTGTCTTCTGTTTCCACTGAGATTAAAGCAAATTCACAGATTCCCAGGCTACCTCAGCTGCTCCACTCCTGTGGCATGGTGTAGAGTGGTGAGTAACCTGTGTACATGAGGATCTTGCCATTGCCTCCCAATACTCAATGCTTTCTATGGAAAAAAACGCCTGTCATGGCTAAGAGGGCAGCCCTCAAATGAGAAGGGCATCGATGAGTGTTAATAAATAATGCTGGATACTTTGTATTTCTCAATGCAAGGGCTGTCTGTAAGTCATAGAGGCAGCTATTCATAGACTGAGGAATTGCAGTCCAGGCTGGCAGAGGTTTGCGCCCATGTTGAACCTGTGGCAGTGGAAATATGAGATGCATGTGCTATTGCTAAATCTCTGCTTCATGCCAAGGAAGGACTGAGGCTGAAGAATGAGTTATAAACAAAGGAAAAAGCAGCAGTAAACTTATTTGAACCTGTTGCCTCAGTTGATGTGAGGGGTGTGTTTAGTGACAGGGTGCCAGGCCACATGTCTGAGGCCTACAGTTGTGGTAAACAGAAAATAGTGTTTGTTTTTGTGGTGACAACCCTTTAGGCTCAGAGAGGGAGATTTGTGATTATGCTTGGAATTGGGTAATATGTAAAGTGAGGGGCAAACAGGTTGAATCCTATTGAGGACTGTTGCTCCCAATGCTCAATCACCCATTACTCTTAGTATCCATAGCTGCTCTATCCATGCAGGTGCTGGGTAGCAGTGTGGCAACCTAGGCAGCAGCTGGTGTGAAACATCAGCCTGTATGTGCCAGTGGTGCTGGCTTTTCAGTTTGACAGCTGAAGAGATGATTCCTGTCTGTCCCATGATGGGGCATGGCTGGTTGTAGTTGAAATCTTGAAAGCTAAAGAGTCAAGTGTTGCCTGCACAGCTGAACATCCCCAGTCTTGTGCAGAGCCAGTTTTCCCTCTTCTTCATGGCTTGCTAAATATGGAAAAGGGGTGTTGAAACTGGTGGGATGGCCTCTCCTAGTGCTGTTGAAGGTGTGGCTTGGTGTGCTAGGCAGCAACAGTGTTTGGTTTGGTATTTTTTTTCCTCTGACCCAGCAGTCACCAGGCTTGTTGTGTTCAAAGCATGAATGCTTGTAGCAGTGTGGAGGGAGGGTGGTCTGCAAAGGGTGGCTTCTCTGAAACCTGGATGGAGCTGTGTTACTGTCAGATGAGGATGAATGCTAATGTGCAGGTCAGAGGTGGTGAGATGGCAATTTGGTGCTTCCCTTCTGGTGCCAAAGGGTTTCTGCTGTGGGTATAGTGCACACATTTTGGGCGCTTGATGTGTGTCCACATGTCTACAGACAGGTGTTTACTACCAGCAGTGCTGATGGAGAGTCCTGGGCCCAGAGCTTCTTTCGATGTAGGTTTAACAACCTTTTGTATATTTCTGCCCAAACAAGTCATGTTGCAACAATAGCAAATTTTGTATGAGTAAGAGTTATTATCTTCCAAGTTGTTAATGTATTAATTTCATGTGGTCAGTTTAGTCAAATGTGTTCTGAAGTTTTCCTGCTTGGCAAAGACTTGTCAAAGTGGCAGCTCCTGGGTTTGCTATTTCTCTGGAGAAAAGAGCAAAGACTCAGAAAAACACAACTAAACTGTACCCAGTCTACAAAGCTAATGAGAAGTTCAGATTTATTCAGGCAAATTCGCTTTGAAATGGTGCTTACTACAAGCAGTGCAACTGTGTCACTCACTAATTCTAAAAAGATAAAAGAGTGGTGAGGAAAACTGTTTTGAAGCTTTCCTCTAGAAATGAGCAACTAGCTACAGGAATGTATGTTTTATGGTATATATTCTGTTTGCACAGAGATGTAGGGCTTCTAAAGTTAATCTAATGGCAAATTAAGTAAAAAATAAAATTATAATGGTGAAGAAAAATATTTTCCTGCAACAGGGATTTCTTCTTTTAGGGAACTTTTCCTGGAAATCCTTGTTGCAAACAAATACTATCTATCAACTTGTTCCCCATTTGTGTTTGTTAAGGATTCAGTCTGCATCTCACCTAGTTTTGTGTCTGGAAGTCTTTCCATTGTTTTCAGTTGATGTGAAATTGGGTTTCCAACTGGAAACTCCAAGATTCCAGCCAAATCATGTTCTGTATATCACCTTGGATGGGTCTGCTCTTATGTCAGGCAAAATATACCTTCATTTCTTCTGCCAAGCTCATCTCAGTGTTACACTGGGGCATGTTTTTTTTTTTTTTGTTTTTGTTTTGTTTTGGCTTTTTCATTTATTTTTGTTTTGTTTGGTTTTATGATTGTTTGTTTTTTCTGAAATATAAATCTCTATTGCCCTGATGCTTTCCCTAAGGCAGGAGACCACTGGCATGTCTCCAAGTTGCTTTTTGACTGCTCTGCAAATGAATTTATCCTAACAACAAAGCAAATGATTTCTTCTATCCTACTCTATTTACTGTTGTACAGAGTTTGTCAGAAATTAATACTGCAAAATGTCCCTGTGTGCTTTGCCATGTGGATATGGACAGGGATAATTGTCTCCCATCACTTGCTGCTCAGTGGGGCTCTCCCTCGAGGCAGAGCAAGGGCTCTTGTACAGCTTGAAAATTCCTCCTGTGCTGGGGCTACACCCTATATCACAGTCCCAGATAATAAATGCTGCCCAACAGGAGATCAGTTCCCACCAGGTGAACTTCTTCTTAAGACTGAAAATGTACTTACATGGTGCTTCTTGAAACAAACATGTAAATGATAGTAATGTAACATCCACATTGATGTGATGCTGAATTCCAGACATGTAAGAACAACCTAAGGGCCTGTTACACTCAGCCTCTGGGGTATGCTCTGCTATTTCTTGTATGGCCTTCTGGTCCCCCTAGGAACATTTGCCATCTTGCTGCTGGATCAAGTCAGTCCATTTGTGCCCTGCCATGCCAGAGCGGATAGCTGACATGGCCTGGTGCCTTATTGCCCATCTTGTAGAATGAATGGCCTTGTACCTGATTATCTCACACTTTTTCTGGAACAAGAATTTTTTCCATGCATCAAGTTCAGTTGCAGTGGGATTTTAGTGCTATCTATATCTTGTGAAAAAACAGGTATTTGAGTCTTGTGAGTCATGTGCACAAAAATCATTCCCAGGACGCTGAGAGCTCTCACTGAGAGCTCTTGGGGTTCCGAGTCAGATGCAGGGTTTCATCTTGCCTGTTTGCAGCTCTCTAAATCTCACCAACTCAAACATAAATTTGTAACAGTGCAGATACTCTTGCTTTCAGCCTTCTAGCAAACAGTTGCATCAGGCAACCATCCATTCTCCTCTGGTGTCTTTTAAATTAAGACTGTTAAATATGGATCACAGTCTCATTCTATAGCTTTCACAGTAGGTGTTTTATTTTAACACTACTTTTCTCCAAGTCTTTAATTGAGGCTAATGGGAATTGCTTGTTACATATCTACATTTATTGCAAATTATTTAGACCCACACTTGCTAAGCTGTAACCTGCTGTTAGACATAGTTGTGACATTTCCAATGAAAATGATATTTAGGCTCAATACTACAGTGTGGTCACTTTATTAATGTTTTGCACAAAAGCACAAGACAAGTACATTTTTTTTCTCTCCTAGTACAAAAAAATCTTTGCTCATGTTGCCTTGGAATCAAAGATGAGCTTGCTCACTGAACAGCGCTCTGTGTTTTTGGAAGAAGTCTTGCTAGATTCCCTCTGTGTCTCTTTAAGTCCAAAATTAGTCTGTTCTCATGGTCTGGGCTCTAGCTGACTAACTCTGTAATGAGGGAGTGGGTGCAGGACATCAACTAGTTCTAACAGAACAATTTTTTACA
This sequence comes from Geospiza fortis, assembly GCF_000277835.1. NCBI lineage: Eukaryota > Metazoa > Chordata > Aves > Passeriformes > Thraupidae > Geospiza > Geospiza fortis. Next base: position 1,726,961 of record NW_005054333.1, read on the forward strand.
CTTATTTTGCTAGTGCCTCACCTAAACGTAGGGACATCCGTGCTGTTTCTACTTTTTAGATGAAGCAATCTGCCTCATTTCTAACCTCATTTAAGAGATATAATTGCTCTTTGGACATAGATTTCTTTGCCTGGCTTCAGGAGAGGAACTGATAAAAATCAAATCTGTCTCCTCTGCACTTCTGTATGTCATGCCAGGGAGCTTTCTAGCTTAGTTTCAAGCCAGAGGGCCTGAAGATCCACTGCCAAGTATGTAGCGAAGGAGGATTACAAAGATGACTGTAGTTCAGGTTAAAGTCTTTAGGTTCTGTTCTCTGTATGTTCAAGACAAATATTCTGTACAAATGTATCGTTTGAGCAACCACCATCTATCATCTCACGAGGCTGCAGGTCACAACCGTGGGGACCTAATTTGTTGTCTTTTGTTTTTCTGTGGAAGAGGCCATCCTTGCAATCCACTCAAGGTGTCATCTCAGCAGCTGCAGTCTCTTCTCATATGGCTGTAGAGGGTGGCTTTCTCTAGCAAAAGGTGCTGTGCTTAAGCAAACCATCGTCTCTACCATTATTTATGAAAATCTTTCACTCAGGAATCAAAGACCCAAATTTAGAAGCATAAATCTTGAGATGCAAGGTTCATGTCAGTCTTTTTATGCAGGACTACCATTTAACAGGTTTTGTATATTGACATTTAGTCTTAGGTAGGGTTTTTGTGTATTTTTAATCTTGGCAAAATCTTCCTTATGTTTTGCTGACTTGGGGAGTATGACAGCAATGCTTATTTTAGATGCACATCTTAACTGGATGGTTTTGACCTGTGGGAGGCAGTGGAAATAACCCTGCAATGGATTTTTAGACTGTAGTAAAAATCAGCATAGGAAAATGCTTCTCCCATCTGGAGGTTTCCCTATTATGTCATAGGGGTGACAGACTGTCTGGAAGAGGGAAGGCTGTTGAAAGGCTGGGATATAACCTGCTTGACTATTTATACAAGACATCACAGTGGGCTGCATCTAATCTTCGTTGCTTCCGTTCTAAATGGCACAGTGCTTTATCCCATTCTGAAAGTCTGCTTTTATTCAAATGTAGTATGCCAACATCTTATTTCAAGGCCAGTTTTGCAGAAGTTAGAACTGCTGTGTGTTAGCCTAATTAAATATATTTCTTTTTTCTTTTAATCATCCAAAAATTCAGAATGTCTCAATAACACTGAGATCATGGCATCTATTTCTATCCTCCTGCATGCCTTTGCTGTAACAGAGGCAAGTTTTAGTTTCTGTTTCAAAACTAGTATGGCTTTAAATTATGACTTTTCTCCATTTTAAGGTAGCCACTATGCCATTTTTCAGATCTGACTCCTCTGTGGATACATCCATATCTGGTTTTCATACTTAATTTTACTAATAATTTCTTCCTAGCTTAAGTGATGCTTGGAGGCATTCAGCTGTGTATTGATCTTGTCTACTGAGCTGCATAAATTGCAGGTGTTTAAGTTATGTAAACCCACTGAAGTTTGTGCAGCTATTGGAAGGCACAATATGAGAGATGCCAGGGTCAGCACAGCTGCAGTATAACTGTTGTGATACTTGAGCAGAACTACAAGCTATCATAAGTTAGCTTTATTTTCGGATTTTGTAGTGTTTATAGACATTATAATCTAAAAAAGGAGAGGCTTAGAGTTAATGGTTGACATGGATATGACAAAAAGAAATAGAACTTTGCAGTGCTACATTAACAGAGTTAAAGTAGAGTTGGCAATCACATTTCATATGGAAAATTGTATTTCAGGCTTTGATATACCCTATAAGCAAGAATAGGAGAATAAGACTTTCACATGATGTTACAGGATCCTTAGCAGGAGAGGCAGCTAAGGCAGTGCAGTATGGCTTGCCTGCTGCTTTAGTCTTTGTTTAAATTGCCTGCCTATGCTTGCTGTTAACATTCAGAATAGCTATACACTGAACTCTAAAGATACTTGCTGTCTCTGTATTTGACAGCTGAGAGATCCTTGGCATATCTGCTGATGCACTTTATCTGTGCTTTTATTAACATGTGTTTATCTCTTTTTGTTCCATTTAAGACTGGATTACTTCATCCAGATCCATTATAAATAGATAGCATTATTGCAACCACAATCATCTAGGGCATAAGAGGAAAAAGCTTTACCTCCTTGTATAAATTGAAACTTTCTTATACAATTGTTAAATAGCTTGATTTTTCTCCCATCAGATTTTTTGTTATTATGACAGCTGAAAGAGTTTGATATTGTATTTTTCTGAATAATGTATTTCTGATTATTTTAAGAGGGTGTTTTCTTGCACACAAATGAAATCCCATCACAGCAGCTGTAGTTCTTAAAATGCTAGCTACAGAGCAACATGCTCAATGTTTAATTAGCTTTGCCATGTTATTAACATCTCATTAATATTCACTCAGAAGTACTTGGCTGTTAAAATGTAGAAAAGCTAATGGATACATATAGCTGATTTATATGCATAAATCAGTATAAACATGAAAAATACAAATGGAAAATGTAGTCTAAATGCCCAGACAATAATTTTGACAGTCAGTTTTGCCATAATGTGGAATCAAGCCTCCTTGCAAGCAGCCTTGAATATCAGAAGATACCCTGTGGCATGCAAGGGACAAGAGATGTGGTTTTGCCAAATTCTGGGCTGAATGAGCTGACATTGTTTGATTGCTACTGTAGTGGCCTCTCAGCTGAAGGCACTGCTCAGGTGCTTGCCTTGTGAAAGGGTCGAGACTCACAGCTTCAGGTTATGCTTTGTCTGACAGCCTCTATCTTCTGAGTTCAGGGTTGAGAAGAGGATCTGACAAGGGGCAACCAGCAGATGTTGTGGGTAGATTGGCAAACTGTCTGTGCAAGAGAACAGAAGTGGAAGCAGTGACCCTGGGAGGTCCTGCTGCTGTCCCAGGTATGCTACAGAACACTCCACCCTACTTGGTGTGGGGGTGGCAGAACTCCTGCCAAGTGCTTTGCTTTGGGTGTACTTGTGTCCTCTGGATATCTGGACAAAGCGCTGCTCAGAAATAAAACCTTACCCCAAAGTATTTTTCTAGAGCAGGAGGACTCATGGCTTCTTCTCATCTTCTCATAGGGCAGACTTTTTGCAAGATCTGAGCTCTAACTCATATCAGAAGTGATCATTTGTAATGAGAAGATTTACTGATTTACAGCTGTGACTTGTCCACCCAAGGTTTTTTCCCTGGAATATATAAACCACTTTGAAATGAACCATAGAAGGCAACTAAAAAAAAAAAAGGTTTTTTCTTTTTGTAGGACTATGGAACAAAAGGGGATACAACTTCCCTATAACTACCTTTTCAACTACCAGCATCACCATGCCAAGAATGCCATGGAGCATATTTTTCCTGGCTCCTTTGAGGATTTATTCTGCTGCATTACTCACTGATAGGAACAGTTCTCAGTTGTTGTTTATTTGGTGGTTACTTACTATAAAATCTTTTAGATGTTTTGAAATCCATTTTCATGTCTTCTTGTGAGTGACCCAGCAGTGAATCTTCAAACAAAATTTTGCCCTGCCAGTCTTATGTTCAGCTTGAGTTTGCCGAAGTTCTTGCCACTCAGTGAATAACTGTTGTTTCCAATGTGCCTTTATCTCATTTGCTTTCCTTAGATCAGTTGGGGAACAAAAGAAGAGAGCAACTAATGCTGGAGGTGCATACATTACACGAGTGGTACTTAAATATAGCTGTAAGTAGACATCTCTGGAGAATCAATAGAGAGAAACACTTCCCCCAAAGCTTGTTCTACAGTGCATTAGGAATAAATAACACTCTCTGTAAGCAGTGAAGTGGGAGAAGGAAATTGTTGGGCTTTACATCACAGCTCCTAACTCACTGAGAAAGAAAAACCTGTCTGATGTTTCAGACATAGTCAATATTCCTGCTTCAGCTGTTCCTGATATACTTCTTAATGTCATCATCTCCTCTCCCATAGAGTGCTTGGAACTGGAGGAGGGGAGTGAAATGGAAATAGTGATCCTTCTTTTCTAGCATTTTAAAGACATCAGGACATGCTTGAGACATTCACATTTTTTTCCTCCTTCTGCTATTCTTCTCATATTCTTTCTCCCCTTCCTCTTCTTCCCTCTAAAAGAGACTTCAGGGAAAGAAGGATGAGAAAATTCATGAGCTTTTTTTCCAAAACTAAAATTAAAGGACATAGGAACCAAAAAAAGAGCTCCTTTTGTTTCTCACTGCATAAATAGCCAAAACATGTTGGCAGTCAGTCAGAAAGGCGGGTAAGGTACTCGCAGGCAGATCACTGTAAAGCAATCAGATTTATAGGGCAGCTTGACGTAAATGTAAGTTATGCACCATTCATACTGGACGGGTGCTAATTGAATCCATACATCTATTTAAATTGTATTCCAAGAAGAAAGCTTCTTCCTGTTGGATGCTGGCAGGGTGACAAGTTCATTGCCTAATTTTGTAACTTTGACTTTGTCCATATTTACAACTGCCGAACTCTAAGAGAAGATGTCAGTGTTGGGTCCTTACCTCTTACTCAGCTGCTGTGGTTCATGTGAGGCACGTTACAATATGCTGAGGAGCTGTATTATTGAACAAAAGGTTTGAAGATCCTCTTTAGAGCAGAAGATGAAGGTTTGGTCAGCAAAGTGCAAGGCTACTTGGTGTCCATTTAGAGAAAAAAGAACAACAAATAATATAATTACATGGCTTTACTTGTGTAACCTTGGAATGTGTCTGACAATTGCATGCCATAATTTGTTTCCATCATTCTGAAGGCAAAACCCTGCAAACATTCCCACACTACTGTCTGAGCAGGAGTAACTGCGGCACCTGAAAGGCAGAGGTACAAACTGTTATCCTTGCAGGCTCAAGCTGTACTAAAGCCAAGGCTTGCTGCCATCTCACTGATATATTAAATGCCAAGCAGTTGAGACAAAGAAACTGCTACTTCATCCATCTTTCTTGACTGAAGGCCCTTGCTTCCCTTACATCTTGTTTATTCATGAGTATTTAGAGACATTCCTCAGTGTGGGCTGTGTAGCTGCAATTTTGTCTCCTTGGAGTTTGTCTCCTTGTTCACTTAGTTCATTAAACACTGTTTTTGCATTTAAGGCAATGCTGTTTGTTGCTTAGTTCATTGCAGCCTGTTTCAGGGAAAAGTATAGAAACCATAATTAGAGGAACAAGTAAAAAATGGTAGGTGTGCAATAGGCAAGGGGGAGAAGCATGGCAAGAAATTGAAATGTACTCAAGGAATCGATTGGGCAGGGAAAAGAACAAATTTTGCTGGCAAGGAGGGCAGGGGAATAAAGCCAAACCAAACTTCCTAAAATAGGAGGATAGAGATGATGGAAAAAATATAAATTCCTTTATTAGTATGTAACATATTTGTAGGGCAGTTTCATTCTTGGGTGGCAAGACATGGCTGATTACCAGTTAGAGAGAATAAAAGGGGGAATAGGTTGTAATTTCTTAAAAGTTGAGGAATAAAGGAATTTGGTTCCCTTTCTGGTCAGCCCTATGATAATGCTGAGATGTCTCTGGTTTTTCTTCCCTACTAGTGTCCCAACAGTAATCAGTGGCCCCAGCTGATCAAGCATGGAGAGGACAAATAAGCTTTGTTTTGCTTCAAAGTGGGGTGATTCCTTTTAGAATTGTTACCAAATCTTACGGTTCACAAGTCTGAACTCTCTATCTTGCATCTAGGATTCATTTAATTCTTATTTTCAGCTATTTTGGAAAACCTACAAAGTAGTATAAGTAGCACATGTGATTTCCAGCTTAGTGGAGTCATAAGGGCTCAGTACTGGAAAATTATAGTAGTAGTTCTAGAGTGTCAGGCAGTTGTATTTGGCCCCTATTTCTGATACAAGATGTGAGATGAGTTGGCCTTCTGGCTGAGGTAAAGGACAAGAATTTCAAAAGTAGCCTCAAACTCAATGTGCACACCAGCAGCATGTTTTCAATGGAGAGTGAGGAGCAGATCATACCTGCAGGTTTAAGTGCTTTGTGCCAGAGCTGGAAATGCAAGTGCTGGTGCATCACATAAAGTTAGGTTCCAGTAAAGAAAGTAGATCAGAGCTCTTGGGTAATGTGGAACATCAAGGATGCAAAAATCAGTTGAAATGGCTCCAGTTCTCATTGCCCCATGGAAAGCGACAGATCCTTCACAGTGTGGGTGTAGGCTGGGCTGCTTACCATGAGGACACCTTTCTTCATTGTCTTTATTGCTGTCACTTTTCACACCTGCCCACAGGATTTTGAGTAGCAGGATTTGTAAAAGAGCTGTAAGAAATAGCCTCAAGCTTTTGTTGGCTGAACATCACCCTGGTCTGTGTGTTGGCACTTGAGAAGTGTGAGTAGAGGGTTGGAACAGGTCAGGCTGTGGCCTTTGTCCCACCTCAGCTGTGTGGGCTGCTGTGAGAATTGCTGCCTGCAATTGTGGAGGAGGTTTTTAGAACTGTGGTGTCAATCCCTGTGCCTGCATGTACATTCCAGGAGGGAATTTGGTCTTACCAAATGTGCCCAGCCACATATGGAAGCTGACCTTCCAACCACCCACTTGGTGTGACAGATCTCTCTTCTTGTATATGTCAAGCCCCACCAAAGCAGCACAAGGTGGAAAGTCTCAACTTACTTGCAGGTTCTTTCCCACAACATTTTAGCATGTAATGTGTTGTAACAATGCTGTGACATTGAACAGTATCATGGTATTTTTGTGTTCCTTTCCTGAATTAACTGGCTGGGCTGGATTCTGATTGTGGTTACAAGAAGCTGTTCTAGATTTAGGTGGTGTATATTGAAAGTGAAATCCAGCTGAGAGACAGGATGAATATTATGCTTAACTAAAAAGCATGTGCTTAACTGTACCCATAACAAAGCCACAACTTGTCAGCTCTGGAGTCATGATAAATTGTGCTGATTAGTGCCAGGAAAACAGTATGGGGTTTTTTGTTGTTGTTATTACCAAAAATGTGAAAGCAAAATTTCCATGAAAATAGGAACCACTGTTACTCTGGTGTAGATAAAAACAATGCCAAATCAACATCAGCAAGAAGAAAAAAAGAGAAATGCATATTCAGAAAACAGTTTATTAGAAATAAAAGTTTATGTAACTGATAAAAAGCTGGACTTTTCCCACCACAACTGCAGATCAGTTCTTCCAAAAATCTTTCCCAGAATTAGTATGTAGAGAGTGTTTATAAGCTGAAGTCTGTTCATAAGTTTAGAACTCAAGAGCAGGCAGCTGGTGCCCAGAGGGTTTTGTTCTTTCATCCTACTCATGTGTAGGCCATCAGAAGAATGGCCACTAAGACCAAACAGTCTATGAATGGTGCATGAAGATTTCTGGCCTGTAAACAGAGTGAAGCCATTCTGTCTTTCCAATGGCATTGGATTCACTGCTGTGTATTGGGTTAATGGCTGTGCAGGGTATTTGAGGACTGATTGCACCATGCAGCCCTGCCTAGCACCAGAATAAGCCACAGATCCTGCCAGGCTGGGGAGGATTGGGCATTTGTGGGCTACAATGTGCTCAGCAGCATTTCCATCTTCTTCCCACTGCTGGGAAGTTGCTGCATTTGTGGTTCTGTACAGCCATTGGTAGTGATGCATTGATTGTTCAAAGCTGTCTTTTGTTTTCCTTATCTTTCTGTCTCCTAAGACAAAGAACTATTGTGAGTCTGCTCCCTGTGCTCCTCATAATTGCAGGTCACTCTATAACAACCTTTTCGGGGTTTATTTCAAAACCATTGTTAGAAATCTTTATTTATTATTATTTAGCATCATTATGCAATTCAGTTCATCAAAAAATATTGCTTAAGCCCTTGGCTGGTGGACGTTCCTCATTCTAACATGAGGTACACAAACCAAACAATCACTTTTTAAGAACAAAACTATTTTCAATTGGTGAAGCTTCTAGTTTTTCTGCTTTCTAGAAGGAGCAAAAGGAATACATCAGCATAATGGAATGAAAACTACACAATTGGTTCCCTTTGGGAGCAGTGATAGGCAGAGGTGAAACTTGGGTCTGGCAAAGCTCATTCATTTGTATCATCACCTCACGGTCTCCTTATACATACATTACTTTGTTTATTCATTAAACACTGGCATTCCTACAAAGAGAAGCATTTGTTACATTAAATTATTTAATTTTGTGTGCATTTTAAGTGCTAGTTTGTTTCTTTCAGTGCAAACAAGAAGAAAATTTGTCTTCTTTTCCTCTTTGATGTGTGCTCTTTACTGTCTCAGTAATCCCCTCCAAAACCTTTAGTATAATGGATTAGGCATACTCATGCCATCTGGCTCTGATCAGATCAGGATTTGTGATCTGTGAATATCTGGAGGGGTAAAATCAGTAAAAGCAAAAGCTTTGAACAGACTTCATTGACTTTAGTCTCTTCTTTGGTTAAGAAGTTATGTGTCTTGAAAGAGTGAAACATGAAAACAGCCAAAATAAATAAATCCGTCTAACTGAGGTAAGATTTGGTAGGTAATGCAACCATGCTGCAGGTGTATTATATCTGAACCTCGTGAATATTTTATATAATCCTTTGTAGAATAGCTGCATACTCTTAAAAAAAGCAAACCAACAAATCAACCCTCATGAATCATTTATATGAAATAGATAACACAGAATGGGGAAGGAACTGGTTTAACAATTTCACCTACAGAACACAGCAGGCCAACTATAGATTTATTGAAAAGTGACTTTCTGTGCTGGGGTAGACTACTACTTCTACCATAAACAAGATTCAAACAGTGCTCAGCAAACACCAAAAGGGCAACAAAGCCAAAGGGGCTCCACTAAGTGTCACCTCTAAAGGTCTTTTTATCACATGTTCTTGCTCTTCTCTCTGTCTACAGTTAAAGGGGACGTTCCCCCTTCTTAAATCTGTAATCCCATAGGCACTACCACCATTGCTGATGGGCTTGGCCTTGACCAGTGGTGGGTCCACCTTGCAGTCAGCTGCCCTGGAATCCATCAGACATAGGGAAAGCTTCTGGCAACTTCTCACAGAAACCACACCTGTAGCCCCTCCTGCTACCAAAACCTTTCTGCGCACAAACTCAATGCAAGGTAGCGAGAACCTTCCCTTTGAATGTCAGAGCTGCTCAGGGGAGCTCTAACCAAAGTAAACAAACAAAAATGCTGTAATCCTGGTTCGTTTGCTTGGGAGTTGTCAAAGGCCAAGGTGCTTGCACTGAAGGAAGAGCAATAGGGCATCTGAGGTACGACTCAGTTATGGACCAACAACTGTCCCCTTCTCTCCTTAGGACAGCAACTGGCCAATTTCAAAGGTTCCCAGCTCTTTGGCTCTGCATCCCACTTGCGTCCTCTTTTTCTTCCTGTGGTAGGAGCAGTTGAACTTGCAGTTCAAATTTCTTATTCTAGGAGGCAAAATCTAATTTGCCAATCTTGCTGAGAAGTCCTGAGATTTTCCTGTTTATAGCCATGATTCTATGGGGATAGAGAGAGAGTAATTTCTGAACATTGCTGGTTTTCTCTGTGGGTTCTCTGTGTTTCTGATTCTAATTTGACAACAAAAGCTCAATGTTTCCTTGCAGCTAAAGTTAAACCTGGATCTTGCCCCTGAATATCTTCATGGGCTTTGCTAATCACCTCTAAACACTTTTTCTCATAGGGGTTCCTTTGGAGCTGTTTCTTGGGTATAAATGACCAAGTTTGCAGAAGCCCTTGCCTTGAAATTGGAAAGGAAGTGAACAGAATCAAACTTTATGGAGTCTTTCTATAAAAGAAAAGAACAGAGTTTTGAGACTGCAAGTTAAAAGAGTAATTATTTGAAATCTTACTCCTGGGGAGACAAAGTAGTAAACACTGTTACATAAATGAGGGTAGGAATATAAGCAGCAACTGCACTGTTACAGCCTGGAGTTGTTTTTAACTTGCATTTTTATTGAGGCAATACTGTTCAAACTTTCAGTGCTGCCTGTCCAGGGAAGTGTAACCTAATAGCATCTGGTCCTTTGCTGCGTTCAGTCAGCAATCACTTTGTATACATTATTTCTTTAAATAAATTTTCAACTGCAGAGCATTGGTTGTGTAAAAACAAATCAAAATTATGGAGGCCTTTCCCATGATCACCCTTGTGCCACAACTGACTTTATCTGTCTAGCCTGTCATAACAGAGCATCTGTTGCATCTGAATTGCAGTCTCATTTCATGTTGCTGATAAGGTTTTTTCTAGATTGCAGGAGAGAAAAATAATTTTCTGGGGAAAGTGAGATGCTTTCATAGGAAAACAGGTAGGAACCCTGAAACTGGCATGAGCAGGGAAGTGTAACCCAAGACATTTGCTGTGGCTGCATTTTTCTTCCTCTAGCTTGCTGCTCTGGAGCAGAGCACAGGGCTTGTGCTCAAAGACAGCACTGTCACTGCTTTGCTTTAACTTTCTTAGTCCTGTTTTTCTTTCTTCCTTTTCTCTCTCATTTACCTGGAATGGAACTCCTTTGACCCAGGGACAGTGTTGATGCAAAATCTAGCCCACAGGTCTCAGAATTTACAGGTGTCTCTAAAGTCTGACTGTAACGATCATTTTCATTATCTAAATAATTGCATTTCCTTTAAATTTTTCCTCACTGTCATTTGAAAAGACCCAAAATAACCTTGTTCAGATCAGCATGCCCATAAGTTCAACTCAGAAAGTTTTTTAAAGTGTAGAAGCATTAGTGTGTTCAGTGATGCTGCAGAGCCTGTGCAAAGCATAGTATGTTCTACTTTTGTCACTTCTCGACCTTATCAAACCTATATTGATCTTAAAACCTATAGTTCATGGCATGAGGACTTTCTACCAAACGAAGCACATTTCAAAAAACATTTAAAAGATCCTCAGTCTCTTTGGAACAGAGTTGTTTGGAACTCCGAAAATAGAAGTTCACTATTGGAATCCAACTGGAACATTCAGTGATGCTCCACATTGACTTCCCATCCAGAAAAATTTTAGTGAAAGCTCCAATGAACATAAATTTAAATGAAAGTTCTATTTCCCTGGATTGGAAGCAAATGATATTGTTTTGGTTCGTATTAAAAGAATTCTTTTGTTGATGCTCATGCAACATATTTTGTGGTAAGCTGGAAATACAAACAATGACCAAAGGCTGCAGATAAAAAGATAGAAACAGCTAAACAGAAAGAGGTTGTGCCACTGAAAACCAGTAAGTTTGGTGTGTTTGCTAGCATCTGGATGCTGTTTGTGAGGAGATGGAATGATGGCTGATGGGAGCTTGGAAGGAAAAAAACCCTAGAAGGGTATTGAATTTCCTATGCCTGTTTTCATGCAGGCTGAAGCAGCACTTGACTGAACTGGTGCATTTTACAACATCTGAAGCAGCAACAGAACAACTGTAAAAACATGTAGTGATAAAACAAGGTGAGGTGGTTTTACACTACTTCTCTCTTAAAGAGATATGAAGCACGTTACTTGGCTAAAGAATGTGCTCCAGATTATGTAGTGTTCCTTATGGGAGGAAAACACCCATCTCTTTCAGAGATTTCTTTAGACTTCAGGCATTTATTGAAGTCTGTGCACTGATATTTTGTCCTGCTTCATAATTGCTGGGAAAAAAAGCATTTAAAAAAAAACAAACTAAGAAGTTAGGTCTCTACAAGCAGAACTATTGCTGATATTCCTTCTAGCCAAAACTCAGGTGCAAGGTGGGATACCAGCAGAGATGCATGGACATCACTACTTTAGGACAAAATATGGACGAGGAGGAAGCTTGGGCAGATAAAATCCTTAGGGAGCATCTCATGTCTGTTACTGTCTGCTTGTCTACAAAATTGAAAAATGTTTGACAACTCTAGGATTGTTGGACACTTTGCAAATCAGGGACACATTCTAAACATTACAGGAGAAGAAAAGATCACAAAGGTCCAGCTCTAATAGCATCTAATTCTGCACATCTACACAGTTACAGAAGCAGAGCTCATAAAGCTTGACTTTGTAAATGCGTTTAATATGTCTTCACTGCAAGCCCCTCCAACAGCAAAACTATATGAATATGAAAATTCTTTTGTCTAAGCACTGTTTGATGTTAGCTAATAAGATTTTGTGCTGGCTGCCTCATCTTATTTGAGTTTAGAAATACTTTCAGCTGATGGCTGAAACCCTGTCTCTATTGAACTCCATGATAGACTTTCATAAGGAATAGGATTTCACTCCATATACTTTTGCAATGGAGATTAAACTGTGATGCTGTCTGTATAATAGCTTTTTTTGTTCCTTGAATCAGCCACAACTTTTTTTGTTTATGAATTATCACCAGATTAATTTAAAAATGGTGTATGCATAAAGCAAATAGTAAGGAAAGCCATGAATTTTAAAAACAAAATCCAGGCGTTTTCTATATGTTAATAGTCCACAAGTGTCATCATCTCTTTATTTATGGCTGTAGTTTAGCTAAGTGTTCTTTAACTGTTTCATTTCTTTCACTGCTACTACTATCTGTACTGATGGAGTAGGTCTCTTACCATACCTAGCACAGTGAACAGGATATAATAGCAGTCACCTTTACCTCAGTGTACAATGTCAAGGTTGCAAAGCTCTGTTGCCCTGTTTTGATAGATAAAACCTGGAGGAAAGGGAGGTTGTTTTTTCCAGCTTGGACCATCATGTCTTTTTTCTATTCCCTGCTTCTGTTTTTCAAAGATGCAGGTTTCTGCCAAAAATGACAATTTAAAGGGCAGCACTGAAAGGATTTATCACTTTCTAGATTCATAAGTGCCTACTAGCAATGGCTTTGTTTACAAAAAATATTGGCAGGCTTTGCTTTCTATTATGAGCAGCTCAAGATATCACTGGCGTATTGCTGAGAAAGAAGCATTTCATTCAGCAGGCTTTTAACTCAATAAACTGCATGGCATTGTATGGAAGAAGGAGGAAAGAGTTGTTCTTTCTGAAAGGGAGATGCTTTAAAGGCTTGTTTTGCTTTAAGAGAAGCCATCCTTTCCCCTTTTCTGTATTTCCTCTTCTCAGATTTAAGAAGACAACAGTGATCTCTTCTAAATAGTCTCTGCTCTAATTTTTCATAGTTTTCCTTCAATTCCTAGTCAACAGTCCTTACAGGATAGAAATAAAATGTGAAACAGTCACAAGGGAGTTACCAGGGGTTGAAAATAACAATCACATTGCCCTAGATGTGATACCAAATCATTAGGCTATTGCCTGCCCTCTACCATTTCTCTCTCCTTTAGGGTTTCAGGTATGGAGCTGTTTTATAAGAGCTGGTATTGAACATTTCACTGTGCAGTGTGTGCAGCTCATTTATTTTGATTCAGAGCATAATCCATTTGGTGCTTTATGAGGTTTTGGTGCATGTCTTGTGCATGCAGCTTTGGGAATTATGTTCCTGTAGGAATGTTGTCTATTAATAGCTCTGCACTGGGAGGCTGCTGTGATAAAAAGCCTTATCACAGAAAGGTCATGTGCTATTTCTATTAACTCTTTTGATGTGATTGAGAAAAGGCTGTAGCCTAATGAACTGAGGATGAGACTGGAGCTGGGGCTTCTTAAACCTGTAACCATGAGAATAATACCTCCAACAGCCTTGCAAAGACACAAAGGGCCAGATCCTGTACCTAAATCCCACCAATCACACCAAACTCAGACTAAATGAAATCAGGAAGCATTTAGGTACCTAAAAACTTTTGTGTATCTTTTGTGGCCTTCTGAGCTTTTATCTGCTTGTTGAGTAGGACATATAATACTCATAGTAGCACTGTTGGAATCAATCTATGAATAGGGCGTGGTTGTTATTTATGCAAATATCTTAAAGAGAAAGCTACTTTTCAATGCTAGACTTTGGTGTTAAGATATAATTTCCCTGTCATATTTACTAAATATATCTGCAAAACCTTCCTTAAAAAATAATTATTTAATCTGTTAGGAGGTAATGAAGTGCAAGCATAAATAATTCAGAAATACACAGAAAATGGTGGGCCTCTGGACTCCAGTGTTGATTTCTCTGACTCAGGCTGAAAAATGCTAAGTTTACTTTATATCTTTTATTTATGTATGTGTCTGTATCTACAGTTATATGGAACTCTGCTCAACGATTTAGAAACTCTGCAATTGAATGTTACAGAACACACATCACTTTCACAGCAGTTTGTGGCAAGAATCCCATGAGAAATGGTTGAGACAGCATAACTTTGTTGCCAAATAATAATGTTTAGTGACTCAGAAACTGCCATCTGTTATATAGACTCGTAGCTTGAGCTCTGCATATTGAAATAGACCTTGAAACATCTGCAGGTTTCCTCATAATGTTTAGGCATCCACCTATCTGGAATCTCCTACCTCATCCTCAACCCCTCCCACAGAGATATTCACACATCATGGCTGTTTGGGGTTTTTAACCTCCCATAGCATACTGTCAACCATATTCACTTTTAAAAATATCTCTGATTTCATGCTCTTGAACTAATGCTCCATTTCAGCCACTATAACATGATATTTCTATGGTGTTCCCAAAGTGAAAATTATCTTATAGACTTTTGAAACTCTGAGGGGGAAATGAGACTTGTAACACCTGAAGCACTAAATGCTCCTGTCCAGATTACAGTGTTTGTCAAGTGGGCTGGTTTGCTGTTGGGTGCCTGGATTCACCACAGCAGCCCCAAGCACATCTCACACTGGGGAAGCAGCTGTGCAGCTCTCTGGAGCTGCTGTCTACTCACTTGGCATTGCCCACCTGCTCTAGGCCTTGCTCTCTGGGTGCGCCTTGGAAGATTGTGTGTGTGCCTGAAAATGTGCTGCAGGAGCAGAGGAAGACACAAATGCTCTCTGGTAAACTTGCAGATCTTCATCAATCTGACTCTGAAGTCTTTTGTGTGTTGTAGTCTTAAAAAATTCAGTCTGGTCTCTTCCCACCCTCCCGGCTGCTTGCCACTTCTCATAGCACAGAAGTAACCCCAGTCCCAGTGAGAAATGTTGAAGGAGGAAAGTAGGTCATGGCATTAAATGATGGAGTATTTTGGTGCCACTCTCTCTCACAGTGCTGTGATCTGCTGTGCAGAATCCAAACCTATCCCCGTGCACAGGGATCTTCCAGGCAGAGGTGAGCCACAGAAACCTGAACAGTCAGCATGGCTTGACTTTCATCTTAGATTTTCCATCTGATGGTGAAGGTGAAGAAGAAGGCAAGGAACAAAGGCTGGAAATTGAAAAAAGTATTAGACCTGGTGGAGATCTGTGCAACACAGCTATGAAATACAGATGTGAATGCATTGATGCAGGGGCACTTGTGAAGGCACATTACATGCTCTGTTCCATTCCTATTATGTTAGAGTTAGAGTTAGAATGTTAGAGGGCATTACAGCCGTATGGTTTTGATGCTTGGGTTTGTTTTTATACGCTGAAAATGAAGGTCAAGGAATTGAGAGAGAGCTCCAAATCACAGGTCAGCCACAGGCAATGCCTTTCTATTTGTTTATTTTGTAGTTGTTCCAGTATTTATAAAGATGTTGTAGTCCAGGAAAATGTCCTAATACATTTATATGATTATGATATTGGCTAAGAACAGGAATAATCTACAGCAACACATTAGGTTTAGCCAGAAACTGACCTTGTCTAAATATTACCACAAGATTGAAGTATCTTACCAGCAGAATGGCCATGAAGAAATCTTTTCAGAAGTACAGAAGAAAGAGATTTTGCTTCTGATGTTAAAGAGAAATAAGGTCTCTATAAAGGAGTAAATGATATCTGGAGATAGATTCCCTCTTGGACAAAAGCAATGATTCCTCTAAAACAGCTTTACACAATAGTAAAATTTCATTTCTTGCATATGATTTTTTTTTTACCGCTCATTACACAAAAGGAGACATTGTTTAATTAATTCCAACAGTTATTCACATTTTGAATTTACAGGAAGGTTTGAATTCTTAATGATGGTGATGACTCATGAATTAAACATCCCTGAGAAGCTTTCACCTCTGTCTTACCTGTGAAAATCCAGGTATATGATCCATACCACGCTGCCTTTCCCCCGTTTACAGGTGGTATGTATCCGGTGTGGGCACAGTGGCAGGTATTTGGGTAGCTGGAGCTGGTTTCCTTTGAAAGCACAAGTAAAGGGAAAGATGCAGGAAGAGGACCGAAACTAGGGGCAAGGCCACAGAGCTGCAGAGAGCTGAGATGTTGCTGTGGCCCTTGGAACAGTCACGGCAAAGTATTAAAACATAGGTCCAGCCTATACTGCTATAGAAGTTTTGCTGTCATAAATGTCAGTGAGGAGTGAGAGCCTCTTCCTTATGTGGCAATAGCAGTATAGCCCCAGTGCAAGGGTCATCCAAAAAATCCCTTTGCTGCCACAGCATGTTCTGCTTAAGGACTAGATACAAGTCGTGGGAGCAAAAGAACTTTATTTTTGGCCAACTCCTGATTGTGCTTACCTTAGGAGGAATAGCTGATATAGCTGTGGCTTTTAAATACAAAAGGGCCATAGACCAACAATTAGAAGCATATCTTCTCTCATTTTTGTCCAGGTCTGATCATGGCATGTGGGTGGGTTGCAGATTAATTCATGATTTATTTTTTGCTAAGATAGATTAGTTCAGCATTGTTGCACCAACATTTAGTGGAGAAGTAGAATTGCTTCATTTTATATACAGCACATAAAACTGCCTTGGTACTACATGATTAAAAAGGGGCAAGTGTGACTTCAATATATTGAAATTATATATTAAATATGAATTGATATATTGATATTGAAATTCAATATATTGAATTGATATATAACAGATTTTCAGGAGGATTTGGGACTTAGCAACCAATAAATCTGTATCAGGAAAGCTGCAGGCAATTTGGTTAAAAGTAGACACAGAAGGAGGCACATGCACAAATAAGGTATGATACAGAATTATCATTGCTTTACCAGAGGGATCTCATCCTGTGGATATTTTTTAGAGACTTCTGTAGGGTAGTTACTTGCATGTGTGAAAAGCTGATATAGTAGGTCTGAATGTCCAAAACAGCTTTTGCCAAACATTTGAAAAGGAGCAAAACTACTGATCAATGTGATTGTTCTTATATGAGTCTGCAGTTCATTAAGAAACAGGAAACAAAGAGTTGGATGCGGTAGCCTAAAAAGAAGCACTTTGTGTCACCTGGGATGCTCCATGATATCCAAGGCATCTGCATGAAGCTTTCAGACAAGACCTGGGATTTAATGGAAATGTGCTTGTAGGCACTGTACAAACTATGCAATACACAAAATTACATATGATATTTTTCCTCATACACTGGATCTCACTTGAGATGAGCCATGTAGGTACAGATGTACCAGCTGTAGGTACAGACAATGGGTTTTTGCAGGGAAGGAGAGCACTGCAGTCTCCTGGACATCAGTGTTAGAGCCGGTGCTGCCTGGGTTATTCATGAGTGACCTGATAAAGGGGGATAGACAATGATGAAAGGAAGTTTCAGGGAGCAAACAGAGATTGCCACAAAATGGTGTAAAGAGATCACATTTCATAACTAGGTGATAAAGTGCCATCTGACACTCACTGTTGATAAAAGCAAAGTAGTGCACTTTGGAGAACAGGCCCAATTTCACATATACAGTGATAGGCTGTGAAGTAGCTATTGGTAATCACAGAAGACCTTGGAGTAATTTTGGGCAATTCTGTCAAAATGTCTGTTGAGTGCTCACTGAGGATCAAAGAGGAAAAAAAGTGTATTAGGTAGTGTTAAGGGTGGAATAGAGCAGAAAAATTGGAGAAATAGTGGTGCTGCTGTAAGAGTCAATGGTGTGCCCACTTCATGAATCCTCCATTCCTAAAAGGGATGAGTAAAGAGAAAGGATACAAAAAAGGAAGGCAACAGTGATCAGAGATACAGAGTGGCGTCTTTCCAAGACATTACTTAATAGGTTACAGGTCTTCATCATGAAAAAGAAATTACTAGGAGGAAAGGATATGACACAGAGCTATCAAATAAAGAGTAGTAGAGAAGGTAGACAGGGAAATGTAATTCACCTTTTTCTCCACTGTTGTTACATGCTGCCAAGTGAAGAAACAGGTTGAAAAGTTCAGAATAGACAGGGGAATTTTCTTCCATGATCCCTAGCTAAGCTCTGGCAGCCTTTGCCACAGGGCATTGTGGGGACCAAAACTTGACCCAGGTTCAAAAGCAATCAGAGGAACTCATAGAATCAAAGTCCATTAGCACTTAGGACACATGAGCATGTGCTTCTCCTTTGGGAAGTCCTGAAGCTGTTGATTGCTGGGAGTGTGTTCTGGCAAAGCACCACCGTGTGCTTAGGCTGTTTTGATAGTCTGATTTCAGCATCTCTTACTGGTCTCTGGGCAAGAAAGGATAATGAGCTAGAGGATGCAGTAGTCTGGCCTAGTACAGCTGTTATTGCTTCTCTAGTGTGTCTTTTTTTCCTGTGAGAGAAGTGCCTATTTGATTCAACAGCTCCCCTGAGATACAGGTGATAAAAACAAAAACTTACATCTGGAAGTGAGTTAAGCTTCAATCAGCAGTGTCCCAGTTTTCCATTCTGCAAACCTGTGAGACTGCAAGCAATACCAGCAGTACAGGATATTAATGCTATTTCTTATCTACTAATACCTTTCACCTTTTTTGAATGCTGCATTTCTCTAAAAAGCTTCAGTGCTCTAGTGATCTCTTGAGTTACTTGTGTTTTATCTTGGTGTGAAAGTGAGCTCTTCATCCAGAATTGAAGGAAATTTAAGAATATATTTTTGATCTTATTTGGAGCTCTGTTCACTCAGTTGAGAGAAATACTCCCTTATTATATAGATTTTACAAAAGTGGGGGGTGGATAGAAACAACACCTCTTTTTTTTTGCATTTCTGCTGTATGAGCTTCATAATCCTCACAGTGTTAATCTTACTATCAGCTCTTACCTTCAGACAGTATTTTTTGAAATAAATTTTTCTCCATTTCTGATTCCTGATGCTTCAGTTCTTCAGTTTATGATGCCTTTTTGGGTTGGCACAAAACTCTCCAATTTCTGACTTGCTACAAAACAAAAATGGAAATTATTAATCCACTTCTGACTAAAACTCCATCTTGCATGGGTTTGTATAGTTACCATCATTTCTTTCAAGCAGCAAATATACCAAGGAGTCCAAATGCCATAGGAAGATAAAACTGCTAAGTTGTTAGTAAGACATTATCAAGAAACTAATGTAGGGTTTTTTTCACATAGGTGTTGCTTGGACTAGCCAGCAGGAGAAGTTATTGGGAAACAATTTTAACCAAATGCTCTCTGGTGTTCTCTGATTACCTTTCTCTGCTGTAAGCAGACAATGTGCAAAGCAATCAGTTAGCAAGTGGCCCTATGTCCACCAAATATTTATAGGCATGAATGACAGCAAGTCCACCCTGTCTTCCCTGGTTTGTTTTTCTGTTTTGGGGTTGGGATCTTTGGGTAGTTTTTTGGGTCTGCGTTGTTTTGGGGTTTTTTGAGTGTGGGTAATTTTAATGAGTTAGAAATGTTTTCTCGGAGGAAGATAAAATCCATATTAAAGTAGACTGACAAATAGACCACAAATAAGTACAAAACCAAGTTAAAATACTTATTTTTTAAACACAATTCTTCAATATTTTTGTTGGACAGTGCTGGTGGAAACATGGTAGGGCAGAGATTTAATGGCAGAGTGAAGTCAGTGATCCTCACTTACCTGAGATCAGAGCTCTGCAGAAGAAAACAGATGCATTCAGTCCCTGGGACCATGAGGGCCAGCACCTGCTGCTGTGTGTTTGTATTATCCATTTATTTTGGGGGAACCTTCTGTCTTTCTTCTATTTCTATTAGTGCACCTAAAGGAGTAGAGAGGTGAACTCTCATTGGATTGGCTTCTTTGAAAAACAGTAATCTGGTGTCTAGTCTCTGTTTAAGGTTATTGAGATCTTGGAGAAAGACAAACATACCTAAAAGCTATGATTTTTTTTGGAAGAAAAGAAACCATTGAGTAGGAGTATTCACTCTCAAGTCAGTCATGTCAGGAGGAGCAACTGATGATTTGGGGACAGAATTGCATTATTGTTACCACAAATTCATAGATGGTGCAATAAGTAGAATTTTTCACTTGACACTTTTTCTCCCTCACTTTTCAGAGTAACAGAGAAAGTTTCTTTAGAATCTAGATAATGAGCTTTGCAATGAGGTGGCCTCAGGAAATGTATGAGTTAACTGTCCTCTTTTATGTCTGTCATGGATGAGCTAAGAGTGGTTGGAAAATTTAATGGAAATAAAGTATCTGCTCTGCTGAATATGGAAAATATAAGCATGGACAATCAAACTATTATTTGCTATTTGAATCTGTGGTTACATGGCACTGCTCACGAGGGAAGGTATAAATTGAATAGTTTCACAGTGCAAGAGCACTAATTATGCAGGAAGTGTCTTGGAGCAGAACTAAATGCTGCAAACAGCCTTGCTATGCCATCATCCCTTACCAAAGGTGAAACCAAAAATCATTCCTGTCTCTCAGTGACACATTTAATAAGGTCCTGTTGTGCTAGGATGTATTTCATCCTGAATGTGGTTAAAATGTCCTTGCTAGAGAAAGTCCAAGTATTTGTTGCTGGGGGTAGCCAACAAATTGTCAGATCATACTGTGCTGGCACAGCCATCAGTAAATCTCAATATTGAGTTTGGACTTGACAGTTTTTCGTTAACTTTATTATTTCCCAGAAAGTTCACACAGGAGGGCTCAAACCTATTTTGTTCTGTCCCAAAAGCTCCCAATAGCTTGTGGATCTGGCCTTAGTCTTGTGTTTTTCTCCTGTTTACCCTGCTCCAGGTTGGACAGTGAATGTTTGTGGTTTACAGTGCTTTTATAGCCTATTACTATTTTTGTGATTCTATAGCAACTAAAATCCTTGAAGAGGATGTGGGAATTTTCTGTCCATAGTTTTTTTTTTTTTTTTGACAAATATCTGTCACTTGGTTTGCCTACTCATTCCCCTGTTACTGCCTACATAGCCTTCAGTTCTGCCCTGAAAAGATGGAAAACTCACAGAGGCAGGAGAAAACCTACTCATTAGTGCTGACATTTAGAAGCTGGAGGTGTATTACACAATTTGGCTGCCTTGTGGGGAGCAGTTTATGACATTTCTGCTTCCCTCTGCCCCTCACTCCCATCCCTGCCCTGTGCTTCATGATTTCTCCTCAGTTTTACTGATAGGATTGTTAAAAAATAATTTTTTGATGCTTCACTTCTGAAAGACATGGCAAGTAAAGAGAAGATTGTGTCTCTCAGTGCATGGATCCAGTGGTGCAGTAACAAACTGCTTTCTCTGCTCCAGGCTGGACTGGATCCCTCGAGCTCTCAGGGCCCATCATGCCAAACACCCAAACACTGTTCCTAC
>NW_005054333.1:1748375-1766969 GCF_000277835.1 Geospiza fortis
ATAACTAGGGACAGCACACTCTCAGATGAGGAGGTGATGGATGAAATGTCCAGCTAAGCTGGCTGGACAGTCACTGCATGCTGACTGCCTGCCACCCAGTAGCTAAATGCCCCACTGCCCATGCTGTGATGTTTTCCTAGAGGTGTAGGCACTAGTTGAAGCCAGCAAAAACATCAGTGGTATCTCAAGGGTTTCAAAAGGAAATGACAGACACATGGTGAGGATGCTATCTGTCACTCCAGGCACAGGTGTGTGGGTGTTATTCTGTATGCATGTTCCCAGGCTGAGGATGCTGTTGGTAAGTGTATGGCACCAGTGACAGAGAGATTTATTTCTGCCTGCGTCTGAGTAAGTCTTTCTGATGAAGTTCTCTCTGTGGTGACATGTGGTGTCAATGCTTGGCAGATTGTAGAGCTCACCAGTTTGGTTCAGGAAAACATAAAATCTGATACTGAACCAAGTGAAAACTGTGTTGAATTGCTTGGGTAGCCTTACACAGAAAAATGTCATTTTGTGTCTGTGAGACAAGAAATGTCTCCTTCTGTGGTCACAGCTGAGGGTGGCCATGCTGCTTTTAGTAGACCTGCTTTACCACCACCTAGGTGTCAGAAAGCCATCAGCATCAGCAGCTCACTGCTCTGCCCCTGGCTGTGCTTATTGGCTCAGAGAGTCTTGCTAGATTTCTTTCCTATTCCTGGGAGACTTTGAGTATCTCTTGACTGCAGTTGTCCACTGAAGTTTGGTGTTAGGTTATATAAACTGCACAATGGAGGATGAATATGGTCATGGTAGAGCAGAGTGTAGATACAGGGCTTTCTCCTCAACTTGAAGGTTGAATTCATGGAGATGGCTTGAGCAATTACTGCCCTTAATTCACACCACCAATTTTTTTACAGAGGTCTTTGTCAGTGTCAAGCAGAAATAAATGTGATCGTGAGCTGCAACTTGTATACAATGCATAAATTCAAAGTCAGTGATTTTATTTCACGTTAATGTGTCAGACTGCAAACTCTGGCAGGTAGATACTCCATTTGACAAACTCTTCTGCAGGGGTAGCAATATTTGAAACACGGTAAAAAGAACAACTGAGGGTCAGCAAAACATGCTTCATGTTACAAATCAGAGGCTTTTTGTTTTGCGAGAGAGATGGATGAAAAGGTCTTGATGTGGCTCAGGTTTTAAGCTCACATAAAGGGGGCCATCTTTTTCCAGAGAAGCTGACATTTAACTTGATGTAATTTTCCAATAAGATAGTGAAAACTAAGGTCTTTGACCTAGCAAGCTGATGGCCTGTTGGAGTGTCTCGTGGGAGCCAGTGTTCTAGTAAACAGAGCTTACAAGTTCAGGCAATACTTTTGATTGTCAGTACTTTTATCAAAGCTTTTAAAGCCTTTTACAATTTACGGGCAATTCTAGTTCTGGGCTCAGTTATGCAGCTTCATACCCTTGCACCTGCTGGCATTTTAAGAGTGTCCTGTACTTGGTGATGGGTGACTTTCCCAGAGTGCTGAGGGAACTCATCAGGATGGTGCTGCCTCAGGCTACAGACAACGAATCAGGATCTTTCTCCTTTTGGTTACATTTGGTTTGATTTGATGTGCTATAGGAAGGTCACACACTCATCTATGAGACTCCTCCGGGCTCTGTTGAAAAAGTCTTCACAGATATTTCCAGCCAGGTTTTGCTTTGAAATCTGCTGCTGAGCACTGGCTTTCAGAGGTTTATACTGCTTTGGGTCGTTTGCCTGTTTAAATACCACATCCAGTGCAATGCTGTAAACAAGGGAGCAAACAGCTACATGACTATGATTCCCAGGAGAGAATGATCTGTTAAAAGGGAAAAGTGCTTGTTTTGTCACAGCTGAATAACTAATATTCCTATAAATTTCTTCTCTGGGGTTGTGTAACGTGTTTGGCAATGTGGCAATAAGAGATGTTGAAATGGGGAACAGACTTAGAGGAGCAGAAATGGAAGGAAGCCAAGCCAAAATACACAATGAGCCTTTTCCAAAGACAGGTCAGCAGTGATCCAAGAGTATTCCCACAAAATGGAAGTTCAGAAGTGAACTGTAAGCAGTGGAAAATATTGCATGCTCAACTTATGTTACGAACTTCGGTCACTCTGAGTTCACTGCAGAAAAAAATGTTTCTAGAGCTTAAAGTCCTTTGTTATTCATTTCTTTTCCCTTTTTCTTCTCCTATATTTAAATATTTTTGTGTTAGGTAAACTAGGAGAAAAAAAATTAACTGTTTTTGTAACACAGGAAACCTTAAGAATAAAAATACTACAGAACTTTTCACGATAACATTTGTTAGGATAATACCTCCATTTTTCCTTAGGAGGAAGGCAGTTTAAAGGAGAAGTTTTATGGGGTATATTTCCACTTGGCTTTTATCTTTATTTTAGGCTGGAAAATTACTTACTGTGTTGCTGGTTTCTACCATGGATGCTCTGTGCTCGCACACCCCTTCTGCGAGTAGGCTCCCATGAAGAAGACTTTGTCATGCTTATTAATATTTAGCTTGTCTTTATTTGTAAAACTACTGTTTGCAGTTTGCATATCTGGTACCAGTGTGTTGATATCTAATCACAAACTAGATGCAACCTATGCTTTTCTTTTGTTTGAAAGTAAACAGAAACCATTAAAAAGATCAGAGAAAAATCAGCCTGCTCTACAGCACTGACACTACAAAGAGAAAAGACAACCTGGTAGTACTAACAGCATCAAACTTCTGGCACTGATTACATTCCTAAGTCAAGCATTATTAATGGAGACAGACATGTTTCCTTTATTGAGAAAGGGATTTATAGCAGGAGTGTAATTTAGATAAACTGGCTGGCCCTTAGGAGATGCATCTGACTCTATTATCCACAGAGAACCTGAAAGACCTATTGTAGGCATCAGCAATTAGGTCATGAGAATATCCACCTCTGCCTCAATTTCTCAGTAAACAAGGAAATGCTGTATCACACTTGTTCATGGAGTTTTATTACTGTATTCAGAAAGCAGACCAGACATCTTTGTTGGTTGTGCGCGCTCACACTCTCACAGTTTAAAAATAGGTCAGTAACCCTTCTCCCCTTTCTGACATCTGTAGTTGGTCAGGTTTCCCATCTCTGTTTTCTTCTCCCTGTGTTCAATTATTTGGTTGTCCCAGACAGACTTTTACATGTTATACACTCAAAGTGTCTCCAGGCTGGAAGCTTCTGCACTTACGTTTTATTGAAATTGAAGCAAAAGAGGGGAAGAAACATCTTCCTGATGAATGTCCTGAACAATTCTGGACATTCCACTAATCTGAAACTTGAGACAGGGAAATTCCTTCTGCAGGCCAGTCACATTAAGGTGGTCAGTCCTGCTAGTGCTCTGGTTCCTAGGCTGCTGCCATGGGAGATCTGAGGTCAAACTTGGTCTCCTGGCTCATAAAGGCCTAAATAATTGGGGGTGTAACAACTGCCAATTTTGTCCTACCAGTGCATTAACAGAGCTCTTGCCCACCCTGCCCTTTAGTGGTTACTGTACACCTCTACTCTGTGGGCTTTTTCCTCATGGAATTAGGGATGTGATGCCCCATCTCTTGGGTGGCTGCTCAGCCATGTTGAGGATGTGGGAACCATGATTCCTTGCAGTGTCTTGTTTTTCCCAGATGCTGCCACAAAGAACCTGTGAACTTGTTTTTAGCCTTGGTAGAAAGCTCCCCTTCTCCCAGTCGTGGGAATTCAACCTTTTACTGATGTAGCTGGTTTACAGTTACAGATTTCTATACTTCTTGGATATGCTTTTTTTTTCATCTGTTCCTTTAAAACATGCTTTTAAATTACATGTTGGTAGTGTTCACTGTGTGATGTGACCGTGGGGATTAGAGGTATGTTTTTCTCTAATACATGTACTAAGAAAAGCTTGTTATTTGCCTTTTCAAATTACATGCACTGGGGTCTCCAGCTGCTCTGAAGAGCAGATTCCTGGCTGGAATGCTGAGTCCATCATCCTAACACCTCTGCCAAGGAGAAAGAGATGAGCTGGCCTTCCTAGAGCTCATGGAAAAGAGAACTGTCTGTTGGAAAACCCAGATTATTTCAAAAGCAAAATGTCCAGTTAGGGTGAAAAGCCTAAAGGTGTATTCCACAGAATGGCAAGTGAAGAAAAGCATTTAATCAAATTGGTTTTATGGTTTTTGTATTATTTTATGGTAATATTTAAAAATTTTTGGAATAGTTTGTCATATAGAGTAGGAATATTTCCTTCTAGGTCAGGGCAGAATGAGCCTGTGTCCCCCTTCCTCTGATGTTTACAGTTTGACAGTCTCATGCCTCAGTTCTCTACAGCATTGCTGTCCAGATGAGTTGCATTTCTTGTGCTAACCTATAATCCGATCCCATAAAAAGCACCCTTGATCTGACACAGTTTGTGATAAAATGCATTGGAATAAAATGGGAGATAGTGCTTCAAACTGCAGCTCCCCAAGTCTCCAAAGCCAGAAAGAGCAAACAGTTTAACTCAAAAATTCAGAGATGTGTGTTTTAAGTTTTCTTACCTGTTGATTTTTTTTTATTTTCTCAAAGATAAAAGTGAAAAAGAAAGAGGAAACTGACTCTGTTTTGTCTGGGTTTTTTGTTTTGTTTTTTTTTTTTTTTTTGTGATCTTTGGAAGAACTTCAAAAAGTAGCAACATTTTTATAGACCTTATAACAAAAATAACAATACAAACTTCAGAATAAAAAAAATTCCAACCCAAAGGTGTGCATGAGTATGGAAAAAGAATAAGTATGCTCTCCAAGGTCATGTTAAAAGCAGAAGTGAATAAAAACTACTTAAATATGCATTCATCTTTGCTTTTTTTTGTCTGCAGATCCCACCTGTGGTAACACACGCAGCTCATGGAGTACAAATTATGTGCAGTGGGCGTTCATGTGGAAAATCTGTATGGCTAAAGCATCCTGGCAAACCACAGTTCCTGCTGGGTGAGTTAAGAGTCTGTCTTGAAGGAATGAGGGATTTGAAACTCCCCATGCAGGTGAGTGTAAATCTTTTCCTCCTTTCATGGTTTTAGCTTTGCTGGTGGTTTTAATTCCCAGTTACAGGCATTCATTGGAATGAAATGAGAGTCTCAAGGTGCTGCTGCATGGTTCATTAACCTCAGGAGTTGATGGAGTCCTCCTTTGCTGTGGTTTCCATGGTTAGCTCTGTTCTCTGGAGTGATCCTTAACCTGCTGCCAGTCT
This sequence comes from Geospiza fortis, assembly GCF_000277835.1. NCBI lineage: Eukaryota > Metazoa > Chordata > Aves > Passeriformes > Thraupidae > Geospiza > Geospiza fortis. Next base: position 1,753,596 of record NW_005054333.1, read on the forward strand.
CACCTGCACCACCATAAAGGGAAGGTGCAGCCCATGTCAGTTTGCAGAGGGACCAATATCTCATGCCTTAAAGCCCAAAGGGGCTTTTCTTGCATTGCTGTTTTCTGTACTAAGCAATTTTCCAAGGCAAGAACTCTGAGCACATTAAACTTGAGCTTTGTATTTGCTTTTATTTTACATTCTGTATAGCAATGAGTCAAAAGTGTTTCTGCATTATGTAATTATATAATTCTGTGTTGGTTTTATTTGGGTTTTTTTGTTGGTTTGGAGCTTTTTGTTTGTTTTTATTTTTTGTTTATTTCTTTGCTAGTTTGTTTGGGTTTTTTTTTTTTTTTAAGCTAGAAAATGAAACCCTGACTGCTGTGGTGAATTTATCCCCTAAAAATGTGTGCAGCCCATAAGGAAGAGATGGGATGATGGTGATGATGATGATGATTTGTTAAAATTAGTCTACCCCTGAGCTTCTGGCAAAGGATTGCAAAGTGTAATTTATACAGCACGCTTCAATAATGCAATAAAAATATATTTGTAATGTAGATACAATGGCTGAGGTTAACTGCCTCTTTTAAATTTTCCAAAGGAAAAAATATCCCTTTTGCTTCAGCAAGTTATGAAGGTCATCTTAAGGCTGAAGCCCAAAGCAGGTAATTCAGCTTGATCAACCAATCCTTTGGGAAAAAGCTTTTGTCTTCAAGAGCCAACAGAAGACTGCCACAAGCATCTTGAATTTCTACTGAAGACAAAACCCAAATCTGGTCTGAGATGCTGAGGTGCTGCTACCTGCAGTCAGCTGGCCTCATGTCTTTGCTGTTGTAGGCTGTAAAGCACAAACATCTGGTCTGCCTGGATAGACATGGAGCAGCTCTGCTGCCAGGACTGCTCTACAGTTTGTGGGATCATGCGTGACCTAGTGAGGAGCTGTGTCACCTCCCTGTGCTGGGCAGCCAGGTACCATCACAAACTGCAGACTTCAACCCCTGTGAGGCTTTTAACGTTCACAAAAATAGCTTTGTGTCTTGCCCTGGATGGCTGAAATTGTGTCAGTGCACTTTAACTCTTCCAAGGCATAAATTCCCTGGCAGTTGGTGCCAGGTTGCACTGCCAGGTGCAATGGCTGGTAGAGGGAGGGACCCTCAGCACTCCCTGGGGTTCCCTTAGGACAGTCTCATAGGCTGAGCTGCTCCTTGGTTTGCTCACCTGTGGTGAGTCCCCGTGGTTGCCCAGAGCCCACCTGCATGGAAATGTGGTAGGCATGTCCAGGGCAGTGTGCCCACCTCACTGCAGGCTCGGGGCCAGCTGAGCATGGGGCAGCACAGCTCTGCACAAAGCCCTTCCTATGAGGCAGGGATGCCACATGTGGTTGCTAGCAACCACTTCACATGCCAAATAAAATTCCTCAGCAACAGAAAACAGAAGTTATGACAGCAGGCCAGCTATATATTCAGATATATAGGAATATGTCCTTTGTCAGCCTCATGCAGGGTTATTGGAGAGAAGTTTTGGACTTGTGATGGTTTCTTTTAGCTGAAACGAGGTAAACTTCTACTCTGTGAAAAGCACCTATTTTTGGAGGGCAATCATTCATTTAATTTAAAAATATTTAGTTTAGCCCCATGTTTTGCTCTCGGGAAAAGACTCAGCAATGTGAGCATTATTCATTCAAACCTCCACAGAATTTAAACTTGCTAACTGTGAAGTTTCAAGGCTTTGCTCTGCACAGGGTAAATTGTGTTTGTGCTACTGAAGTCAGTAACACCATACACTTGCACATCTGCTGAGCATCTTGTCCACAAGTATCTGCAATAAGCTGGCAGTGACATTTATTTCATAGAATGAGATTGGATTTTATTATTGCTCTTCGTATCATACAAGATACGCACATCAAGAACTGATTCTCATCCTCTGTGTCTCAGTCTGTTCTCACATGAGAGCTGTCTCTGAATGTGACCAGAGAATTGGGCCTCTAGCCAATAAAGTTAATATTTTACAAAAGGACATATCAGGCAATGTAAACTGCCCTCACAAGGAAAGTTTACATGTCTGAAATATCTAATGCTTTTTTAAACTTCTGCCTCTCTATCCACTGCCAACTTTCTCCAAGAGAATCATGCTTCCTAAGACATCCTTTCCGATTGTAAATTATTCTCACATATCTAGCCAGAAGACAGACTATGTAGTTACTGGTCTGTCTCAAATGGATATGGCAGGTAATTATTAGTCTCATTAGTAAACAATTCACAATCAGCTACAAATTTTTGATTTAATTGTATGCATGACAGAAGAATATATTAAATTTTAGTCTGCAGTTTCATTAAACAAGTGAATACATTAAACTCTCTTCTGCAGTTCCATAAGCAGCAGAGGAGCTAACATTCAATACACTGTGAGTTATTCTAAATCTTCTAATCCTGGGGTTAGTGAAGAACTCCATTTTCCTTTATTTCCTGTATTCTGCTCTTTTGAGACCTGAACAAAACATCACACCCCAAGATGATCATGTTTGTGCTCTACTGGGAAGCAATACTAAAAGAGTGTGCTAGATTTTCCTAGTTCCACCTACATTTACTGCCATTCTCAGATATAATTTTTCTCCTCCTTTGGCTCACTCTGCCTGTCCACTGAGGATTATAGAGTTCCTTTAGAAATTAGCCCATGCTGCAATTGCCAGAGAAATCCTCTTTCTAGATTCATGGTTTGCTATTTTTTTCATCATGTAATAATATATGCATGCCCAGGGACTCACAAAAACCTGAAGCCTCTCATTATATGTTCCCTTGCTCCTGTCACAGGTGCGCAGAATTTAAATGCTGGCTATATGTTTTTAACTCTTATGCAGCCATCAATATCATACTGACTTACACCTCAATCTCATCTGGTTTAGGTGTGGGGTTTTTTTGTGCAACACCTCTCTGTCTCAAGTCATTGTTTCATTTGCTCAGAAAAGCTGCTCCAATTCCCACACTACTTTTGGAAGCTAAAACCCAGTGCCATGCAGAAGTTAAAATACAGAGGCCTGTGCTGTATCCAGGACCAGAACAGTCAACTCACAGAAGCAGTTTTGTAAGATGCAGAGGCCTCTAGGATGAGGGCTGTGTTGTAGATACTATATATGTGCATAGGCCTGTGCCTGTATTGCTTTCCTTTTTCTCATTGTATTTGCAAGAACTTACAATGCTCTTATTTTCAGCAGTAGTGGCCTATTTCTAAGACTTTTATTACACAGGATTTCAACAGGTGATAGTCCCAGGTGTGTTGTCCTGCAGGTTAATACTCCCTACCTATGCAAACTTAGCTTATCACGTTTTTAAAATGTGATTTGAACAATATTGACACTGTTTCTCCTGAGACAGCTTAATTATAATTCCCTGCTTATGAAGTAATATCATTCAAATCACAGCTGTCACAAAATATAACAATCAAATTGTGATCCAATGTGTGACATTGTGCTCAGCTGGTTTGTCATAGGTATTATATATAGAATTTATGTATCACATATTCTTTAGGAGGTCTGGATAGTTACAAGAGTAATGCAGAACTGCTACCCAGGGTCAGCATCACCAAGAAGTCCCATGCCAGACTTGTACCATGGATTTAACATTTGTTTGCACATACCAGTATGTGTAATTTCAGACTGTTTTCACTATGCCTCTTCTGTTTTAAACCAAGTTTTCAACAATGAGTTTTTAAAGCTAAGTTTTCTAACATTAAAAGCAGACAGTAATATATGATACTTCTTTACTTGCTGTCAGTTTCTCTCCCTTTAGGGTCCTCTTGCCTACACCAAGTTTTACATTGTCCAGAACTTGATGTAACTGTTAGCTGTCACCAGAAGTTGTGGTTCTTCTCCCTCCCATTCCCTGTTGTGCACAACCTGGTTACAGTAAACAGCTGCTAAATATCTGGTCAAGGCAGGAGCTGGTTCAGGGAGTAATTCAACACCACACTAACCCCCCACAACAGCAGCTAGTTCTGTTGGAGGTGAGCAAGCTGAACTGATGGAGCTGGACTGATGCATGGGATGACAGCAGATGCTGCAGCCCCAAAGGAAGATGGGGAAGGATGGCCTTCTCCTCTTGGTGGCAGCCCGATTTTACAGCACATCAACTATAATGCACAGCTGTGCTCTATTTTCTTCCTCCTACAGAAATGGTTCCTGTTTTCAAGAGGTTTTCCCATCCTCTGCACTATAATGTCTTTAAGTGAAATATACACTTTGATATGTTTGCAACACAAGAAGAGATATTCCATTTCCATAGGCAATTGCAAACTTTTCTATTTCTCAAGACTTTATTTCCTCTTATAGGGAGGCTGCCTGAAGTTTCACCCATCTGTATTCCACATGAGTCAATTTTCTCTGCAAAATCTTTATTTTAGATTCAGATGTCACATTAATCAATGTAGTCATGTCCTGTTTGTAATAATCATCTCATCTAAATCCAACATAATATTCCAATCAGTGGAAGTATCTAGCTCTTGAATTCTGATATTTTTTCCTTTCCTTAGCTATATTTTCCTTTTTTTTTTTTTTTTTAATATATAAGCTTTGGAATAGTTTAGGATATAGTTTTTTTTTTCCTTTTCACAGTCTGCTGTAAAAATGTCTGGTTTTCCTGCAGACAGACAAGTTTTTCCCAACAGTTGGACATGGCATTGCTCCCACATGTGCTCCTTATCTCCTGCAAGGTTGGGCTGCTTCAGACTTTGTAGAATAAGCACACTCAGTTGCCTGTGCTGAGAGTCTCCCCACCAAGATCTGATAGGTACAATCTGCACATCTAATTAACCTTTGTTTCTTCCAAGTTTAAATCCAGCAAGTTTTTAAAAGTTTGGGTTTCTGATCCCCATTAAAACACTGATGTGACTAAAAGACTGTTAGCAGTCCAGAAGAAAGTGTTTGACTGCGCAGCTGACATCTCTGGAAAGTTGTAGCTACTAAAAGTGTCTCTAATGCCTAAGAGAGAGGAAAAAAATACAAAAACTATGGCTGCTTTATGCTTGTTTGTGTGGTTTTGAGGTGTTTTGTTTGGCAGTGGGGGTTTTTTTGGGACTCTCTACCTTGTCACAAAAAGACTATATAACTACACAAAAGACATTGAGGTGCTGGAGTGCATTCAGAGAAGGACAACAAAACTGGTGAAGAATTGTTGTATATATGGGAAGTGACTGAAGGAGCTGGGATTATTCAGCAGGGGGAAAAGGAGGCTATGGGGAGGCTTTACCAGTCTCCATAACTACCTGAAAGGAGATCATAGCGAGATGGGGGTTGGTCTCTTCTCCCAGGTAATAAGCAACGGGACAAGAGAAATAAGCCTCAGGTTGTACCAGGGAATGTTTAGATTGAATCTTGGGAAAAATTTCTTCACTGGAAGAGTTGTTAAGTGCTAACACAGGCTGTTCAGGGAAGGGTGGAGTCACCATCCCTGGTGCTATTTAAAAGGCTTATAGGTTTGGCACTTAAGGACACAGTTTAGTTGTGGGCTTGGCAGTTTTAGGTTTATGGTTGAATTTCGTGATCACGGAATCACAGAATCACTGAGTGAGGTTGGAAGGGACCACAATGGGTCATCTGGTCCAACCTCCCTGCTCAAGCAGAGTCATCCCAGAGCACATGGCACAGAATTACATCCAGATGGTTCTGGAATGTCTCCAGTGAGGAAGACTCCACAACCTCTCTGGCCAACCTGTTTCAGTGCCTGGTCACTCACACAGTACAGATGTTCTTCCTCATATTCAGGTGGAACTTCCTGTGCATCAGCCTCCTCCCCTTTCCTCTAGTACTATTGCTTGGTCTTTTCCAACCTAAATGATTCTGTAATTTCATTCATTATATTCCTGGAAAGTTCAGAGTAGTCCATGTTTCTTGCATACTGGATTTTTTTTAAATCTCTCTCTTTTAGAAGTCTTTTTACTATCCCTACCTGAACTCTGCTAACTTGGCAGCAAGGTTAGGTGCCAGCTAACCAGAAGTGAGTACCAGAACTTATGCCTTAGAGGGGTTGTTGATATAACTAAGAATCAATAGACTAAAGTTTCTGGAATGGAAAGAAAGAAGAGTATGTCTGGCTTTGAAGGCTCCAAGTCAAAGCTCTGTATGAGTGAACTCCTTCTAGACTCCTGTATTTCAGCCCAAGCCTTAAAGGCTAGATAGCCTTACAGCTAAAATAATTTGGTAGCTCTGCTATTGATTTGTGGATGAAAAAAGACAGAAATTTGCTCTAAGCTTGCAGCCATGTGATTATCTTTCTAGGAATGGCAGTCACAGCTTTTCTAAGAACCAAATAAAAATGGAGCAAAGATTTCATTGTTCAGCTCTCTGTACCAGTATTCACATGGCTCATGCCCATGTCTATTAATACACATTATGACTTTAAAAAGTGACTTGAAACTAATAAAAATAGGGATAGTTTCCATAAAGTGCTGCTCTCTTTCTTTTCCACTGAACAGACCCAAAAATACTTTGGCTCATGTTAGATAACATGGTGAAAGAGAAAATGCTTTTTCTTTGATCCATAAAGTTTGGACTGCAATGTAAACCAGATGGAAAAATCCCAGCAGAGAATTTTCCTTTCTTTTGACCATTGAGGGCTATCACTCCCATCACATGCTCAGAGAACCCTTGAACAGCTCTAGCATATTTACAAAATGAGTTGGACTGAGAATTTTATTGTTTGAACACAGTGGCTGTATGGAAATAATTCAATGATATACCTATCATATTATCTAAAAGAAGACTGAATTGTATAAAAGACCTTTCACTCTAAGATGCAGCTGAGGCAGAGTGACTGGTGCCAGGAAATCAGGAAATTTGTGGAATTTGCAGTTTGACATGCTTTGTTTTTAGTTGTCCTAAACACTATAGGCAGCTCAGTGCTTCGATGTCTGCTGTACTTCATAATTTTGTTGTAGCCTACTGCAAACAATTTTAATAAAATGTGTATTAAATTAATCCCAGTTTTACCAAAACAGTTTCAAAAGAACATAAAACAAATAGTAAACTGAAGTGGAACAATCCTGAAATACAATAAGTTTGTAACAGGCTATTTATCAGACACATATGTGCCACCTTTAGGCTTTACATGCTGAATGCAGATAAATATTTGCTGCAAAAAAATACTGTTAGGGAAGCAAAAACATCCTGATATGTAAAAAAGCTATGTCAATACTTTAATTATCTAATTCTTTAAAGAGTCTCTTTTTAAGACCGATGTACATTGGCATTTACTTTACACTTTCTTAGCACTTTGGATATTTAGTTACAGTTTTACTACACTGATGCTAAAACCTGTAGCAGTATTCTCATGGTCAGCTCCCAATCATCAATGAAAAGCAAAGTCTCAGATTGCTTTGGTTGTGTCCAGGATCTCCCCGTTCCACCATACCCCTTCCACCTCATCAGACATCGCCAACCTAAAGAAAGGCCCTGCTGAAATATTTACACAGAATGGCCCATCACAAGACCCACAGAGATATTTAAGAAAGATAGTTCTCTGGAAAACTTTTATATTAAAAGGGCACAAAGCTGTTGGTGCCTGGTCTGTCTCTGCTGTAGCTGTCTTTTCCATACTTGTAATTTTCTAATTGAAAATTCAGCAGTAATGCCACTGGCCATTTCTGTGGCACATATGGATTTCTACTGGTCTCAGTAGTGACTAGCAAAGGGTGGTGACCTCTGTTTTAGCAGATGACTCCACCAAAGGCAGGGAGACTATAGGCTTATGTTGCTGCAACTGCACTATTTTTAATGGATTCATTGCAATACTGACATGAACTAGAGCTTGGAGAAGATTCAGGGCCAGACACAGCCCTGCATAGTGAAAATGCTTTTAATTAAACTTTTTCTGTGGTGGGGCTGTTTGTTGGCAGCACAAGGAGTTCAGATCCTGGAGTGGCGATCACAGGCAGGCAGATGTACTGCATTACAGAAATTGCCATGCTTGGCACTTCAGGATGGTGTCTGTTGTCTTTGCAGGAAGAAAAAACCTTTGCTTTGATAAAGCTTTCTGATTCCAATTGTGCAGAAAGCTTGTTCACCTGGATTGGCTGCTGCACACTCGGGTGTTAAACTTGCCAGTGCAGGGAGAGCTGCATTCCCTCGAACAAGCACATTAGATAACTCACCTGCCTTTAAAGTGATCATGGCAGTTGTTTTGGAGACTCATTTGATTCTGTGAATACAGGTGTTCTTAGTGCTGCTCTGTTCTTAGCTCTTCAAAATTCTCATTAGTGTGTGGATTGTGGAATTTGGCCTTTTTCTTTAAGAAATGAAAATTGTCCTGCCTAGATCCTAATAGATGTTTAACAAATCAGTCTGCATCCCAGTAAAGCCTGTTCTGTTTAAGTAGATGCAAATGACCCTCTAGCAGGTGGCTTAGTGATCCAGTGCAGCCAACATTTGCATACCTATTTTGGGCTAAGTTACTGCGTCGTGACTGCTCTTGTCCTTGTGAGCAACTTGGAGTTTTAAAGATGCTGCATAGAAATGTAAGACTTTGTTCTAAAATTGTGCCAGCCCACTGGTTTATTAGCTTGAGCAAAAACTTTGGCAACTTGTTCAGTTCTTTGGAACTGAAAAATGTGAGACTGAAATGGAGAATTTTTCTAGAGAAAGCCATGGATAAAGCTTAATGCTTCAAAATGAACTTTAGGCCCATATTTGTTATTAAACTGATGAGTGAATATCCCAACCCACTGGAAGAGAAGGCAACTGCATTGTGTCTAGTTTTATAAAAGATATATGTTCTTACATCTGCTTGGTAAGACAAAGTTTTGAACAATAAAAAAGCATTCAGAATAAGAACAATTTCAATTTCAGTCACTCTTTCTGCAATTGTTACCATAAGGCTGAATTAAAAATTTTAAAACTTTAATTAAAATTTTAATTACATTAAAAATAATTAAATTTTTAATTATATTTTTTAATTTTTAAACACCTTTTCACAGGTGTTTAAATGAAAAAAATGTTAAGACTTCCAATATTTTTTCCATGCTGGGTTTATACAGAATCGCAGTTTGTTGGTTTATTTTTCTCTTGTAAAATTCAGATATTGCCAGGTTTACTGTTAAGAAAATAAAGCAGCAGTTCAACTGGGCCGAAAGAACAACTTCAAGCCTTTCAACTGGACTGCCAAAGATGGCAAAGCGAGAAGGCAAGTGTGCAATGTGAGAAAAACATGTGAATTTTCTCATGTTCTCTCACTTTTTTTCCCTAAAAATGTTTTGTTTTCTTGTTCCCCCATTCTTACTGTTCTGACCTGTGTGATTTAAACACTTCAGACCAGGTTTGGTACTCAACAGGGTTATGTAAGTCATGGTCAGACAGAAGTTTTGAGGTCTGTCAACAAGCTTTTGGTGACTTTTCAGGGTTATAAAGCTGTAGTCCATGACAATTCATTGAAGACTGAGTTTTTTTGCCAAAGTCCCAGATTATATTGCAACTCAACACAAGGAAGCTTGAGATCAGTCTTCACATCTTTTCTACTTTCTATCAACACGAAGTCCCAAAACTGCAGGGCAGTTCTTACCCTTGCAATTGCTGCCATTTCTGGGTTCCAGATTAAATGGGTGATTTTGAGGGAACAGCATAATGAGGGGTAGTAATCACTGCAAGCTGCTCTCCATGGCATTTCAGTTTGCCCACTTGTTCAGGCAAGGAAAAAGGCATTAGAGTACTGCAAAGACACATGGATTCTGCTTCCATCTCTCAACAAACCATTGCACAGTTTTGGGAAAGTCACTCCGCTCTCTGCCCTGCCCTTTTATTGCTTATGCAGTGGGACTGCTGGGCTCCATTTTCATTTGGGGGTGCATTGAAAACCCCAGACTTTTGTTTCTGTATGAGCATCCTGGGAAAAAAAGATTTTCTTCTTTGCCTTGTGTAATTGTGTAATGTTGCTTGAAGAGTTCTGCTGACTAAGAAAAAAATGAAAAGAAGAAAGATAGGTAGAGGTCATCCTTCACAGCAGCCTTCTCCACTGAAGTGTTTGCTCTCCAAGGTCTATCTCCAGCACAATACAACCACCCATAAAAAAGATCCTGTTGCTGTAATTTGAAAAATCTTCATTTGAAACAACTGTAATAGATGGTGTTAATATGTGGGTAGCCCTAACCAGTCTCAGAATATTTTTAAACTCTCAAAGTGGGTGTGCTTTTGACTAGTTATAATGTACTTAAGTGAAAGATTTGTCATCCGGGGTGATTTCTTTGTGAAATTAAGATCTTCCAGGTCATTATTGAAATTATGGTCCTTTGCCATAAAGAATTTCTGTTGTCCCTTTCCTCCCTAGCCCATCCCCTGCTGAAACTTGAGTTTGACCTGTTCACCACTGAGGTGATCTGTAAGACCCATGTAAAGGAGAGAACGTGCAAGTGGTTTAAGTACTTTATAAAGCAGTTCAATTTCTTTAGCAATTTCTAATAAAGTAGTTCAGGCAAAACCAGTGTGTAGAATAATTTTAGCAAACGTGAAGATAGTAAAGTTCAAAGCTAGGTTTCCAAAAGTGGTGGGAAGGTGGGCTCAGGCTATGGTTCTGTTGAAGATTTCTTCCTTTTTCTAAAGTCTTAGAAGAAATAGAGGTGGATTTGGGGTATCTCTTGTTCTCTTTTTTTTTTCTTTGTTGTGTTTTGCCCCACTTAAACAGGGAGAAAATATTTATGCCACCAATACTTTGAATACATTGATCATAGTGCTAAATAGTGACACATTTTTCATATTTCATGAGGTCACTTCTGCTGCATACATGGCCTTTTTTATTCTTCAAGCAACCACAAATAGAGCACTTTTATGTTTGTTATATTCTTTGGTTCCTACATTCCCATGCAAGTTTGTCAAGCACTCAAAAAAACCCAATTCACTGCTTAGGCATTTAGTGTATTTGATACCTGTTTCAGTTTATCTTAGTCTTTTCTCCTTTCCCAGGTTTGAAGGCAGCTCTTGACCCCACTGCTCCATTTTCTTTCTCTCTTTTTTTTTTCTTTTCTTTTTTCAACAGAAATGTGCGTTTTATCTCTTTGTCCTTTCTTTTGGCAAATTACCAGTAGCTGGATTTTGAAACACTCTTGCTGGAGTCTTAATTGTCCTCCACAAATTAGCCAAGGTCACTGGCTTTTGAATCAATGCAATCTGCAGAAACAAGGACAGAACCAGGAGTAAAAATGAAAGCAAAATATTATCTTGGCATGATAATTGTCTAATACACAAGCAGCTGTAATATTTGGAGTGTAAGTCAGTGATGTGGCCTATTAGATATTGATCCAAGTGGAGGCTTAAAATGTGTAAAGATTTGAATCTTCCTTGGAAAAATCACATTTTTCTTTGTTTTTCAAATACCTGCATCTCAAGTGTATCTTGGTTTATCCTATTCCTTTGTTTGTAGCATAGCTGCAAGAGTCTTTGAGCTAGATTGCAGTGCTTTTGGTACTAGTCAGAAAGCCTTCTTGCTCCAAAAGCTTTAAAATCTATTCTCTTTAAAAGTAGCATAATGAATTACTGTTTGATTTGGGGTTGTTTTTCAATAAAATATAGTGCAAATGTTGAATAAACAACAGAAGTGCATCTGTAGTGAACGCTGGGAGGCAAGAAAATCACATATGACAGGATGTTCCATCCTTTCTGTATAAGCCTGCCACTCCAAACAGATCCTTTGAAATCAGTGCAAATCATAAGTGCAGATCTGCTTATGTGGGTGTCAAACAGAACAATTTTCTCAGCAGATCTCTTCCTTATAAAAAGTATCCTAGTTTTGAAACTATTTTTTTGGAATAACATTTTATTTTATCAGAGTGTTTTAAAAAAGTGTTTGCATTATATTAGAAAATAGTTGAAACAGCAGGTTTATATATATATATATATATAGTTTTGAGGTGTGAGCAAACAAGAGATTTTGTGACAAGAAAGTTACAAAAAAGTGAAGAAAAGGAAATTCTAAATCAATGTCTTAGCTCAGTCCTAGACACAAACAAAGCAGGTAGTGTGTAAAAGCTGCTATAAAATTCAATTAAATGAAATACATGTGAACATGTGTGTTCATTAAGTGGATATTTATACACATTTATGATGTTGTTGTTGTACATGCGTTAGTGATTCAAGCATGTAACTGAAAGCTGTGTCTAAGACTTTCAAAGATCTAAGTGACTTAGATCTTGTTTTCAGCAATAATATTGGCACTCATGAGCCTTTGTTTCCTTGAAAGTTAGTGGAGCCATTCTGTCCCAGGTCTTTGGACATATACAATGGGAATTCTTATCTGTGCTTGATAATATGCAATTAAAAATGAATAAGGTATAAAAATGAATATACCTGAAGAAGCAGCACTAAGAACGTCTTTCATCTGAGCATTTTTTTCTGCCTTGCTGCCTCCCCAGGTATCAGTGGCACAAAGCACCTTGAATACAGCAGGGATCAGGAGGGTTCATCTCTAGGGTCCATCCATTAGACTGGAGGCAGATTAGGTGCCAGCAGCCACAGATCTGGAATCTGGTGGAAACGCTGCAGTTGTGTGCTGGTGATACCTCTGCTGGCAGACTTGTCCTTTATTGGGTCAAAGTGACTCAGTGTTATGGAGGGACTGAGAGCCAGAGATGGTTTGTTTCTGCTCCTGTGGCTTTGCTGAGAACTCCTCAAAGAACAAGCCTGTGGAAGAGGGATGCCTACAGCTTTCTATTTCTTTTCCAAGCCACACTATGCCCTGCTTGTAGTTTCCATTTACCTCCAGTGAATAGGTATGAAAGGTATATCCCATTCTTGAATTCTGTGAGAAATATTAGACACAAGGTGTAGAAAATATGTGAACTGAGTCTCTTAATAGACCATCTAGTAATAACCAAGTTCATTTGGGAAAAAGAGCATGGAAACTCTGCTCAGGAATATTTCATACAGTATGACTTGCTCTACAAAGTGCAGCCAGACAGTGGCAATATGCTTTTTGTGGGAGGGGAGCCAGGCCTGGAAGGCTGTGCTAAAGGCCAGTCCTCTGGAGGAGCCAGTCACAAATATTCTCACTGTGTGAAAGGCCTGTGGGCCCGCAGCGCACCAGGGCAGACCAGGGCTGGGCTGTCATAGATGCAATTTAAAATACCAGCAGTGCACCAGGGTAGACCAGGGCTGGACTGTCATAGATGCAGTTTAAAATACCAACATGTTGTGCCCACTACAGCTGAGAAGATGACTGAGGTGTGCCTCCTCCCCAGCTCTACAGCCAGGGCTGTGGCAGTGACACAGGCTGGATGGTTCAGGCACACGTCTGCCTGACGACTTGGGACTGCAGGGCTGCTCTGCTACTGCAGCACTATCATGACATCAGTCTAAATGAGATTTTGGGGCAGTGCGTGCCACATTCTCTCTCTTCTGTCATAAGAAGCCCACATGATCCCTTGTGA
>NW_005054333.1:1766979-1820748 GCF_000277835.1 Geospiza fortis
GGTGGCGTGTTCAGGAGGAGCTTGATTTCGCACCAGCCACACTCTGCTTTAGCCACAGTGTAACAGAGAACTGAGCAAACCCTGTGCATGCAGGAGGGACAGGCATTGCTACCTTGCTCATCAAGTCCACATCTGTTTATTCAAAAATAGCTATCTGCAAGGTGGTGTCGCACATCCTTCTAACCTCACTGCTGTCTTTTGGACAAATTTCAACTTCCTGTGCTGAACCTTCACAATCATCTCAGTATTTTGTGGGGAAACCTGCCTTTGTCACTAATTTTTGTTAAAGAAAGCATCTGAGCATGGATATTTCCTGATTGACTTCAGTCAGAGAAAGAACATGGACGATTTTAGATCTTGAAAGCTGAAGGTCTGACAAAGTTGCCAGCAACTGGAAAGAGTGGATATGATGGAAAATATTAGCCTGGGGTAACAATGGATGGAGCAGTAGGAACACCTATAATTATGATTGTAAGTGACGAAACAGAAAGGAAAACTACATTCCATGGGATTTAAGAGGATTTAAAAAAAAAAAAAAAACTGGGCTAGATTGTTCCCTCCTATGTCAAAACCCGCAGAAGGGGATTTTTGGAAACTGCTACATGCCGACCTGCAGGCCTGTCCCCGACTCATCCCTGAGGCAGGATCTCTTTTTCTGCTCTCCAAAGGGGGCAGAGTTTCTATTCTAAGTATGCACACAGATGCCTGAACTATCTTATTTCAGGTCCTGTCCTAATGATCTTTCTTACCCTTCACCTTACCCCTACCCCCAGTTAGCCTATTTGATTTGGAAGCATCCTTGGAGCTGTCTTGGTTTCTTGGGAGCAGCCTCTGGAATGGAAAAGGGAGAGATGGAAACTATGCAGCCTTTGGCCCCTGGCTGCACAGGTTATACGGAGAGAGAAAGGAACAGCAGAGATGGGTAAAAATCAGATTTGGCTGGAAGGGAAGGATCTGCACAGAGTGAAGAATGCTAGTACCTGGCTGCTGGCTTGCTGTTTTCTTAAAATCTGGTAACTGCCCTTCTGAGTAGTTTGCTAAAAAACATAAATAAACCAGCACTGTGTTATATTAACATTTTTTATAGCATAGTATTTTTAATATAACTTTTGGCAGCGTGTGCTGAGAAGCAGAGATTTTCTCTGAAATGTGGGACCTCAGAAGAAAGACTGTTTGTCCCAAAGTGGCACGTTGTTTCTTGACCTTTCACAGATGTTTCATGAATTTGTCATCCTGAGCTACAGAATTGCTTTTGTTAGGATGTAGAAATAACTCTGTACTTGCAGAGCTGTTGGTGACATGACTCATGGTCCCACTGAATAGACTTGGACTAGTGCAATAGCTGGATAGAGAGAGGGATTTTTTTTTTTTTGCAGTCTGTTGTAGTAACAAAGGAGAGAAATTGCTCTACCTGTTGCTTTCTCCTCCTCCAACCAGTGGTAAAAGTCCTAAATAAATCTAGAAGAAAAATGAGTGATGATCTGTAGTAAGGATTTATTACTTTACCAGTTATTGAATTTCTCCCTTAAGATTGCACAAAGGGCAATTGGAGGTGTTTTCCTCATTCATAGTACAGGGTGTAGGCAAAACCAGGTAATGAAGAGCAAAGCTCAAAACAAATTATGACATCGTGAAAGAATCTGCCTTCAGTCACGGGGGAGTCCTTAAAAAATCATCCAGTTTATCAAGAAAGCATAGTCTGGGATTTATTATCTAACAAATGTTTATTGTTTTTAATATCCAGTGAGTGTTTTTCAGATTCATGTCCTAGAAAATGAGGCAAACATTCCTTCAAGCACTTGCTGGAACTCTCTGTGGACATTATGGAGCCACCTCCTCTTATCCTCTCCTGAATGACAGCAGGCACCTTTAAGACAGCCAGCTGAGATACTTGGCGCCTCTCTTGGCTCTCTGGGTTACAGGACACAAATAAAGAGCAGGTCAAACCACTCTTCTTGACTGCAGAAACTAGAAACCTAACTGAGGACAGAGTTGAGTACAAGACTGGAGGGTGGAAGGACACCTTTGGACCAAAATAAACTCCTGTTTCTGAAGGCCATTTCAGTTTCATCACTTTCAGATGCAGTGGCAGTACAGCAAGGTAGAGACAAGGTTCCCCCAGGAGAAGAAGTTACCCCCTCCTTGCTGTAACAGACACAACTATCATCCAGGGTCAAGGCAGCTCTGGTGCTGGCAGCTCTCACCACCTTCCCAGCTGCATCCTTTTATATCACCTCTGCATCCCTGCTGGCTCCCTCTTTTCTCTCAGCCTGCATTTTGGTGAGGGAGGAGGATATGGCAGTGTTGGCACCCCTGTGATGAGTGATAGGCAATAGGTCAAAGAAATCTTCCTGTAGCTCCCCTGTATTTTTGTCAGTTTGAGCTAGGAAGGTGTTTTAACTAGATGATGCTCCCAAAAAAGAAGAAACTAGTCCTCTTTTGCATATTACAGAGTGAAGTGAATTATCCTGGAGTTGATTGACTGTAAGTGCAGTTTCCCTGAGGACCTGTGCAACAATGGTGCACATGGCAGGAAGAGCTTGGCTCAGCCCTCATGGTTCTGGCCAAGTTTGAAGGATTGTTGTCAGAAGTTGTGCCTAATGCCAGGACAGGCAACCTCAGGTGCAGCCTGTACAAGTCCTCAGGGAGACTCCTAGACTCCTGCTCCATGGTGTCTTTTTCAGAGACATGGTTCTTAGGGCTGCTCTGCTCTTGGTTCCTGATAGAATAGAAGGAAAAGCAGTGAGACAGTGGTGTGAAATCAAATGAGATGACATGTGATGTTGCTAATTATGGGGGGAAAGCCTCTAAAAGTCTGGATTACAGCATATAAATCCTGTCACTTACATCCTTCTTTTGTATTGATGCAACTTTTAAGTTCATTCTTAAAAATTCAATACTCATTAAACAACCAGTGCAATGGAGCAGGAACTAAGCCTCAAAACAAGTGTGTGGTAAATATTCCACTACTCCCAGGAGCAGGAGTGAGGTGAATGGGCTGTTCCACAAGGAGAGTGGCAGTGACCACAGCACAGCTATGAGGGTGGAGGGTCTGCTCTGGGGTGTTCCAGAACACATCCTCTCCATGGCACTGTGGAGAGGTACCAGGTGTTGCTCTTGATATTTGCTTGCAAAACCAGAGAGAAAGGCTGGCCTGCAAGAATGTGTTTTCCTCACTTGCCCCATTGTTCAGTGTCAGGATTAGACCAGGAACTGCTGCCTCCCATCCCTGTGGGCCACAGAGAAGAGGTATTGGGGTGACACAGGTGTGCAAGACCAGTGTTGTCAGCGCAGGAATGTGCTGAAGGGGTCACTGGCCCCTCCCAGGAAATCTGTGTCAGGTTACCTGCTCAAGGATGGCCAATACACCAATTCACATGGATGTTAAAGTCTCCACCAGTACTGCCATTTGCTGCTCCAGGCTCTAGCTCAGCTCCTCGCTGCCAGAATTAAAGGTGGCCTACAAAGCTCTCTGTCTCCACAGCCACTAATAATGATCCACCAGTTTTCAACTGCCCAAAATTTATATGGTATGGATAATGGCCTGTTGGTTGTCTTTGGTAGTAAAGCACATTGTGTATTTTACTGTTCATTTAGAGTCTCTGAGGTAACTAATGCTGATTTATGTCCTCCTGTGAAATCCTAGTCTTTTGGTGTCAAAATGGCAGGCCTGCTCCCAGCATGCCAATAGGACAGTCAACTTGCCGCAATGCACGTCTCTCACTTGCCTTTACAATATCTCTACAGGGCAAGAAATAAAGCCTGCTCATAGCCTGCCTCTAAAACCTTTTAAATCCTTCCTAACAAATACAGTGTGGCAAGAAAAGCAATGGTTATAGGAACAGCATCAACAGGTGTTGGACTCTGAGCTGTAGAGTTCAACCTCTCCAGTATCACTAGTCAGCAGAAATCAGAGATGTCAAGCCTGGTGGCCTTTTTGGAACAGAGATCTCTTGAGGGCAGGATCAACCCTATTCACCCCTGCTGCCCATAAGGACCCCTCACTCAGTCCTTGGAGCCACTTGTGAATCCCACACCAGCTGACCAAGACTCCCAGTCTGGGGAGCTTGTGAGGATGTGTGTCTGTGGGACCATTTTTAGTTGCTTTGCTGCACTACTTTCCCAGTGCAGCACAGCCACGAGCCTTTGGGCAGCATTGTGCTTGAAGGAATTTTTAATCCAGCCCAGCTAATATAAATCTCTGGGCTTTCCCCATTGACAGCATTGCTGTGTGAATAGATGGTTAAGAAAACAGAAACACATCAAACAAGCCGCAGGAACCGCCATGGTAGGTCAGACGAAAGTCTTTCCATTGTAAGCAAAGCAAAGATACTGCTCGGGGACGTTCTGTTCCATCCCACTCCAGTCTGCACCTCCTGGCAGTGCTTTGGTTGCACATAACATTGCCATTACAGCGACTCCCGGGACTGCAGGAACGGGTGGATGCTTTGCTGTGTTTATCAGCAGAAAGACAGTCAAAGGCAGTTTTGTTTGGGAGCTTGGCATGCAGGTTTTATTCCCTTCAACAGGGAAAAGATGGGAACAGTCAGGGTTTAGCAGAAAAATAGAATAGTCATGAGGAAAGAAACAGAAAAAAATGTATCTGATTAATTTTGCATCTGTTCTTACTTACGGACTGTGCTCTTGTGTGGACTGGTTACCTCAGATTCAACGTTCAAATGTAACGCGTGAATTATTTTTAACTCCGGCCTGGTAAATATCAACTATCTGCTGCTCAGACTGCCTTAGCAGATAAGTTGCCAGGCTGAACTAAATTCATCAACCAGCAACAGTAAAAACATTTACAGGACAGGAGTCATCATCAGAGGAGGGAATGAAGATATCCCAAAGTGCAAGAAAACACACCCTGACATTTCCCCAATAGAAAAATTAGTCAACAACAGTATGAACTCCCTAACTGATCTGTGTCCCCTCAGCTTGGCCTCCCTGATTGTAAGCTGGAAGAAGGCTCCACCCAAGCAGGCTGAAAACATCTGCTGCACATCAGAAGCTTTTCCCTGCACATCCACCCATTTCCATTTTCCCAGTAGCTAGACTCATATGAAAGAGTTGTCAGTGCAGCAGCTCCCTCTCAGGTGATCTCTGCCCATCAATATGGCTTTATTGACAAAGTATCTACGTGTCCTATGGGCTCAGACATTTTAGTGAAGGTCACATGGTGAGTGGGTCACAGTGACTCTAAGTCACTGAGTCTTTTGCCTGAGTACATCCTTCATGCTCAAGTGCATCCCAGAAGTCAAAATAGAGTTCTAGAGACACAGACCTTTTAATAGCCTAAGTGTTCTGTAACATGCTTTTTTAAATTAGACGGCAAAGAAAACTAAACTACCCTTTCCTTCTTGCTCAGATGGTTCTTCTTAGAGCCACCTTTTTTCTACTATCCTACTCTTTCTGCTCCTCTTCCTCTAAAACAAAGAAACTTTGCTCATTTTGCCCCCAGCACGATTTCCAGGAGTACTGCCTGCTTCCAGAAAGCAGCACTCCCCTCTATTCCCGTGTTTCAGACTTGAGAGATGGAATAGCTTGATGGCACATTTATAACAGATTTTTTTTCCAATACAAAGAGCAGCTTGAGCTGTTCTTGTACTTGCTGCTGCCAGTGGGGCTTTACAAGGCCCTCAAAAGGTGGGAGAGCAGATCAGGGCACCACAAGGAGACAGTGGCTTCATTTGCATCTTGCTACAAGTGTGTTGGTACCAATTCTGAGTCACCTCCTTTGCCCACCCTGCCATCTCATCTGTGCCTCACAGGGGCATGATCAAGATTTCTTCTGCCAACTACACCAAGAGTTGCTTTAATTTGCTTCTGTTGGGGATGAAGTACTGCTGAAGCTCCTAGGAGAGAAATAATTTTCTTAGTTATCTCAGGGCCCAGGGGTTCAGAGTAGGCTCCCCAGCTGATATTTTTCTCAAAATGAGATTTATTTAAAAATGAATAGTTTCAGTTACCTAAAGCCCCTGGGTGAATCCATTCCTCCAATCAATGAGAAAGCTGGGCCAGAATGAAAAAATAGGAATGGGACTGTGCATGTAAGTGTAAGAAAGGGAGGGACAGGTGGAAAAACAATGTATAAACACCTCTTTCTAAAAGACAGAATTTCTCTTTCCCCGAGAAAAGCCTGAGGGGGGGAGAGATGTGCTTGGGCTCAGCCTCACATGGATGCGGCACAGCGTGGCCTTTGACATAGCTGGGAGCAGGGCAGGATGGCAGCACTGTTTTGCACTTCTGCAAGGATGCTGCTCTTACAGCTGGGCAGGAGGAAAATCTCTCCAAACGATGAGTTACAGGCCTCAGTCTGGCCAGAGGTCTCACTCCTGACTTGGCTACTTGGATCTGGAGGCCTATGGTCCAAAAGCAGACTGGAAGATGTTCAGATCTGTGAGTGGAGTATAGTTCAGGGTTTCCTGTGAGTAAGAAATAAGGCCCTGAAAATGTTTTTACATTTAGAGGTGGTTGCTCTGATGAAGCCTCAGTCCACCTCCAGTTCTTTTTCTGGTTTGAATAGACAAGATCCTGAATTTCATCTGGTCAGATAAAAAGGGATAAATCCAGTCATGCTGTTGCAGCTGAGGATTGAGTCATGTGAAGACAGGAGGGAGCAGCAGAGTCAGAGCTTTTTTTTTTTTTAACTATCTTGAAATACATTATTAGAGACTTGGATGATGATGTAGTCTCCATGTATAACTTCAGAAACTGCTATAATCTGCCATACACTGCTATAACCTACTCCTAGATCTGCACATCTTCTCAGTGTTCCTCTTTAAACAGAAATGTTCCTCTACTGTTGGATTTTTTAACAGGTTTTCACTACTAATAGGTCAGAAGTTAAGGAAACTTGGTTAAGTGCTTGTATTTCACACAGAAGGTGTATTCCTACTAAAAAAATACTTGATTTGTACATAATAAAATATATAGAAATAAATAGGGATCATGATTGTGCAGGGAAATTCTTTGAGCCAGGAAAATAAATTATCCATTCCATTTGCAAGGAATCTATATGAAGACACTGATCCAGTCTTTTCTGGAGGCAAAGTGGTAATGTGGAGGGCTCATTCAAAATGAAAGCAGCTAACTTGCCAAAGGATTTTGATTAGCTAAAATTTTATGCTTGGAAATTTACATCATTTCTTAATCCTGTTCCATAAAAATATACTGCCATACGTAAGTGTTTAACATCGCATTTGTAGGAATTTGATCCAGTTCAACACATAGTAAATTAGTTCCGTGAATGTTGCTTGCTTTATGCTGCTCTGGCTGTTCCTAGGACTCTGCCTGTCTGACATTCCACTCTGCCCACATGTTCCATCCCTGACATATAAAAATATAAATTCAAGATGAGAAGATTAGGACCACCCTGGAATTTCTGCTTTCTTTAATTTTTTTTAAAACTAACCCCCTGTATTTTGGCTTCCATATAAGTTAAGGAAAAATGAAAGATTATAAGAATTCATTTGCAGATGATAAGGAATTTGTGGGTTTGCAGAATAGATCTCTGTGTTTGTGTGGAGTTAGAAGGCTCATGTCATGTTTTCAGGATGGGGTCAAAGAGAAGAGCAATGAGTTTGTTTTCAACACAGAAATCCTATCAGTGAGAAGGAGAGAAAAGTTTCCCAGGTGATCAAAGTACATTTTAAACCAGCTGACTTTGGGAGCTAATATTAATTTGGGGGGGATTTGGGTCAGATATGAAAGCATTTAATCCTCACATAGTTAATCCTCACAGGAGCTAATTTAAATGGAGACTGATCTGTCAATTACAGCGTTGCTTCACTACACAGTAGAACTTCTGAATTACTGAGGTTTAATTTAGCTTGAAAATTTGTTAAAGTACTCTGTTACTAGTTCAAATAAAATGGAAGCAAATGACTGAATTGAGAAAGAAGTCTGGGTTTTTTCTCCCACAGTGAGGATGGATTCCTTTGACCTAAATTGTATTTGGGGAGCTTGTTCAAGGGTGGATCTTGGTGATGTTTTTGTATATTTTGGTGAAAAATGTAGATTCAAGACAAAGAAATTTATCTTTGAACTTGTCAATTTATCGAAGAGGTTTTTAAGCTGGCAGAAAAACAAATCCAAATGTTTACTATCAGTATTTTCTCCTGAAATCCATTTGCTCTATTGAAACAAAATTTAGCTTTTATACCTGAAGAATGTTTTGAAGAGCCTACTACTTTCTGTACTCCCAAAATGAAACATATCATGTCACACTGACCAAAACAGTCTGTCTGTCTGACAACAACTTTGGCTGTTAATTTCTATGTCAAAGCTTGATGTGTTCCATTTCAGGTTGCTCTGGAACAGCACCTTTCACTTGAAGGTTCACATATCAAGCCCCAAGTCTCTGTTATTTGTGCAACTCTTTTCTGGGAATCTGGCCTCTGAGAAAAGACCACGGTAAGGGCTGGCCTATGGAACTGGCCTGACCAATTGGAGAAAACATTCCATTCTCGAAAATGTCCTCCTGACATCTAAATTTAGTTAAAATTCATGTCTTTTGAATCTTGTTCCACACAACAAATGTTTCGCCAGGCTCCATAGTGATAATGTAGCAGTGTTTTCATAGCATTAGAGAAGACAATGACATAGGCAGCTGCCTCAAATTGCCAGAAGTTTTGCACTCTCTAACAACTACAGCTCAGTGTTGGCTGATTAAATGTGGAAGTAATTTATCAAAATGAAATGCTAGGCCTTTTGCCAAGATTTTTATGTGTGGGTGTGTGTGTGCCTTATACTCTTGACCAATCCTTCTCTGCTGGATTGGTCAAGACTATAAGGCATGTTAAGATGGGAATCTTTGCTAGGTTTGGGATAATATTTCTTGTTTCCTACTGCTACTTGTCCCTCAGATTGATGCCACTCAGTATCCGGACATTTTAAAAGAAAAGAGTTGGGTGCAGGATTGTTACCTAAATCCACTGATGTATTTTGTCTTCTGTGTCCTTACTGACTGCTGCTTCTGCACCACACTTTGTAGAATGCATTTGCACTGAAAAAATGCTGGCTGCCACGCTTCATTTCTCCTTGGTCAGCTTCCATTGGGCATTTATCAAATTCCCCTTCAAAGCAGTGTTAAGGTTCCTGTTGACTTCAGGAAGCACTGGAGCAGATTTTTGTGCTGTATTGTCCTGTTTGTTTTGTGGTGGCAGGTCGGTCTGGGGCCTTGCACTTTTCTGTCTCTGAAGAATTTCAGAAGATGCCTGCCCCTCTTGGTGCCTGTTCTCCCTGCTTCTCCTTGGCCCCTTTGGCACAGAAAGGTCTCAAAAATATACCTGAACCATTTCTCAGTGACAAGGGGCATTTGCTCCCCTGCCTTCCTGGATGTGGAGCAGAGAAGAAACTGGGGTGCACAAGAGCCACTAAGCTCTTTGGGGAGAAATTGCTGGAGGCACCAGGAAATTTTTTGCTTGCTAATATGAAACCACATCTTGGCATGACAGGCCAGAAGAGCAGTGAGCTCCCTGAGGATCCCAGTGAATAAGATACTAAGGAAAGCGAATGAAATTTTGTCTCCCACCTGGGATAGCTGCTCTCCACTAAACTGATCAGAGCTTGGCTGTGGGATGAGGGCACAACATCTCTTTTCTGCCAAACTGGGGCAAACCCAGTGACTGCTCATCACCTCTCAGGGCAGGGCTCACCTTGGGACACAACATCCCTCTCCTTGGGGCCATCAGGAGTTTGATAGGAAGAGCAGGCTTTACTCAAATTTGTTCTTTGTGTCCCTCAGCTGACTACACCCTTCTAGCCAAGTGTGCAAGAACTTGAAATTTGCTGTGTCAGTCCTTCCTTTTACCTCTTTCTCCTCCACATATATTTGTCTTTTCTGAAGTTTAATGCACTGGAGCGGATTCAGTAACATATGACAGTAAAGATTCAAGCTTGCATATGTTACAATTCATTGCTGTTACTTAGCACTAGAAACTTCCTGTGGCTGCTAGACAGATAAAGAATGGAGCTGCTCCAGAGCCAAAGATGCTTTTCTGTATTATTCAGTTGTTTTCTAACCTTTCTTGCTATAAGTGATTGCTGAAAATAGCACTGCTGGTAAAAGAATTTTTAAAAAGCCCTTAATGTTTACATAGAACACCTCTAGTAAGGGACTTTGTTATACAGGAATAAACAAAGTTAGTTTTCTTTATTTTGTTCCTCTTTCTGCAAGAGCTTTTATATAATTTGGGGATGGAGGTTAAGAAAAGCTTGGAACATTACTTTCCCTTTAGTCCTTAGATCTCTCAGCTAACTCTACATTTTGTTTTCATGCTGAAAGGTAAAAAATATTTTCCTGGCAGGTTGAGAATGATTTTTCCATTAATCTTTCCTTTCGGAGCCAAGATATATTTTTTCACAGAGAACTGATGTGACATAATACTGTACCTGGAATTTCACACTAAGCAGAGTAGAAAAACATTCTCAGTTCTCACCACAGCAAGCAGTTACAACTGGGCTCCAAACCCTCCAGCAAATCCAAGAAGCCAAAAGAGCAATTGAAAAAGGGGATAGGAAGGGAACATAAGGCATAGTCATTTCCCACGGGGAATGAAATGTCATGCTATTTATTAAGGCCTTTCAAAGATATGCTGATAGGATATGGTATGTAGTGGGACAGGCCAACAATTATCTTGCTTGAAAGTTATTGCAGCAATTTGAAATCCTATTAATTAAAAAAAAAAAAAAAGAAAGGCACATCAGGGCAGAATCTCAAAGTGTAAATGTGAGGAGCAATAGAAATGTTTCACATTAATGCAATTCAAAGGAGAACAGAAAATGTCTCTGCAATTAAATACACATGTACATGATCTTGGATTTATGAAAGTTGATAGTATCCACCCATCTGACTATTTTTGGCTTATCAATGTTTTCTTTCAACATTTAAAGTGTTTTCTTCAAAGCTCAGTGCTGGAGCGCTTCCAGGCAGTTTAATTGTCCAGATGTGGAGTGGATTTCATAAGTACTTACAGTATAGGGAAGACATGAAGGTTTTTGCTTGGAAGACAATGAAAAGAAGACAAATCCTTTCCAATTCTGACTTGGTTTTAAAAAAGGACTTGCTGTAATCAGTCTTGAAAAATTCACAGGCCTCAAAAGACAAGCACAACTATCTTCATATGTCTCATCATGGTTCTGTGCTAAATTTATCTCTGGGTGCCCATGCATTCACAAGACACAGCCACTCTGAGTTAGTTTTGTACCCATGGTAAGGCCCATTACCTATTCAAAGGACTTTCATAGGAATACTAGATGGCTGTGCTTCTCCTTAAGCCTGCTAGAGCTCTCTATTGTGTTTCTTGGTACTAAAATCCCCCAAACAATACTGAGATACTGAAGACAGATTCAACAAAAAAGGTTCTTCTATCAAGTATTTTTCCAGCACGAGGAGGGTTCTTGGTTGCAGTGCTTAC
The DNA here is from genome assembly GCF_000277835.1 of Geospiza fortis. Classification (NCBI taxonomy): domain Eukaryota; kingdom Metazoa; phylum Chordata; class Aves; order Passeriformes; family Thraupidae; genus Geospiza; species Geospiza fortis. Next base: position 1,778,400 of record NW_005054333.1, read on the forward strand.
CTGAAGTGCAGTTGCCCAAGCTCTCCTGTGTTCTCCATGGCAGTCAAGCTTGTTGTCTCCCAAAAGCAAAATGTAGAGCATTTCATGCTCTCATGGCACACTATGACTGCAATATCCCTGTGGTATCACAGCCATGTAGGAAGGGTCCAGGAAAGGCAGGCATTTCTTATCTTTTTGACTGTGATCTGGTGGCATCCATCCTACTAGCCAGACTTAATATGTGGAGAGCAATATTGACTGAAATGACATTCCAAAAATCCTCTAATCACAGGATCTGATTTTTTTGGCTGGTTTGAATTTTCAACTTCACATGGTTCAGCTACCAAGGGAAGACTAGACAACTCTAAAAATCAATCTCTTCCCTTTAGCCCTGACACATGCATAGTGTCTGTTCAATCTGCCATCATGCATTGCTTCATTTAATGTTTCATTTAGTTTTCAGGCCCTAGGGCAAAACTGGCCTTCGTGTAGAGTGAACACCACCCTCTAAACCTATATTTGTGCCTGCATATAGCATACCTGAGCTTGGTCTGACATTTCTAGTGACTGTAGCCCATTTCCAGGGGTTTAGTCCATTGAGGCAGCCAGGAGGGTGCTGGTAAATTCCTGATGCCATGGCACCCTGCTTACACAGGGCTGGCATGAGATTGCTTAGTCAGCTACCAAAGGAACCTGCAAGAGTGGTTATGTGGGAGACCGTGTGTCCTAACAAAATTTTTTGAGGTAGTCAGCCTTGACTGTGCTGTGGAAATACAGAAGTTATTGTTTTGTGCTCCACTGTCACCTGCACAGGCAGCATTTTGTAGGGAGTGTGTAGAGGAAAAACCATGAGCCATAACAGCTGCTCCTCTTTCAAAATGCCCACTGCTAGCTGAGTGGTTTCACTGCAAGCAGCCATGGCTGTTGTGGGCTGTGCCTTTGCATGAAGACAGCCCACAGAGAATATCAACTGAGTCGTATTCTTCATCGTATGCTGAAGTCCTACATGCTGCTTCCTTCTCAGAAACTCATGCTCACAGCAGGGAAACTGCTGGAAATTCTCCATCTGTATCACCCAAGTCAGAGCCCCCCAGAGCCCCCCCTAAGCTCCCCCACCCATCCCAGCTGAGAGGAGCAGCCACTTCCCACAAATGAGTAACAAAAATGTTTTACTTACATTACAAATTCTAACAAATCTCGGCCCCTTTGCTGTATGTTCTGGGCTCCATGTAGGCTTACTGTTTTATTTGTATGAGTTTCTGCCAAGCTGTTTCTGAGAACTGGAAGTGTAAAAAAAACCAGAAAAGTTATATGTGAGAGAAAACCTATTTCTGTGTTTGAAATCAGTTCCCAAATCTGTGTCTGGCTAAGCCTCACCCTGATGTTATTGTGTGGTTATGGATATTGGACATGCTCTTTGCTGGAATGAGTGATGCCAAGATGCACCCATTCTGATGATCTGCTAAGGGAAAAAACAACTGTGTACCACTGCTGAATGCAAAAGTCAAAACAGGAAGCCTCTTTTTAACAAAATCCATCAGGTTCCATCAGTGTTACAGTAGGTAGGAAAAGGCTGGGAAACTTGGGTAACAGTGCAGCCCAAAATAGGGCCATTAACACACAGAAATAGTAGAAAGAGAGACATATATACCTCAGCAGTCATTTTTCTCTCCCCTTCTGTCTGTCCTCTCTCCTTAAACCTCACAATTTTCCATTTTCCTTTTAGATTTTTATCTCTTTCAGGCTAATTTTATTTTCTGTCTGGGACGAAGGCAAGTGATTTTGCTTGGTTCACTGAAAGAGTTGGGGCTCTGCTGGGAGTGATTAGGGAGCAAGCTGAGCAACACGCTTGCATTTCTAGGTGTTGTTATAAAGTCAATTATGAGCTCTTTGGTTTCATAAGGATTTTTTAGCTAAGCTATAAAACAGAGTTTGTGTCTATTTAGGGTCCTTAAAAGTCTTTTGTCATGACCCAAATGTCCCTATGATCAAATGTCAATACTTATTTTCCAGGATCTTGTTATAAATCATTGCATACTGCTAATATGAGAGTGTTACAAGCTGCTTTTGACTTTAGAAATGCCATTGTTGCAGTGGCAGGTAAAAAACACCTAGTACATCCAATATTTCTGTTTAAAAAACAGTTCTATGCCACCCTTGTCTGCATTAGCTACCCTCCAGCAAATGTACTTGTGTGGTAGGGAGATGTAGTGGCTAGCAACAGGCATGGATGGAGTGAAGGACTTCCCCTCCTATCTGCGTTTCTTCATCAGCCCGGCTTCATAAAGGGGTTTTGGGACCATTCACTGCCTTTACTACCTGCAGTAGTGTGTTTGCTCCCTGATCCTCTTTTTTTCCATTCATGTTGACTGGCACCTCACTACCTGTGCCCTGGCCAAGTCTGTGAGCTGCCTGTGACAATAAGCTCAGTTTATTCAGCTGTGACAAATTGATTTCTTCCTCAGGATCTGAGTGACATCTCCTCACATCCATGCATGAACTCCATGCAGGTGTTGGGTGCTGCAGACTTGTTCCCTCTCCCTCTGCAGAACCAAGAGGCTGAGACACCTCTTGCAAGTGTCTTGGTCTGTGCCTGACATTCCCTGGGCTGAGGGACACCCATCAGGATCCTTGCACGGGGCACAGGGATTCTGTATTGTCTTATTTCTCTTGCAGCAGAGATGTGTTTTAGGACCATTTTAGGACATATGTTTTAACCACTTCCATGACTGAATCCCCCCTGTGTTGTAGCTGTTGTAAGTGCTTTTGAAACAACATCTTTCTACCCGGTGTGCATGCCCACCGGCTTGGCCATCAATCTTTCCTCTTCTTCCTTCCCTCTTCCTAGATCTGACCATGTCACATGGCAGCTCCTATACATTTATCCTTATGACATGAATTAATTCTGATAATTACTGTGGGGAAAAATAGGCAGTGAACTATTAATTTCACTAATTAACAGTATATAATTTCTTTGTTCAGTTTGTCTAGTTGATGCAATCTGCTTTGGCTCTGCCTATCCACAACAAAAGCAATAGTCTTAGTGCTCAGGTGGCTTGCACTGCCCTTATTTCATAGCTGCTGTTACCAGCAGGTCTGGTTCTTTTAGCGTTTGCTGACGTGACACTTCACTCTTGCAAGACACTTTTGTTTCTTCCAAAGTCCACAAGTGTGTTTTGAAATCGTGCATGGAAAGTTTTTAGTCAACATTAATATTGTCATTATATGGGAAGTCAGGTCAGCAAGACTGAAGGGGAAATATGGGAAGTCTTGAATGAATTAAATCAGGCTGGAATGTTGGTGTAGGGACCTCAGATATACAAATTATCTCACAGTTTGGTAAGAAAATGAAGAACAGTGCAATTGGTCTGTTGGCTTGCTTGTTTGGAGTTTTTTAATCTGCCTAATTTTTTTTAGTAAAATGTTGTGCCATTGTTGCCAGAATGGCATATTTGAAGGAGTTAAAGCACTAAAGGGTTATTTTGGGTAAGATGACCCTCCAAGTTCTGCATTTGAATTCACAGACTCACCACAGAGATGAGAACTTCTACAGTTTCTTACCCCAAAGGCTTCTCAAACTTTGAGGCTGGTCATCATCTCAGCTCCTGGTTGAGCTAGATACACAACATACACATGTGTGCAGATGCACACACACCTTCAAGTGTGCAACAGTAGTTTGGAATATGTGATCCAGTGCCTGTGACTTGGCCCTCACATCTCCTTGTGTATCCCTAGCAGCAGTTCAGCTAATGGATTGTGCCTTGCTGTGAAACTCCAAACAGCCTTTTCAGCTCCTGTCATCCAACAAGTTTCCTAGACCTCCAAATTTTCCATGCCTTAAGGAACATGGTTTTACTTCAGAAGGACAGCCCCAAGGTCCTGAGTTTCTTTCTTGTTCCAGGAAAAGCCATTCACCAGAGTTCCTTTGCTTTCAGTTTTGCCTAAAATTAGGCTTTCAGTTTAGGGGTTTCTATGATATTACATCTGCCATTACATCTGCAGCGTCTTTGACTTCTTTCCCAGACAAACTTCAGAGCAGGGATGGCTTTATTTAGGCACACACCACCTGTATCCCTGCTCAATACTTGTGTCTGAAGGAGCCCACTTCTTTGATGTGCCACTCCAGGACAGTGCTGGCACCGTGTTCTCCGTGTTCATGATGCCCCAAACTTCCAGGCACGTGCTGTATTGCAAATCTGGCTGTACCACAATGGGCAGTGGGTGGGATCCTGTGGCAAACTCTGCATTTGCTATAGCGAGCCCCACTCCTGAGGGAACCTGCAAGGCTCTTATTACACTTTCCAGACCATCTCCTTACAAATCATACCCAGCTTGGTACCATGCCAAGGCTATTCAGCAGGATGCTAAAAGATCTGTGTGCTGGTCCGTATGAAGACCAGGTGGTTTCAAGGCAACTTCTTTTCTAGGGTTTGCATATAGTCCAGGAGGAGGCTGATATTTGCAGTCTTCAGCTTTCTTAAAAGGCCTCCCCATCCTTTGTTTCATGAATTTAAGCTCTTGTCATGAGTTTTTCCCAGGCTGAGTGCTTCCTAATACCTTGCATGCCTGGCTCCCAACCCCAATATGAGCCAGTTAGTTCCAGTGGCTTCTGCTCTCTTTTGTAGGTCAGCTCCCACATTTCCTATACAAAACTACAACAATACTGTATATTTTTCTCAATCTGAACTTATTTCCAGGGTCTCTTATATGCCAGCATGGATTTGATTGAAGGTAGTTGGCTGTGTCATTTGCTCATACATATTTATCCTAGGGAAATACCAGCTGATACATTCTCAAAGGGCTGTGGGCACCACTCCAAAATAGTGAGAGTTAGGTACTAGACATCTCTGTGGGTCTGGACCTTTAAGCGTGTAACACAGAGTTAAGAGTGGGAAAAACCTAGAGCCCCTTCTTGAAGACGTGCTCTGTTGCCAAAGAGGTTCACTCACCTCACAGCCATTTAGGAGACATATTTAATGCTACATCTTAATGCATGAGAGGATTTAGGGTCTCCCCAGTGGTGGGAAGCCAGTGGTACCGGGGCCGTCCCCGGAGCCGGTCCTGGCAGCCCCCGTGCAGCCGGAGAGACGCTGTTCTGCTGCTCCCCTCTGCTGTTCAGCGCGGAAACAACACGCTCCCAGCCGGGCATCCTCCCCCAAACTCCAAAATATTTTCCCTGTAGCTGTTTTTCTTCTTTCTTTGGCCAGGTGTTGGAGAGGTGTTGCGGGGAAGGGAGCCGAACTGATGCTGGATGTGTTTATTGTGCTTGGCAGCTGGCTGCAAGTGCAAAAGGAAGTAATGCTGATTTCCTACGCACTGGAATTCTCATTTCTGACCTTTTTTATAGATAGGGAAGAAGAAAGATAATTTGCTGGAAAAGCAAAATAAATGGGACGCAGAACCAGAATTTGCGCCAGGAGAGATACTGACTAAATGTGCAGTGCATGGCAATGGACTGAGGCAAAGGAGCTTTAAATGTTTTGAGTCAAGGCCAAATGAAGGCTATGTTTCAAGTTCAGATTTAAAATTTTAACATTAACACATCTTGCTTTCTCAGGATGTCAGTTCCTTTTAAATGGGAATCTTAGAGTAGGGCCTTTATGGGTTTGATTGGACTGAAAAAACAAAACAAAACAAAACAAAACCAGATGCATCTCTTCTTCTCTTTCCCCCTAAAAATTCCTTTTAAATGCTTTAGCTTTGAAATTTTGGATTCCAGTTTGATTCAAGTGGCAAGCAAAGTAAAGGAAAAGGCACTGCAACATTAGATAATTATAAATGATAAAGTGACACCCTCAGAATTTTTAAGCCTGCCAGTATAAGTAATCATTGCTTATAATAGAATTAATCATCTAGATTTTATTGACTTGGATTTCTTTCTTCAAATCAAACCCTGCTGCTAAGTCATCCTCTAAGTGTAAAAAAGAAAGAAACGAGCAAAATCACCTGTTTTTCTCAGTGGCCCTCATGTGTGTAAACAAAACATACAGCTTGGAGAGAAGACAGACATTTCTTGATATCTTCATTTTTTTTCCTCTCTGTTTACTGGATCAGCCATAACTTACTGCATTTTTCTAAAGCCTGATTAGCATTTGCAAGTTCTGCACAATGGGTCAGCATTTCTGCAATTCCTGGCTTCCTTTCACTTTGTCCTGTTTTGTCAGAGGTGACGCCAATTAACTCGAGGGGGCTCACATGTAAAAGGTTGAGACATTCTCTGGGTTAAACCCCTTAGGGAGAGCTGTAAAAGATGTGATGGCGTTTGGACTCTGCCCACCTGTAAAGGTTGCAAAAGGCCTGGGCAGTCTGACATTCCCCTCTGAAATGCAGGATATTCCAGCAGTGAACAAATAAATGCTGGGAACTGAAAGGTCTCCTCCTCCTCTGCTGAGTCAGAGAGCGACGTGCAGGCAGGCGAGATGTCAGTGCTCTGTGTCCCAGTGCTGTGCCTTTTGTGGCTACCTGGTTCACTATCTTTTCCAGAATGGAGGGGAAAAAAGATGCACTGAAATTGCAGGAAGAGCTGTGGAAGAACATGGATATCTGTTGTGAATGATTACACTGAGGGCCATGCTTCAGAGAGAGAGGAGAAGCTGATTTGAGCCTGCTCTAATCCCATTCTAAACTAAAGTGGCTGCACTGTGACTCCATTCAAATCTTCCAGAAAGAAAGTGAACTTGTCAAATGGAACTAGTTTAGGTAGGAGCATCCCTATGGGAGTTTAGTGTGGTTAAACTTTAACCACATTTATGTGTAGATGTGGCACATAAAGAAGTGGGTTTGTGGTGGACTTGGCACTGCTGGGTTAACAACTGGACTTGACCATGATCTTAAAGGTCTTTTTCAACCTAAACAATTCTGTGATTCTATAAATGAATCCTCCACAATTTCACATCTTTGATAGATTTTGATGAATTTTCCCATATAGTCTGACATCAAAAAAACCCTGCTAAGGCAGATCTAGGGAACATTTTACTTCCTGAGGGCCCAGAAGGATTCTCCAATACATTTAGTAGAAGAGAAGTTTAGTGTGAACAGTCTGTAAGAACAAAGAATTCTCTAACAATATGGCCACAGGCTGTAAGAAATGTAGCCATGATTTTACACTCCCCAGTTTCAGGTGTTCCATGATTTGTTACTCAGAGCAAAGATCAGAGTCAGATCTGCTGTTTGAAAATACAGATCACTGGAAGCCCTTTGAGTAGAGATTGCCAGACCTCTATTAATTAACATAGGCTGCATCTTGTCTTTGTGACATTTTACAGTCAGCATGTCAAAAACTGTGCCTGCTGACTGCATGTACTGAAAACAGGGGTGCAGCTTCCCCTTCCTTCTCAAATCATAACACAGCCTCACACTGAATATAGCAGGGGTTGCCTCCATTTGTTTTTGAGTTTCTGAGTTTCCTATATTCAAGCTTTCCTGAATGGCAGATCAAAAGAGAGATATTACCAGTAAAATCTTTGTAATGCCATGATTCCAAAGCAGAAGCTTTAAGTAAATCCCAAAGTTTTCATGTGAAAATAGCAGTTCTATAGCTGCCTGCATTCCAAACAAGCCTGCCCAGAGGATTTCATTTAGATAGGTTATCATTCCTTCTTATCTATCTAGCACTCACAGTGGCTGTAAAATCCCTAGGAATGGTGACATTTCCATTTGTTTCCATGTTCAGCTCACAGACACATTCATGACATGAAAATACCATAGAAATGCAAGGTAATTATCATTATTATGTAACTCCTTGGCATCCTGGAGCAGAATTAACAGCCAGAGTGGTGCCTATAAGAAAAACAGAATACATTTCAGTAAGCAAGCCTGTCATTTTTTATCTCTTAAGTAACCTTAAATAAAATTGAACTGGCTTAGTCGGTGTGGAAAAAAAGGAAAAAAAAAGCAAGTTCTTATAATCTTCACTGTGATGATAATACATGCATTACTTAATTTAAATAAAATCTCTGAACAGCACCTGGAGTTTTACAGAGAAATCCTGCACTGGGGATTTGTATGCAGCACACTTGCATATGAAATGTCAGAATTCCATGGACAAGGACAGCAGTGAAATTTAAAAGGTGATGGATAAGACAGATGGCTGAGCAGAAGTGGTCTGCATTGCCATGGAGAAAAGCCTGGTGCTATCCTCAGCAATCACTGCTCGAGTTTGCAAGAGTCTGGCTGCTATGGAAGCATCTGAGCCAACCCTGGGTGTTGCAATATGCCAGTTTTCCAAGAAACAGATTGGTGTACAGTGTGTACTATTTTTTTATTTTCTTGGGGGAGGAGGGGAGAATCTGTGGATTTTGGGCTGTCATTTGGCTTTGAATTTTATCTTATCAATGCATTTCTTGACACCTAGGAAGATCTCTTTGAAATAGAGATGATATTGTGAATACTGACATAACTGTCATTGAAATTACTCCCCCCTCCCATCTTGTGAGAGCAGAAAATCACTGTTTGTATAGAATCTACTAATTTCTACTCACTGTTCTGTATTTAATCTGTGTGAAAGGTCCCACGTTCCTTCCTTGAGACTGATAACAGAGTTAATCTCTGCTTTTCAAGGAGTTTTTTGTGGGCTTGCCTTTGTGAGGGGTCTGCACCCCCGAGAGGTCTGTGCAAGAGTCAGTCAGAGCTGATGCCCAAACAGTGAAGAGATTTCCCTTGGGCCAGGCTCAAGGCTGCATCTGATTATAACTAGGATTGGGAGGGAAGCAGCCCAGGAGCACAGAATTCAGGGTTTGGAGTAATTGCTGAGCAATACAGGGAGCCAGGATTAAAAGAAAGTGAGAATGTTCCCCCAAAAGAAGTGTGAAAGCTTTCTGCCTCCCAGGGCTAAAATTCTCTGAGATATAAAGATCTACTGGAGAGAGTTTAAACAGTGACTCAATTCTCTAACTGCAAGCAATGAGTTCCAAAATAAAGATAGTTAAGTAAAACTAGTCTAATTTCTGATAATTGTTTTCTCTAAAGCATTTGATGATTGTGAGAGTTTCCACTTAAGAGAATGCAGCTAGATATGAAACTGCATTATGGACAATTAAGTGGCACTGGCAGCCCATGAAATGTGAGCAATATATTTGTGAGTGGCAAACCAAAAGGATGGTGAGAGCACAGACAAGTAAGTGATTGGCCCACTGAGCCAACATAGTCATTTTGGGGAAATGTTGAACTCTTGGTAGGAGACTAGTATGAGTTTATACAGCAAAACACTCTGTAAAGGCTAAACTCTTGACAAGATTATCAAAACATAGCCTGAGAGGAAAGTCCCCAGCTGTGGTGAAGCTTACAGAAGCGGGCAGTTCTTTGAGACCTGGCAGCAGACCCAAGGCAGAAAGTGATGTGAATCTCTGACAGACTAGAATAAAAACATGAGCTGCACAGACTGAGACTGAGCAAACTCCCACCCCCAGCCAACACCGTGCATTTGGGGACCAGTACTGCTGTGGCTTATGGTCCCTTGGAAAAGACAACAAGCCCAAGGGGGTTATAGCAGTGCCATGGATGACAAAGGAGTCCCAGCAGAGCAGTGTATGGAACAAATGCCAGCAGATGGGATGTGGATTCATTTTCAGTTGTATGGGAGCATGCAAACTTGTGTGGTTTCAGAAGCAGGGATCTTACTGTACTGGATGAGCAACCATGGATTGGAAAAGAGAAATAGTACAGAGGCAGGAAAAGCCCCTCTGAGAGTCTGATATAGCCAGTATCAGTTCTGATAGCAAATAGGAGAGGAAAAGGCCATATGCTGGAGAGATGGGGGTGGAAATGACATAAACAGCAGCTCAGCAGTATTCCCTTATGTTGCTTGGGTCTAGACCACTATAGCTGAGGTCACTCCAGTTCAATTTCTGACTGCAAGATGTTGAATCTTCCCCAGCCCTGAATCTTAGGCCTTCTCCAGGAAGCAGGTTCTGCAAAGGAAAGACACTGGGTTGTAGAATGTGTCTCTTCCCTTGTTTTGACAGAGGAGAGAAGATTTTGCCTAAGAGCAGCCCATAGTCTTGACTGTGGACCCTGTCTTTAGGAGACCTTTATTTCAAAGAGAGGTGAGGAGAAGGGTGTCCTCTTTCCTTTTCAGCCTACTCCCTCCTGAAGTAGACCCGAGACAAATCCAGTGTAGGGACTGGGAGAAAGACAGCAGAGACTGGAGAAGGTGATGTCTCCTTTGGAGGAGAGGGGGATGCTGGCACACAAAGCCCCTCAGGGCCCAAATCTGGCCAGCAGCTGCAATTCTCCCATTGGGACCTCTAGAAAACATGCAGCTTCAACAGGGAAATTAATGCTCCAGATGAAAAGTGTGGAAAAGAGAGCTGAGAGAAAAATTAATTACAAATGGAATGCAATCGTGCAATAGTAAAACTTCAGTGACATTTAATTTCTGTGTAAACAGAGCATGGTTTTGTTCTCATGGTTAGCAGGGGATGGATTCAGGAAGCTGTATTAAGTTCTTGGCACTGTTTCTGATTCACTTAGTGGTCTTCAGGAAATGACTTAATTGTGGGGTCTCGCAAGTGCTGAGCACACACTGAGGAGCATTTCTTTCCTCTAAAGCAAATGGGGCTTTCTGGAGCAGGACAAGAGCTCTTCATCTCAGAGAATCAGGGTGTGTTGATTGAAAAAACACAGTCCTCTTATCTTTGTAGCTTGCATAAAAACTGAGTTCAAGAATCCAGGGTGCAAGTACCCTTATCATCTGCAAAGCAAAGAGGATGGTTTGCTGGGGATCTGCAAGGAAGCCAGCTATAAAGGGCTGTAATTGAATTAAAGGATGGACTGGCTTTGCTGAAAGAATGGGGAACAGAACCACTCAGGCATGTGGGCTCACATTGTGAAACAAATTACAGGCTGACACATCCGCTAATAATCTGTGCTTTGGTGCAATAGACAGGAATAACTCAAAACCTCTGTGGCTGGCAAAGGGGAACCAAGAGTAATAGGGGAAGCTTGTTTCCACTGATTCCTATCCCACACCCTCTGAACCAAGTCATCTGATTGTCAGCTTGGGCCGGGTGGAGGGGGACATGCCTGTAACAGAGCTGTGCTGGTGAGGCAGGTCCCCAAGGGGAACCACCTTTTTAACAGGACAGGTGAGTGCAGGGAATAAGGGGTTTTTGCTGGAGGTGAGGCAGATGTTGACAGCACTGATAGGACTGAACTAAGACACCTGCCTGACTCTGGTAAATTGTGTGTGAAATCCAGCACACACAGAATATTGCCTGGACAGAAGTGTATTCTTCCCAGAAACAGTTTCTCCAAATAGCTTCATTCTGCTGAAAATGGAGAAGACTTCTTCTGTTCAGGATGGTTAATCCTTCCCACCTTGCTGCAGGGACATGCAGTTCCCACCAGCACTGCCTTGATGTGGTCCTGTGAGCCCCATGTTGCTGCTCCCATGAGCCACCAGCCAGGCCATGGTGTTGGCCATCCTGCAATATGTGAGAGCTTTCCATACTGGAAGGCTCAGATCTGCTCCAAGGGATATAATGGGAAATTTCCTGTATGTTCACTGCAACTGGCTGCTTTTTTTCAGTGATTCTGGTTTGCACCCCAGGAAACTACTTACCATACGTGCCTAGATAAATCCCTTCTGAGGGGTGTGGGTCAGTGTTACACACTCCTGTCTGGCACAGCTCGGCTGCACTGCAGCCGTGTGATGGACATGTGGGCATGAAAGGTATGTTTTTTCAGGCCAGAACTGTAGATATCCTCAATCAAGCAGATTTCCCCAGCTTTCCTGTGCCAAGCCTCTAAAATCCATTGTGTTCCTCCTCTGACCCCGTGCTTTTGATTTCCTCAGATACCCTGTCTAGAAACAGACAAGCCTGAAACAGCCAACAGCAAACATGAACATGAAGAAAATGCATCTGTTTAGCTGTGCACAGGTTGTGTTCGGGAAATCAGCCATATAAACATTGATAGAATAAATAGATTTGTTTCATGACATAGTCACCAAGCAATTTTTATATTAAAACCCCAGTTCCATTTTTAAGATGTGGTACTAATTTCCCATATATATTTATACACCTACATACACATACAAAACATTGGTAGAAATTCTGTGTTCATATAAAAGAGGTAAAAGAAACTGTTCTCTATATAAAACTAGAACATATATTCAAGTTGAGCAAGAAGTCTTCCTTGTCTGCACTCTGTGACATTTCTGCTTCTGTTCGGTGGCTTCAGTCTTTTTTCCTGGTGTTCTTCTGCGCACTACCATTACCCTCTGCATTTTTTACTGTATTTCCCTGGATTTTTATTTTATTCCATCTTCATAGAGTGCTGGTGATAACATGTTTTAAGTGACAGCACTACATACTTCCTAAATAATCTCATTTTACTGGTTGTTTAACCAAAGATTTTTGCAAGTGTTCCTTTGCTTTTTTTGCTGTTGAGCTGTGATGTTCCAGAAGCTCCAAAAAGAGATGTCTCTTATAACTATGCTAGGAACTGCTGTCATTTAAATAAATTGACTTATGCTGATGCAAATGAGAGCAAAATTTGGCCCCATCTGTTCTACATAATCTAGTTCCTAAATCAGAAAAACCAGTCACTAAGAAATGACAGCCAGTATTTTATTTTTGTGGGAATTTGGTGTTATCACTTCTGAAAGCTGCTGAAGCTAATAATGCAGACTAGCATGCTAAACATGTTGGTTTCATCTAGGATGATGTTGGAGACTTTTCTTTCTTAGTTTCTTAGGTAAGAATACGCCTGCCTTATTTAAATGGATGTTAGATTTACTTCTTGGCAAAAAAGAGTCGTCTTCAATGCTGTAGTTTTTAGGGAGGATAATTAAAGGTGAGGAAAGTAGAGACAACAGATGTAGTGCTTAAGCACTGAATAACATCACAGTGTCTTAAACTAAGGAAGAGCAATATATTTTACCTCAGTAAACTATCTGGATAATCTCAAATCTACCAGCCTTCATTCCCAATGCCTGAAAGTGTTCCTTGTTCCTTGCTCTGTGCTACTTGCCAGACCTCTCTGCTTTGTAGTGAACAGGCTTCATGTGGAAGTGACATGCAGCTCATGTCACCCCCTTCACTTTGGAGGGGTGCTAGAACTGCCATCGATAAGTTTGCTAAAATGACTGTGGGACAGAATTGTCCATACACACAAAATTTCAGTGGAAACCGAGGGACATGTCAGTGTATTGCACTACAGTGGTGCACAAGCAAGTGCTGCTACGGGCAGTGTTTCAAACACTGTGTCCTGGGAAGAAGGAACTCTTAAAAATCACAGATCATCTGTAGTTCAAAAAATCCCATTGATGGTATTAAGATGGTTCACTGGGAGCGGTGGAATGCAGGTTTTTCCTCTCATGCTGTGTCAGTTTGTGCAATGACACCTCTCCCTTATGGCACAGTCTCACCAGTTGCATGAGATCAGGTGCGGATGACCAAAAAAAAGGAGTCAGAGACTCTGGCCAAAATTTCCAAGCCTACATATATGCACTGGATATGAGCAGCCTGGTCTTCAAGTAGATGCTCCATATTTCCAACTCCTTTTGAAGTAAATGGAGCTGCTGCAGATTTCTTTGGCAGTAGGAGAGAGTTCAGCTTTTGTGCAGATGAGGCACTTCATACTGGCTGAGGTACCCAGTTACCAAAGACTAAATGTGGACCTCATCAGTCCAAGTGTTTACCAAATACCATGATAAAAACCCAAACCCAGTAAGTACATCAAAATTAGGAGGGTTTTTTTTTAGGAATGAAGATCTGTAGTACTTAGATTATCATTCATCACCAAACGTCCTCAAGCCAGGGAAAAAGTCAATTAGCTATAAAAAGAGGCTTAGGAACTGGACATTGTATTATTTCCTGTGCAAGGGATATATTCCTTATCCTTTTGAAGAATAGAGGAAATTCAGGCCCAGTGTGTTTGGATTCCAGCTAATTCTATTTTAATGAAAGGCTCAGTATTGTAATATCAACATATGACTATTTACACTTCTCCTCAAAGAAGATTCTCTCAAAAGTGATCATCTTTGCAGAAATTATACTATATGAAGTGTCAAACTCATAAGTGAAATAATTTATAAATAATGTGTGTTTATAATACAATAATGTGTTAAACTTCACTGATTCCAGAGGATATTTTTATATAAAAGCACATGGTGTAGAGAGGTATGGAGTTTGAGTAGTGCCAAACAGAGGTGCAGTTGTTTTTTGACTGTGAGTAAGCCAGAGCTCCTGTGAGTGCTGAGGTATTTCTTGTTAGAGCAGCCATGAGGCCCCTCATGCAAGGAAAATTTATTTGCCAACACTCAGGATATATGCAGAATATATGCCTTATTTTGTTCCTCCATCTTTATACAGAAAGTAATCATTAAAAACCTTTCTGATATAATTAGTACTCTATCAAATTCTCCAGGAGTTTTCATTGCTCTTAAGTACCCCAAGTAATTACTGTGCTGGGAACTTGCCATGACCATGAGCTCACCTTGAAATCAAATTACTAATAGCAGGACTGATTCTCACTTGAGGCAGTTTTTAGAAAACTGTGACTGATTGCTGCAAAAGCTACTGATAAAAAAACCCCACATTTGTTATCCTGCCTTCTTGCAGCGGCCAGAGTCCTGGCTACACAAAGAGGCGTGTTACTGCTGACCACGTGTGAGGAGGAAATGTGGGAACTGCAGGATCTATGTGGAACCCAGGAGAGCCTGCAGACACTAGAGATATAGCAGGAAAATAGTTACTATTACAGGAAAATAATTAACATTACAGGTGTGTGCCTTCCTCTGACTAAGCTCTCTCAGCTGCGATGTCTAATATGTGCAATCTTGATTTGCCACCACCTCCTACTCATCTGAAGTATCTTAAAGGGCAGTTCCAGCAGTTCTCAGCCAGGCAGAAAGGAAATGTAGCCCTTTCTCTGGGAAGGTCATTGCATCTAGGGAAGTTTCCAAGTACCAGCCTGTAAACTTTCTACACTTGGTTGTGCTGGGCAGTGTTGCAAGTGGAGCAAATTGGTCACTAATCCCAGAAACTAAAGGCCCAAGCATTTGCATGGTTTAGAGAAAAATGTTTGGCCAATGCAATAGAACAAGCCTCTCCATCTGTAAGCAATCCTGTAGGGTCTTCAGTGAGTATAGAGTCGTCAGGTACTCAGTTTCTTGGGCCGTCTCCTGAATGTTTATGTATGGGGCAACCCAGGGAAGCCACTTGGCTTGTCCTCGAAAGATGGAAAGCTTCAAATACCTCTTGGTTCAAACACACCTGGAGTCAGAAGGCTGATAGAAACTAGCATCAGTGTGATACAGATACCTCCAGCTGATCTGCCAAAAGCGTGGATCTGTTTCAGCCCTCAGCAGTTTGTGTGTTAACTGAATCCATAGAAACTTAAGACACTTTGCTTTTCTGAATCATAAATGCATGATGCCTACTTTATCAAGCAAAATATTATCCACAAAGTAACAAGCATGATTTACCTCATTTGGGAATCAGACACACTCAGGGTTATATGATGGGTTATATGCACATCCCTTAAGGCCTATTGAAATTGATTTCACGGTTTAGGTACTGAATAGATTCAGGCAAATGATCAGGGCAGATTTTCCCCAGAATTAATAAAACAAACAGCCTTTGGCAACTGGATCACTGAATAAGAAGCGTTAATTGAAAACCTGCCATTAAACGTGATTGTGAGTGCGCCGCCTGCACAGCATCAGAGAATCAGAGATAACTTCTGGGAAACCCTCTAAATCCTGGATGGAAAATGAGTGTGAAAAGAGCAGGCCAAAACTGTGGACAATACTGTACAGGCCACCTGCCAAAAAAGTTTGCAGATCACTCAGCAAACTGAAGCTGGACATGTCCTGGCAGACAGAAAGAAAAGTGGACCTGAAGCCAATTTTTCTCAGTATTTATCAACACTATTATAGCACTGTATAATTTCCAAAAAAATTCCAGTTAGATGAGTGACAGGGTTTCTTTACATCTTTCTTCCCCTGAAATATATGCCAGAAAAGTGTCAGCTAAGACATCTGGGAAATCCTGAAAGAAAAACTGTTCAAAAAGTTTAGCCACAATGCATGAAAGCTAGATAAATCCTAGTCTGAGTGATAACAAAACCTCAGCAAATTAAGCTGTATCTGGACCAACAGGCTCCAGTGAGCTGGACTTTTTATTTCAGGCTTGAGTGACCAAAAAAATAACCAAACCACTGAGAAGGAAAGAGAGGCAAACACTTTCATAAAATCATAGAATCATTTCAGTTGATGCTTGTTTCCTTGGCATAAAAATGCCTTTGGAGGGGCTGGGAGGTCCTTCACAGCCAGACAACAGCCGGCACTGTTGGTAAGAGTGAAAACAGCCTTCTGTGACCTGACATGTGTTTTATTTCTGGTGAGGGGATGAAAGCACTTGTGATGTGCTGTGACATTTCTGTCAGTCCTCAAAATGCACTTGATGTTCCCACAGAGAACATCATGTTTGTGCCTTGCAGGGGGATGGGAGGGTCTGTCCCCTCCTCTCTCTGCTGCCCCTGCAGCAGAGCTGCAGCAGATTCACATCCTTCGAGATGTGAATGAGTGCCAGTGGGCTGAGGTGGCACAGAGGGCAAATGCTGCTGCTGCTATTCCTCAGTATCAGGTCCTCTTCACTTGCAGAGAGAAGGGGTGGGATGCAGCCTTCCATGTAATAGAAATTCAGCATGCTTGAGAACCTTTTGCAGCATTTTCTAATCTTAGTGAGAAAGCCTCCTTACAGCAGTTCTTCTGCAATCCCACAAAAGCCAGAAATGCACTTGCAGAGGCCAGAGCCGCCCAGACCTGTCGGCACCCAGCAGACAGTGTTGGAAACAGCACAAGTGGTGAAAAGTGATCAAAAAGCTAACGCTGCTTTGGAGCCCAGTAATCCTTTCCCCAGCATTGTTCAAGCCCCAGATACACACTGCTTTTCCTAGATAGACAGGGTCACATCCTCACCTCCTATAAATGGCGCTGCTGCACCAACCGCAGTGCAGCTGACGCAGCCGGGCTAATTTGCTCCCACCAAGGATTTGACCTGCTGTTTTCTCCCTGACAGCATCCCTTAAAAGATACATGATGTTCTGCAGAGCCAGGCTAATCTGGTTGTGGAGGAGCATCCATTGTTCAGCCTGCCGTCCTTATCACCCCCTCTTGCCAGAAAAGAAGGCCAGGCTGGATGCTGGTGACAGCCCTCTTCAAGTGTGAGTCTTGCTGAGGCTGTGAGAAGCCTCATGCTGCAGAAAGCCTCCAGGAAGATGGGAAACAGCCATGCCTATGAATCACCCCAGAAACAAATGATTCGCCACGGGTAAACTTGTGGAAATGGCATGCTACTGTAAAGTGTGACAAAAGCTTTTATCCCAGAGCCATGGAAAACCTCACAGCACCCCCACCTCCCTCTTTCCATGCCATCTTGGAAGTATGTTAATTATTGCTCTGGGTCTGAATACTCCATGTCTGCATTAAGTCACTCTAAGCAAGCAAGCCCACTGCCCTTTCCATGCGAAACAGTGCTGGATTGTGTAGAAAAGACTGCTGAAAACATTTGACAAAACATGATTTTAGTGGTCAGAAAGCTGTGACTCAGCAATAACTGATGGACTTGAGAGTGGGTGATTATTTATTTAAAAGTGTTTCCCTGTTGTGCTTGCTGCCGCAGGGATCAATACAGTGAAGACAGGTGGTCCTGCAGAGCTCTAAGGCTCTCCTAGCAATGTGTTGGGACAGGAGACGTGGACTCTGCTGCTGTAAAAAAATTACTCTGTGAAAAACAATTTCTTGGTTCCCTGTTGAAAAAAAGATTGGTAGACACTTTGTCCCTACCATCATCCACAAGTTGTGAGGATGCTCTGGCCCTGGGAGTTGGCGTATTACTTTAAAGAAACAATTTAGGACTGATTGACAGGCAATGTTATTGATGGAAGCACAACCTTGTGATTCAACAAGTGGTGCTTGTTGGCATTCCCAGATCCTTCTGTGGCCCCTCATATTTCACTAGAGAAAAAATTCTCTCTGCAAAGTCAGACTGCATAGTTAGAAAAAGGATGGTAGTTTCACTCTTCTCTGAACTGCATGTTTCTGAGTGATGCCATGGGTTTTCCTGAGCTTTAGTTAACATTGGATCAACTTGCTGTTTGAAAGGACAGAGAAGTCTGACTTAAACAAATGAGTCCAGAACTGGACTGCTTTTTATCATGCTGTTTTTTTCTGTTCCCATTTTATGGCCCTGAATTTTCAAGGGCACCTTTGAATTAATCTTTTCAATTTGTTTTAAGGCCTGCCTGAATTTTCATAATGGCTGAAAATGTATATAGAAAAGCCAAGATAATAACTTCAGAAGGAAAGGTATTGCATCATGTTATTGTACAGGAAGCACAGAGTGTATGCTGAGTTTTTCACTACAAAGACTAGACACCTTTTAATATAAATAACCTTGAAGTAAGAGCATTACCATAGCAAGAGCTTCACCAATACCTCCTTAAATGCCTATTAGCAGGCTGTATGTATGATATGAACTGCAACAACACCACTGGAATTCTACTTAGCTATTCCAAAAGACAATGCAGGCTGGGACTAACAATTATACTAATGCACTGTGTTGCTTAATTGAAGGAATTTATGACATAAAATAAATGTCAGAGTTCAAAGCCAAGTATGTGTGTGTGTGAGAGAGAGAGAGAGAGAGAGAATATATGCAGGTAGGGTTGTCGGCAGCTGGAGCACTAAATACAACCCTCTGTGATTTTACATCTGGGAAAATATCCAGAAATCCTTTCTAAGTAATAAATTATAGGCTTGTGGGACAGCAATGATATACAAGCAAAGCAGCACCTGTAATGAGCTTGCAACCATCACTGAGACCTGGGAACCTTAATGCCCATTAATCTGAGAGGGAAGAGTAAGAATGTGCCAACAATGCTTGAAAGACTCACAACATACCCACCTTGTCTTCCACCTGAATAAGTGCACAGACTGTTAATGAGAACACATTTTTATTTTTTTTCCCCCAATCAGCTTCCTGGAAAGTATTTGCTTATCAAAAATAGTTCACAGGGTCATGGTGCAATAATTTTCACTAGTTTTTACTGCTTCTGTCAGATGGGTGACTATACTGTGAATTTGGAAGTGCAGTTTAAAAAAATAATTATGAATGTCTTGATCAGTGTTGATTCATCAGTTGCTTGGTGTATGCAAAAAATGTTATCATCCTTAATTGTCTCTGTGATACTGTGCTCTGAGAGGAATATCCCTCAAAGGAAACCCTTGGGAGAAAACACTGCTCTCAGCTTTTACGATACTAATGTGGCTTGGACTAAATTGATCAAACTCACATTCCACAGAGTAGTTTAAAGGGACTATTTAGCATTATTCCCAGCTGGCAGCTTGTTCTGTCTAGTTTATAGATTTGTAAAATGTTTTCTTTGTTTTGGTTTATCCTGTGTTTTATCCTATATTAATATTTAAATTGACTTGGAACAAACAAGTTCCCTTTGATGACAACAAAGATGTTTTGATGAAACTAAAGCAAAGGCCACTTTTGGAGTTTATTCTTCCATCTTTGACTTGATACCTATTGACTTTCTTATTACATTTCCCAGAGAGAAGCTGACTCTAGGGCTTGGTGTGAAGTGCCACAAGACAATGCCGTTGTACTGTTTGGTGAAAAAGTCTCTTGTGCAAAGGCTTTGATCAGCAAAGCACTTCAGTAGGTACCTAATTTTCAGCACCAGGAGTAGGCTGCAAGTGCTTTAGTGCTCTGTTTCTGTTCCGCACTCAGAGCTCCCAGGGTGGCTGTGTGGGTCCGAAGAGCACATAACCTCACTCATGGTCAACAAGGCATATCTCCATAGCACAGATTGCCTGGCAAATCCCCCTCTCCAAGGTCACCTAGAAGGTGCCCAGCCCCTTCAAAGAGAGGTCTGTGCTCTCAGTGCATGCAGAGCTCAGTTTCCAAGCCTTTGGCTTATGAACTACATGACTTGGATTGCTTGGACAAACAGGGTGATTGATGAAGGCTTTTGGCTTCCATGGTGGCTGTGTGTCGGTGGGGTCACTCCACCAGCCAGTTCCTGTCTGCACTCCTTGTGTGCTACAGGGGTGGCACAAGGAATATGTCTGGTAGTGAAACGCTGTTGCTATGGAGCAGAAGGACAGTCTTGGAAACAGTTCCTCACTGAAAGGCTTCTCCAACAGTGAGACAGCTCAGATAGCCTGGAGAGCAGCAAGAGCTCCAGTCCTGCACTCCAAAAATGCAAGGTCCTGGCACCTCCATGGAGCCTGGGGAGCAGGCAGATGGGAGCTCTGCTTGAAAGATTTCATGGGTAAGGACAGCAGGGACTATGATGTCAAAACACGGAAAAGAAGCCATGCTAGGCAATACTAGGGTCAGTGCATAAACCTCTTCACATCACGAATTGTTTTCACTCCCACACTAGATGGATCCATTAGCTGCTGCAGCAGCTACCAGAGGGCTTATTATTTAAAGGGCTCCAATGCACATACCATACACAGGATGGTGTTGCATACACACTAGAGCCAGGGAAATAGCTTTCACAATAAAAGGGTTTTGCTAGACCCTGAGGCATCTGTAGTTAGCTTGCAGTTCAAAAATTTATTCTTATTGAGGGCATGAGAGCTCGCTTTAGAGTAATCAACAACTTAGGCCAGAAGGGACTGGTCTGGTCTTGTGCATAATACAGACCAAAGAATGACCCTCTCTTAATTCCTCTACAAAAATCATTAGCAGTGTTTGGTGCTAGAAAAGCAACCAATTATAATGTTAAGCTTTCCAATTGTGGAAAATCCACTACAGCCCTTGTTAATGTTTACTTACCTTCAGTGATAAGCAAAAATGCCTCAGCTAATTTGCAGTCTGAACTCGTCTGGTCTCAACCTGCATCCACTGAGTCTTATTATACCTTTCTGTTCCACAAGAGCCCTTATATATGAAACTGCAACATTAGCTAGAAAGAAAAAAGCATAGGGGTGATATTCCACGGGAAATTAAGGTTCAGGGAGATAATGATGATGCTCCTTCAGTGAATACATGTAGCAGTGCATGTCATCTTGCAGAACATAGCCTGGAGCTGCATTTTGGGGTAATATACGTCAATCTCCTGGGACAGGAATTGCATTCTCTTCCCAGAGTCTAACGTCAATTACAGTCACTGTCTTTTAAGATGTTAAAACTACAAAAAGGGTCAACATATGAAATATTCATGCTGACATTTCCTTATAGCATATCCTCTCCTGGATCAGCCATTTCCTTAGCAATAGCTCTGTATCATACTGTGCTCCCCTGCTGCCCCTCTCCCCCTAAGCCCTGTCAATTCACCTGCTTGAGGCTCCTTTGGCCCCTTTCCAGGAGAAATTCTAGGACATTTCTACTGCTACTGCTCTGCTTGGATTGCTCTCAGCCCATGCAGTCTGTGACCTGTCTGTGTTTCTAAGCCTGTGTGATACTTTCAGTGGGCCTCTGATGCCCAGCATTATCCTGACCCCCATTCTTGATATAGTATCTACTTCATTGCACAAGTCAAAAAAATTCTATCAATAATCAGTGTATAGAATGTGTTGTGCAACAAAGCAGAGTGAAAAACAAAGATCCTTACAATTTGCAGCAGGATAAATCATCACAAAGCTTAGGTTAATTTCACATGCAAATGTTTTCATTTTGAAATGTCTGAAGCATTTCCTTGTATGAATGTTTTCTTTCAGCAAAGTTGCATAGGAAATTTATTTATGTAAATCTCTCTCTGCAAAATCTTTCCCTTTTAGTAAACTGGTCCTTTCCAAAAAATATAACACAACAAAATGAAAATAATTGACAAAGTATCTTCCAATCTGATTATGCCTAATTATGTTTAGCAAACTCATGCTGGAGGGTTTTTCATTTTTTCTTTTGTCTGCTAACAACCATGTGTGCTTCTGGTGATAGATAAATAACATCATCCTGATAGAGATGCAATTGCTAGTTCACACAGTGGTTCCTCATATTAAAGTATTTAATTTCCTAATGTAGCCTTGGGTATCCTGTCATGCTGTACCTCACCCCTGTGTTTTGAGCAGTTCCTTTAAAAACCACAATATAAGGAGTATTTTCTGAGTGTCTGTCACTTCCTCCCTTTGAGGTTGAAACTTTGCCTAAGAGCTTGGCAGAGAGATTGCTTGAGATAATTGTTGTCTGTACCACATATTTCCTTTTTTCTCCCACCATTTTTTGTAGAAGGAAATTTTCACTGCAGAGTTGTCACAATCATCTTTTTAGTTTTATTCACTCAAGCCTGGGATTTGTAAGGGTCATAAATCAGGGCTTGTTTATCTGGGGACAGTTATGGAGTCAGACCTGGCTTTAAGTTGCTCCTCCTCTTTGATGGTTTTGCTGGACTAGCTCTTATATGAATGTTTGTGAGGTGATACTCTGACAGTGAGAAGGGCTGATGTGGTGTATTTAGAAAAGAAGTTCTCAGGCAACCTGCCCAGATACAGTTTGCCGTGGGCAAGAGGACAAATTCTGCATTAATCCAAACGCACAGATGTGGTGATTGGGGTGACTGTAAAAGTGGGTGCATGCCACAGTGCCAGGAAACCCGACCTCCAGTCTCCACTTGGCCATTAAACTGATGGATGCCTGTGAGGAAGAGCCTTGCTTCATCACACCTTTGCTCCATTGCATCCTCCCTTCAGCCTCCACAACATACTGAGATCACCACCTGTTTGGGGAGGGCACTGTTTTACATTCTGTATTGCTAGGAAGATGATGCCCTGCTTTTGGTAGGGCTTTTGAGGTGCTGCTGAAATAAGAACAATTAAAAACAAAACAACAGCCTCGAGCACACCAAAGCGATAAAGCAAGTTTGTTCAGAACAAGTTGTGTCACGGAGGGATACAGGGATTGTTTGTATTACTCCTAGGTAAAGCACTGAACACTTGCATCCTCTGTGCAGAAAAACAAACTGACCCAAATTCTTTAAAATTACTTTCATTCAAGAGCCACAGTTGACAGCAGAGCCATGTGCCAGCACTGAGGAAAGCAGCATCAGCAGTTTGTGGGGCAGCCCCAGACCTGTTGCTTGCTCCCTTCCCAGCACTGTGGGGCTCTTGGCAGGAGAGCTAACATGCACCAGGGGGGCAGAGGGGTCTAACCAGGCTCTCTGACCAGCAGCTCTGCTGCTCTGTGCCCTGCTAGGAGCTCAGACACGCTCAGGCACATGCCACTGCTCTGGTCAAGGTTTGGGAATGTTGTGTTCCAGTTTCCCTCCTTAGCTGCTGTGCCTCAGTCACACTCAGACATGAACTTGAGACCTGAACATATTTGTCCAGCTTGCTTCTTTTAGTTAGCTCCAGCAACACCCATGAGTCACCTGAGCCTGCTATGTTTGCTGTCACACACATTGGTGCAAGAGCAAAGCCACATCACAGATGTATATCAGGTATTTTGTATACAAAAGGTACCCTGGAAGACACAGCCAAATGCCCTATCACCGACCTAGCAAGGGAAGCCAAGCAGCCTGTGTGAGTCATTCTTTGTCAGGAAACAGATTTGCTTTCCACTCCAAGGTATTCACTGGAGAAAAAAGGGAAGCTGCAGCCTGTGCTTCTAGCTAGCCCTCTGGTAAAGTCTCTGAGCTGGTGGCACTTGGGTGACTTTACAAACAGTGTGGGGTTCTTTCCATCAGTTCAGAAGCTCCCTCCTCCCCAGAGGAAGAAATGTGTTAATTAAGCTGGTAAAGCTGTGCAAGCTAGGATGTCAGGCACTTACAGATTGTCTCTTCAGATCCTCCCTACAAAGGGATGTCTCAGCACTGTCGGGCCTCAGTCAGTTAACAATGAACAAAATGCTCCTTTGCACTCAGGAGGTGCCCAACTCCACAGCTTTACTTGTTCATTAAGCAGGTTCCTGAATTTGTCTCAGGCATATAAACAAGCAAGGGGCAGTTGCTAAGTCTGTAAATTCTCAGTGTAGTTCCCAGGTTTATTTTGGTATCAGCTCAGGCTTTTAACTAGCAGCAACTCTCAAAATTTTCAGATCTTAAGATCAGAGAACAGAACGTGAAAACTAGAGAAACTTCTTCTGGTGAATAACCCCACATGACCTTCCACCTTACAATGACCAAAAATTAACAGATTTTTCTTTTAAAATCTTTCCTGGTCCTTCCCATTTTGTTGCTATTGATGTGTAATCAACAGCTCTGTCATTTCAGCTTTTAAATTAAAAACACCTTTGAAATTTCGTCTTTGCTGTCTTAGCACATCCAAGAACTTCCTGGAAGTATTTAACGCTTGTAAATACAGCCTTAGAACACAGAAAATTAAAATACTATAAGGTGATCAGGCGGAGATCCAGCTGGCTCAGCATCCCATTTTTGACTTTTGGCAGTAATGCAAGCCATACAAAAATGCTTCCCGGAAATACTTGCATTGGCACAGCAATGTGCTGCAGAAGGATTTCCTGACTGACGGACAGTCCTTCTCAAAGAGTAGCTCTTGATGGCTGTTTTGTGCATTTATTCAATTGCCTGTGTATTTAGTGAACAAATGTTAGTGCCCTGTTGTCATGTGATAGAGAATTTAGTCTTGTTTGTGGCACATGCCTGTGAAAGTATGTTTTTAATTCAGTTATGTCTTTAAAGGGGACTCTTCCTTTAGCAGTTTATTAACATTGACAGGAGGACCAGAAGGGACTAAACTAGAGACCTGAATCCTTGAAAGGTGGCCATCTGACTCTGGTGTCATCTTCAAGCAGCAAATGATCAGGAATTGGGTGAAAGTAAGAAGTACATGAATGTGGGACTTGGGCTCAGGAAAGCAGCGGTGCATGAACACCTGCCAGCAGCCAGATGCCAAAAATTGTAAGGCAATTGTTAAAAGCCAGTCAGGAAGGAGACCTTAGGAGATAAAAAAAAAAAGATTGACAAGGGTGGGAAAATAGATAAGCACAATGTGACATCTTGGGACTCACTATCCTGACAGCATGAGAAATGTGGCAATCTGCAGAAAAGGGATCCTGCATAAAACGAACTTGTGATGGTGGAACTTGATTTGCTTTCTTGAAACTGTTGAACTGTTGATTTACCAAGACATTGAAATATCAGAGGCCATTGCACTAAAATAATACATTGCTGCTTGCAAGGAAGAGCTCTAGATAGTGGTATTGCAGCTGGCCTTCCCAAAAAAACATATGTGGAGACATAAGTGGTGTTACAGAATCAGCAGGAGGAAATACAGCAGAGAAGCTGTGATGTTGACTGTCTAGCCTGCAGACAGAGCATCAGAGGTCATGGCAGGGATTTCTAAGAGTGGAGGAATAAAATGGCAACAAAGTAAAGTGGCTTGGAAGCATTCAGTGGTGTGTTTAAAGAATGTCTTACATCAAGGACAAGGAGGGCCTTGGTTTTAGTGATATAAGCAGCACCCAGTATCCTAGATATCTGTGTTTGGACTACTGTGGTTGAGGAGACAGTCCCAGAAATATGTGGAGGTGACAGGAGAACAGACTGGATGAAAAACCATCAGTCCTGGATGAAAGTTGTGAAAAAACTAATGAGTTAACTGAGAAACTGAGAAAAAACTAATGTTAAAACTGAGTTAAAACTGAGTTAAAAGGGTTAAAGGATAAAACCTTTGAGATGAGAAGGTATTTAAAAACCATGGATCAAAAGTGACTGAGAAAGAAGGAAGGGGATAAGGCAGCCAGATCCTGGACCCAGAAACCTCTGCATTCGTACTCAAGAGTCAGAGACACAGCATCAAAATAACATGTACCAATGTTGGGAAAGATATTTAGTCCTAGAAGGAACCAAGTTCATTATGAGCTATTTCCTTAGAAGCTCAGCAGAAGGTCCTCAAACAAAAAGGAAAGAGGCCAATGTGAGGAATCACAATAAGTGCTTTGCTGTGTTGCTATCACCTGGCTCCCCTCACAGGAGGAAGGAGCAGCCATTGAAGTACATGCCTTTTCCCAGAAATAAACATTTCTCTGGATTTAGAGAATAGGGAAATGGGAGGAAACACGGTTCAGGTAGAAGGAGAAGTGTGGGGCCCCCAGGTGCAGGGAGAGAGATGGGGAGGGAGCCCACCACAACCTCAGCAGGAGGTAGGTTCCAGCTTCTGGCAAGTGCCCTGTAGGGATGACTCCAAGTAAAGCGTAAGCTGAGATCAGAGGTTGGCAGGGCAGCACCTATGTGTGGTGAATAGTCAGAAGTTCAAGCATATTTGAGTCTAACAAATTCCTGATAGAAGAACTTGTTCTGTACCTTACAGAGATCTGTTTAGACAGGGGACAAATAAATCAGGCTGAAATTGGCCTGCTTTAGGGTACAGATAAAGTCAGGACTTCTTGCTTCTTGGAGAAGCAATTGGAGAAGCAATTTTGCCAGTGGGTCTCCCAAAATGAGTTATCTCCTACCTTCACTGCTGTTGCCATCAAGTTGTGAAGCTGTCTGCTTTACCTCCATTTCAGTTCGTCACAGTTTGTCTCTCAAATGTTTTATGTACAGATTCGACTGTGCTAGAAGGACAAAGTTCACATCAAGTGTAGTCTTGCTTGGTTTTGTTGGAACTGATAACAATCTCATTCCAAAGAGTGGAAACATTATTTCTGACTAATCAAGTCACACAAGATAACTTGCATACTACATTCATTATACAATGATTACTATTAAGCATTGCCCCACATGGAGAATATATTCAGCAAACTCTCTCAATCCTTTTAATTGTGCCTATAAAAGTGTGTAACGTCCTCATATAGTTGATGCATTGTCATGACCATGGTGCTCTGGAGGAGAGAGATTCTATTCTTGCACACTGCTAATTGCTACAATATACCATGGATGTTGCCATAAGTAATAAATTCCTGAAACTACCTCACTGGGATTTGGTCTCCTGTATGTTATACTGTAAAAAAATCAATGGAATGACCCCATATATATCTGGGAAAGAGGCACACTAAATGAATCACATCTTACTTTTCTGATACAAAAAGACTTGCAGAAAATGCTGCTTAACACTGCAATACTGTCTTGATACTGTCACCCTCACTTACATCATGTATTTTTGCAGATAAACAGGAGTCTGCAGGGTTTCAGCATTTCTGGACAGGCACTGCAAGGCTGAATCAAAAGGGCTCAGTCTTTCCAAAGTTCCTAGATAGCTTCCTCTATGCTCAGATTCTGTGATTGCTTTACCTCTTTGATGCACAAAAAACCCACAATTCTTTAAAAACTTTGTTCCAGTCATGTTGTTTGTTCTCATAACTTCAAATTGATAAAATAAATATTTTCCTTCATTTCTGCATAGAAAGAAAAAAATGTTAATTTCCTTCTTCATGTTCAAAAAGGCAATTAGTTGTACTCTGCCAGACCTGCACACCAATTGTGGGGAAAGAGAAAAGTACAGTAAGAAGTAATTGACATACAAAGCAACAACTTTATTTTTGTAGCAGTGAGTACAACTACCCATCACAGTTTTCAAACTCACCATTATATCGTTGTCCCTTCAAAGCAGCTTGCACTGAATATCTTTGTTTCTCTTGTTCACTGAGTGGACTCATGATTCTGGCACAATGAAAACTCTTTATTGACCTACTGGGAATGCACTTTATTCCTGAGAAGACACCATGAAGCTGGACATGTAAAAGAGTTTTGTGACTGGAATAGTTTTGTAATGCTTGGCAGAAATGTGATTTCTTATCTGGCTGTGGTGGAAATAAGCTGCATGCAAACACTAAATTTTTTTTTTTTTTTTTAGGGTTAAAGGGGAATTTTTTTAGAGAGCATAAAGTCAGTTTTTATAGATAATGTTTTATATGCTCCCTTTTCCTGACTTGATTTTCCTACAGGTAGACACACACACAAAACCAAAACAGGAAAACATGACAAATTGATTGCATGACAACAGATTTATCTCTTGTCGGCTTCTTGTAATCATGTGAAAGTCATCTTAATGAGAAAGCACATACATCCAGCCACACCTTGCATTTTGCATAATCACATGCTGGAGTCTTCGTGCCTTTTCCCCCCTCTTATACTGCTTTCCTCAGCATTTGCACCCTGATGAGGACATGCAAGACACTGACTGCTGGACTATCTCAGACCTCAGTCTGGGGGTCCAAGCCCACCTGTAGCAGCACCATGCACTGACAGCACTGCCCCCAGCCTCTCCTGGAGCTCTCACCTCCACAGCACCTGCCAGGTCTACATGTGTTTGTATCTTTGCTGCCAAAACCCTTCCAAGCATGGGTCATTCCTGACTCACAGTTAGGGTTGGCTGATCAGGAGTTAATAGTGGACAGTGTGTGAGCCCTGAAGACTGCTGGATACACCCAGGGTGAAGCCCCACTGGGTTGCTGCAGTAGGGGCTTTCACTGTCTTCAGGGATTCCTGCACAACAGATCTGTTGAGGAAAAGGCAGAGAACTGCCTGCAAGATTTTTGTGACCATTCCCATTCAAGGAGACAAGAGGAGATGCAAGTTTTACAGGAATACCTGAGTGTGCATTCCAGTTTGCTGAGTTTTATTGCTGCTGCTGTGCTAAGCATCCAATTCTCATCCAAAAAGAGGCATTTTTTTTTATGAGGGTCATAAGCCTTAAACCTCACTTAAGCCTGGAAGCAAACAGATTGATAAGATGCAGTCCCTGAAGATTTTCCCCAGTGTCTGAAACTAAGGATACAATAAATTAAAACTGGGATTAGAATACAAGTGCTTTTTCTTTAGAATGTCATAAAGTCCTACAGTGCTGGCCCTGCTTAGTTTGCCTCTATGCATCAATGTTAAACATTAGCAAGTTATTTCAGTGCTGGGTAGGAACAAAATATGAATGAGGCATCCTTGTACAAACAAAAAGTTGTAGGCAGTGTCTGTACTACACAGCCTGAAATGTAGGTAGATCAGATATAAATGGGGTAAGGAAAGAGGTATAAAGCATAAGCAATGAGGTTCACAGGAATTATGGGGAAAATTCAGATGTTTGCCTCACAGGTATTCTTGCCATCATTTCTGAAGAGTTGAATCAGAAGGAAATCAGATAAACAAAAAGCAAATTGTGAAATGAGGATGACTAAATAGGAAAGGTGAAAAAAAGGAAAAGAGCAAATCAACGAATGAGTGATAAAGAGGTAAAGCAATTGTTACAGAGGCAGCACACAGCAGAGAGAGAGAGATACAAAAGTAAAACGTTTTTCAAGAATCCACAAACTTTGGTTTTGCTCATCAGTTAGGGTCTCAGGCTGGCTTCTTCTGGCAGTTTTCCTGAAGACAGTTTCCAGAAGTGGTGAAGAAAGAGGATCACCACCCAGGTCTTCTTGCCCTAAAAATTATGTCTGTGTGTACTGAGGAAAGACAGAAGGTAGACTGCAATGCCTCAGTTGTGGGTGAGGGTATATTGACCTATAAAGCACAGAAAAGTTTGAATCAGTTTGCTCTGCAAACTTGTGTAAAAAAGACAGCAGAGTTAAAAACAAATAAAACCCTACTTCATACATCAAAGCATGCTGGTAACACTATGGCTTTTAAGTTAAAAAACCACAAACCATTGAATATTAATCAATTTACTAAAATTTCTGTGTTGGAAAGTAGGTAATAGACGTTTGAGGAGGTTGATAGGCTGACACAAAGGCTGGTAGAACAAGCAGCTGGGAAAGCTTTTGCGCTCTGTGAGCTCCTTTGCCTCAGCAGACCCACGACTTTGAGCCCAGGGTACCCTGTTAAGCCAAAGAAATAACTTGACCAGTTATTAGAGAAGGGGACCAAAAAGCAACCCAGCTAGCAGCCCATCATCTTTCTGCCTCTTTTCCTGCTCCTTTTCTGTTCTCCTCATTTTTTGTGTGCCTTTTAAAGGAAATGTTTAGCCTTGCTGTACAAGATTAAACATTTTTCCAAAGGAGCTGTGAACACATGAGAAGAAATTATCTTAAAAAAAAACCCCAAAACACCAAAACCTTGCTTCAGTGGGATTAGTATATATTATGCAGTGGTAGATCTGACTGTGCTGTCTTTGCTTTTCTTCGGCCTTTCTCTGCGGGTAAATGCTGCAGATCTTTGAAAATCTGAAATACTGTCTTTGGAAATATTTGAAATCTCTGGTACCAGATCAGGAAGGCTGTACAGCCGTGGTGCTCTCCAAAGTTAGTTAGTCTTCTGTAGACAGGTTGCACTATGTAATGCTGATGTGGCTCAAAAGCCATCAGCTCAAAGAAAAAATCCCTTTGCTACTTGCATTTTCCTTTTCTTTGCTTCTCTTCCAAGTGTTTTATCTCTTGGACTTGTCAAAACAAAACACCCAAGTATTAAGAGTCACTCCACACTCCGAAAATAAACCTTTTACTATCTCCATCAGTATCTAAAAACTATTGCACAGCCATTACTAAGCAGAAAAAATCCCATCAGGTGGTAAGAAAAAAGGAGGAATTGTTTAAGTGAAAGCTCAGCTCATAGTTCTTCCTTCAGCTTCTGACTTGACTTTGACTCCTGTATCTTCCTCAGAGATTCAAGGAATTTGTAGTGGTGGTTGTTGATGATGTGAGGAAGCAGCTCTGTCCAGCCTGACTGGAGAGCATCATGCCCAATCCTTACACAAGTCTGCTGTCAGGCAGCCATCTGGGCTGCACTGCCACCCTGACACCTGAGAAATACCCCAAAATCCAGACTCTTTGCATCATATCTTGGTGTCTGGCAAGTCTGCCCACAAGAGAGGGAAGCCTGCAATGTTTCAGGCATTCACAACCATCCTTTGTTGGATTGGGGCCCAGTGCCAGGATTTGTGCTATCTTCTGCTGGCATGGACCAACATTTGAATCCAAACCTTGATATTTAATTAAGAACAGTATTTGGAGCATCTGTTTGCAAAAGCAGTCAGAGTGTATTCAGATAATGAGCACTTTGCAGCATGTTGTGAGGCCATGCATTTTGTTATTTAGAGCTTTCTTGGAACTGAATTCCCTGCAAATATACACAGGATGAATTAGAAATAGAGTCTAAGTGTTCTTTCTTCTTCTGACCCCCAACACAGTAATGACTGTATGGAAACGGACACTGCAGAATCACACAGAGAAAATAAAATGTCTTGTGAGCCATCTGATAAACCTAAAATTAGAGCACTAGTTTGTCCAAAGAATTGGCTCAGGAAGTCAAATCACTTAAGCATAGAAGGAAGGATGCCAGAGCAGTAAGAAACAAAAAGCATAGCTTGAATTATCCTTCCTTATTCATTATTAAAGCTTTGATTTGATGGGGTTTTTTTTCCTGAGAAGTGGATGATTCTTCAAATTACAAGAACATAATTACTGATTTACCCAGTGAATATAATGTTTTACACTATGAAAGTTCTATAGAAATGAAATTAGAGTTGTTTCAAAGTACAGGCCATTAAACTCACACACTGTAGACTAATAGAAATGGTCTCAGCTAGATTTTTGTTTCTGATTACAGCTTTTGCTGAGCAACTGTCATTAACCCAAGGATCTAAAAATGCTGGCTGGTAGATGAATAAACTCTGCTTGCTGCCTTAAACAGCTATTAGCAAATGGTCTTTGACATCTAACTTTGATTCTTACCCTCTTTCTTTGGGAAATTGTGATGGGGACCTTTTTCTTGTGCTGCAATGCATAACAGAAACAAGGATCTGGTGAATAAGATAAAAAAATTTGAGAATTTGAGAGATGAGATGTAAAGACATTAAATGCTTTCAGACAGGACTTTCAAGAGGAGGGTGTGATCATAAACAAGAGATGCTATAACATTTTTGTTAATGATAAAGGACAAGCCATGATGGGAGTTTAATGGGCTTCATAATGCATTTTATCAGATGTTTTTATGTTCCAAGCTGGTCTCTTCCACAAGGCTGGCAAGCTCTTTTAACATGCTGAGGGAAGTCCAATCTGCAAAGACCAACCACTTAAAAAAATGAGTGTTGATGAGGTGTAGAAATAAAAAATGCAGGAAGACAGGAATAATGACTCCAGCTGCCCGGGTAGGCAGGAGGAGGGAGGGGCAGCCATTATCCAAATACAGCTCCTTACAAGAGACAGAATGGAGCAGAGGGCCAGACCTCTTGAAAAGGACAACCCAGAAGGTATCTGCAGGCAGGAGAGTATGGGGGCAAGCTTTTGGGATCATTGAGAAAGGCTCTTTGTGCACTGATGTCTGAGCACCACCTGAGTGCCTGTTCTCTGCAGGATTGCATGCAGTGACAGCAAGGGGCTGCTCGGGTGGCTGCACTGCATCCTCAGCCTGCCCTGGGAACAGGGGGAAGGCTGATAAACTGTGGCAGTAGCCTTTCTCTCTGTCAATAAATTACAGGCTGGGGTGTGGCATTTAAAGTGCTCTGTAGGAAGGAAGATGAGAGATCTTTATTTTCAATTATATGGAAATGCACAAAGGAGTTTTGATATTTAAACTGACATACATTCATGGAGGTGGAGGCATCAGAAATTGAACTCCCATCAAGTGTGGCAGACTACTTCTCTTCAAGGAAAATACAAGAACATGAGAATTCAGAGAAAGTAGCTTGTTCTTGGAGTTCAGGGATCAGCAACATTTAGAGCAGCTCCTCCTAGGCCCAGATTTCATCTGAGGTTCTTGTTTTCCTGTATCTGAGAGACCAAAGAAAGCACCAGATCAGTATGTCCATATGCAGGCATTGCTTTTTGCATGCCATGGGTCTAAATTAATGGTTTAAGGCAGGGAAACATTCCCTTGCACATAAGGGAATTTCTACAGTAACATATTATTATAATAATATAACATATATACAACATATATATATAACATATGTATATATATAACATATAAATTATTTTCTACAATAACATAGGTATCTGGGAATGTGACTTCATACTCCTATCTCCTCTGCATGGCTTGAAAGCTGTATGAACTGTCAAAGTTAAACTGCTTCTTCTTTAAACAAATCATCATCTGTGCTAAAAATTAACTTCACTATGATGCAAGGTCAGTATTAGACCTTTTTATTACTATTAAAGTTATTTGCTTACCATTTGTAATTTACTTACACGGACAATTAAACTATATCTGCTACTTAATTTGTTTCCAATCAGTTGAATTTCTTGATGTGACTAGCATAACAGCATGTTGTTTAAGGGTACATATTATGAAATAATAGAAGG
This sequence comes from Geospiza fortis, assembly GCF_000277835.1. Lineage (NCBI taxonomy): Eukaryota > Metazoa > Chordata > Aves > Passeriformes > Thraupidae > Geospiza > Geospiza fortis. The sequence goes on from NW_005054333.1 coordinate 1,811,471, forward strand.
AAGTTCATACATTATTTAAAGATTTGCAAAAAACAGCTCTCTTAATGTAATAATTTTAATTTTTTTTTGGCATAAACAAGCCTCTCAGTGACCGTTTAGGCTACAGAAATGAAACTACTGCTGGGCATCTAGCCTCTAACCCTCTAACCTTTGAAACATTGAAATAAAACACATGGTTCCTAATAATAGGGTTCTTGATAACTCCCAAATTTCATGAGCTAGACCACACCACTGTTTTATAACTAAGAAGCAAATTATATAAAATGATGTTTCAGTCTTCAGAAAACTTCTATTCTCATGTGCTCATGTGTCCACAAATAATATGGTTTTGATAGGGGAATTACTGCTGCTGGACAATATAACTATAGAAAAGCTTTCTAATATGATGAATCTCAGAATGACAGCAATGAGGGCTGGAAAGGAGTCCAAGAGCTTATCTAGTTCATCCTTTTGCCTTGTGGTAGAGCCAGCCAGACCTTTTCCACATCCAGCAGATGTTATTAACACCACTTTCTGCCCTCCTCATCCTGTTTCCACCCAGCCTTTACAGTTAAACCCTTTTTCTCCTAATATGTAACCTAAGTCTTCCTTACTGCATTTGAAGCCCTTTAAGTCTCATCCTCTCCATAGGGAATATTCTGATAAATAATACTTCATTCCACTTTTCCAACCACTTATACGTTTCAAGAGGCATCACATTCCCTCTCTAATTCTTCTCCTTGCCTGACAAGATAATTCCAATTCTTTTAACAAGTGTTTATAAAGCACAGTGTCTGATAACAGAGGGTTATATGTTGCTTTCATCCACCAGATCCATCCTCACCTCAGCCTGTTCTCCCACCATGCAAGAGTAAGTTTGATTTTTGTGTTAAATTCATGAGATATTTTAATTAGAAATGGTGCATGTTAATTAGTTGATGGCTATTCTTGTGATATGAAAGCAATGTAAAGGATGAAATAGAAGTGATTATATGCAAAACACCTCTATTTTTGGTTGACTTTGTAGCGGAACCTACCCCTTGCTGTCCAGTTCCTACCATTTGCACAGAAAGAATATGTTGTTATTTCAGTACTTGAATTCCTGGAGCTTCTGATGACTGTAAATTTTTGTTTTCTCTCCTTTCATCAGGGCAGATCATGCTATCATCCTCCAAGGGTAATATCCCAGTGAAGATCTGCTGAAACAGATCTGAAGACTCAAAACCTGTTGAAATTTATAATTCTTCTAATGTCAAAAAAACCCAAGTATCTCATTCACAAAAACTGACATGAGAAATAAGATACTTGAGGTAAACTAGCCTGTTATATACTTAAAAGAGGTTTCCCATGTGTTTTCTCTTAGAATCAATCACAGAATCTCCTAGGTTGTTTTTTCTGTATTGCATCCTACTGCAAGCATTTAGTGTAAGAGAAAAGCAGACAATTTTTTCAGTAAATGTCTAAAAATAAAATGTATTTGTGTTCTTAAGATTAAAAGATTCTGAATCTTGCAACTTCTTAGAAATATTAACCTAGTGGGATATTTCCAAGTGCTGAACTGCCTAATTTCATGAGAATCAAGAGGAGCTTGGTAGCTAAATACTTAGGCATGTTGGAAAGTCTCTTTAGCACCTGTCAGTGGTCAGGGCAGATCTCCAATGCCATTCTTTGAGCAATTTGACTGTTTTGGTTCAGCTCAGTGAGATGAAAGTGCAAAGGACCAAAAGACTTTTCTTAATAATTTTTTATGCCTTGAAGGAGCATTTGGCCCAGTACTGCTTTTTATTTTTCCAGAACTGAGCAATACACTATAGCTTACTGTGCAGATTCCAGAGAATTACTAAAAAATTCATAACCTAGAAACATAAAAATGTAAACAGTAATGCTGGATGCTGCACTATGCATGAAAATAACTGATGCCAATTCTAATTGGTATACTGCTAATCAATGTAACTAGATTTGTAGACACTAAAATGACATCTTTGTCTTTCTTCCAACATGGGAAAATGAAACTACAAGAGGCAAAAACATCTCACAGCAGAAAACAAACTCAGTGTTGAAATCGGTCAGTAGTGCTTTCAACAGTCACTTGCTTAATTGTTTCTTGCTTTTCTTGTGCTGCAGCCAAGAACAAAGGTCATATTTAATGACTGCCTAAATAATTTGCAATATTTTTTAGACTTGGCCTAGAAGTGGCTGATGTGGATCCTTTCGTACTTGGTAGGAAAGTCTCATATGGATTACCCAGTTAAAGAAACATTATCCTTCTAAACTGATTCAAATCCCTTCACATCCTCCAAAATACACACTTTTCTTTTTCTTTTCTGTTTCATGTCAAATACTGTAGTGACAGCTCAAACAAGGCAACACTGTTTGTTTCAAGATTATAGAGCACTCAGGACATCCACATCACCTTTGAAGTAAATTTTTGAAGCCATAATCCTCTGCCAAACAAAAAAGAATATATGTCATCATAGCATCATTGTAATGACATGACCTTAATCAGGAGTCAGAGACAGCAGCAAAAGCTGAGGGCCTAAGTCTTCTCTGTCTTGTCCCTCAAGCAGAAAATGTCAGGGCTCCATCACTTAGAAGTAGTGGTTTACCATCTCAGGTCTAGAAAGTGAAATCCAATACAATCTAATTTTTTTAATAACAGGACACTCCTGGTATTTACATACCCTTTTCTTCTTGCTTTATTATAGGCCAGTAGTTGGGCAGTAAACAAAAGGAAAGTATTTTGTCACAAAGCACTTCATGGTGAGGTGAAAACAGAAGCAAGAATAGAAGAAAATAGAATATTAATTTCATAATATCAAGGACAGTCTGAGATAGACTGTTAGGTTCTCCCATCGATCCCAAAACTGGGGCACATGTGCCATGTTGAGGAGGATTGGCAGTGGAAAGCATTGGGGCTCAAGATAATGAATTTCATTCCATCTGAGGGATCTTGATCCTATTACAAAAGTGACTTGCTACTTTCTGTATTTTCAAAAACATCTCAGTAGGACAGAGGGTGATCACAGAGGTGATGCCTACAGCATCATTACACAGATACTAAATCAGTTCAGAGTTTCCTTCTGTTCTCTTCTCCCATCACTAAAGGTGTTCCTGCCCCAGAGAATAAATTGGAATCCCACATTTTTAATGTTTCTCTGAAAACCGATCATTGAAAACACTGATTAACTACTTCAATCTGTCATGATGATTAAAATACAGTGTTTGATGTTCAGTGCATGATAGTTACTTTTCAACACTGCTGGAGTCTGCCCTTGCTATCATTTAAGTCCATACCATCACAGTACCACAGAATCACAGAATATGCTGTGTTGGAACAGACCCACCAGCACTATTGAGTCCAACTCCTGGCCCTGCTGAGGACACCCCAAGATCACACCATGTGTCTGAGAGTGCTGTCCAAATGCTTCTTGAACTCTGTCCAGCTTAGTGCTGTGACCACTTCCCTGGGGAGTCTGTTCCAGTGCCCAGCCACCCTCTGGGTGAAGAACCTTTGCCTGATACCCAACCTAAACATCCCCTGACTCTGCTTCATGCCATTTCCTCAAGTCCTGTCACTGGTCACAAGAGTGAAGAGATCAGTGCCTGCCCCTCCTCTTCCCACTGTGAGGATGCTGGAGACCACAATGAGGTCTCCACTCAGTCTTCTCTTCTCCAGGCCAAACAGACCAAGTGACCTCATAGGGCCTCCCCACTCACTGATCCTGACAGGTCCCTTCCAAATCTGCATGTACCATGATTGTATTATTCACCATCCTTGTGGCCCTCCTTTGGATGCCTTCTAATAGTTTCATGTCTTTTTTATGTTGTGGCACCCAAAACTGCCCCCAGGACTCAAGGTGACGCCAACACAGCTCAGAGCAGAGCAGAGCAGGACAATCCCCTCCCTTGCCTGGCTGGTGATGCTGTGCCTCATGCACGCCAGGACACGGGTGGCTCTCCTGGCTGGCAGGGCACTGCTGACTCAGATTCAGCTTGCCATCAACCATGACCCACAGGTCCTTTTCCATAGTGCTCCTCTCTGGGCTCTTGTTCCCTATCTATACACACAACCAGGATTGTCCTGTCCCAGCTGCCAAATCCCATACTTTCCCTTGGTGAACTTCATTTGATTGGTGATTTCACACCTCTCTAATTTGTCAAGGTCTCTCTGCAGGGCCTCTGCCCTTAAGGGAGTCTATAGCTTCTACCAATTTAGTGTCATTCTGTGTCCAAGTCATTAATGAAGATGTTGAAGAGAAGTGGGTGGGGGATGGTCTTGGTTTAGGGAAAATTTGGGACTCACTCTTCTGAAGAGATGGCAAATTCAGGAATTCCTTTTCGTGGGGTGTAGCTCAGCTCACTCAGTCTCTTATCAGTCCCTCTGGTGCTGGAAAATGCTGCATCCCAGGCCACAGTGGGCCACAGGTGTGAGCTCCTGGTGTTTTTCTGGGTTTTCAGTCTAGAGCAGGGCTGATCAGTTCCAAGAAAAAGAAAAGCCACAGTCTGGGGAACTTCTCTACCTCAGCTAGCTGAAAAAAACACTAAGTAAATGCAAAGGAGAGCTCTCTCCCACTGTCCATGCTACAAACAACACAGTCCATGAGAGAGAATGCAGGGGAGCAAGTGCAGTTTCTGGAAACAGTTTCCGGGTTTTCTCCCCCCACCTTTGCTCTCAGAACCAGTCTTAAAGGTGTAGAACTTAATATCCAGCATAAGCCGAACAGAAGATTGGGATACAACCATCATAAAGTCAACCCAGGACAAGGATGGGGCCCTGGGAGCCCCCCTAGGGACAGGACACCAGTCTAATGTCACCCCATTCCCTATAACTCTCTGTGCCCAACCCATGAGCCAGTTGCTCACCCATTGCATAACACTGTTATCCAGCTGTGTGCTGGACATTTTGTCCAGAAGGATACTGTGAGAGACAGTTTCAAAAGCTTTGCTGAAATCCAAGAAGATTACATCTACTGGCTTGTGAGGTAATCCAAGTGGAAAGGCGCCTCTGGAGGGCTCCTGTCCTCAGAGCTCTAAACAGTCGGGTTCTTCAAAACCTCCAAGGACACAGACTGTACACCCTCTCTGGGCAATGCCTTCCCATGCTCAATTTGCCTTATGAAGTTTCTTTATATCCAGTCAGAGCATCTCCTCTTTCAATCTACACCTGTTTTCTCACATGCCCTTGCCATGCACCACCATGAAAATCTTGGTTCTGTTTCCTCAAAAACCTCCTTATAGGCACTGGAATTAAAGGATGTGCAAAAGCAGAAGTAAAGCCTAAATAGGCTACAATTTGTCCACAGTAACATCAGACCTTTGTATCAGTGTCTTCTCCAATTTCCTCTCCTTCTCAATCCTGACTGAGCATTAGCTCATTAGCTCCCTCTCCTTCCCCAGCATGCTGATCCAGCAAGGTGTGACAAACAGCTGCAAGGACACCTGTGTAGAGGACCACTGACTTAAAACAACTTTCATATGCATAAACAGTCTCTCAGAAACATGAAATGTTACAATGTCACATCTTCATACTCATCTTCAGTATCATTTTTGGCTTGGAGCTAGGATTAACCATCCATTATCTCTCAGTCACAAAAGCTGGAAACCAAGCTTGAATTTATGCTTTAAATGCAAACTGATACTCTGAAATCATTCCTTGGCCCGGGACCATGCGCTGGTAACACATTAACCAATGTGAGAACTGGTAGCACTGCATCAATACCTAGGCATGTTCTTTCAGACCTTGCCAGACAGAGGGAAGAGAGAACAGCTAAGCCTTGCATATGCTCAGTTTCCCTCAACAAAACCATAAACCAGCAAATTGTTACACTAACCTTACCTTGCACATCGAGACATTCCATTGAAATGATACACTGTAGGCTTGTGATTAGCTATCAACAGATTGTCACTTAAATGTCATCCTTCAGGATTTATTTAAGATGAAATAAATTTAGCTGAGAACCAAGCCGCACTGGGGGAAGTTCAGCATGTAGAAATTTGCTGTCCTGTTAGCTCTGAGCCACACTCATTTTTAGTAGTGTGTAATGACATGGGTAAAACTTACCCATATTTTGTATGATGGAGACACAGCAAATTTAATAATGATTTAATTAGTCATTTGTACCAACAGTAAAAATATCCATGATTACTTTTACTAAGCCCAAACTGGAAGGCTGCCTTTCATTCCCGAGGGAACAGGCACACTACCAAATCATGGGAATTAGGAAGAAAGTGCTTTCCTGACTGCATTCCACTTTTGTTCATTATTAATGCACTTTTCATTCTCAAAAAATATGACAAGAAATCCAAGTGCAAGAGCAAGGCATGGGGGGAGAGAGAAGGAAACTGTCAGTGCACGAACTTGAACTTACTAGCACTAGCCTGGCACTTCCTAACACACTGGGAATACTGGTGTACTGGTAATAAATAGCATGAATCCTCAATTCAGAATTTGAAGTTTTGCTTATAGGAGCCTCATCTGAAGCTGTTACACTGTTTCCAACAATGTCTAGTCTACCAAGGAATGGCTTGCCCATTTCACATTTTTTCTCTGGAGTACTGCCAAATTGCAGGTCCTTCTCACCCATGGCAGAACATGTTTCTATTTCAAAGGGCATTATTATTTGCAAAAAAACCCCCAAAATTGTGGTTAACACGTGGTGGCAGCAGTGAGTAGCAAGGAAGGAATGATGAAATCGATACTCAAGCTTCAAGGAGCACAAGGTATGGGCAAACTCCACAGAACGGTTGAGTTTTCCATGTGCCCATGTGTATATTTCTGCATTCGTTATGTGTATCTTTGCAAGTCCAGGTGTGAGTAGGAGTTTTTCCTGAGGGCATTTAATCCCAGTGTGTGTGCGTGTGTGTGTGTGTGTGTCTGAATGCTTATAATGAGCAGCTCAGACCACAGACAGGAACCAGATGATCCTCACAAACACAGCAGCAATGTAACACTTCTGGGCTGTTGCTGTTTAGCCCGGTTCCCAAGCCTAGGTTGCAGCAACTGCTCTTATAATATCTAATGGCAGCTCAGGGCTGAGGATGGGATGCTGAAGCCAACAGTGAAATGCAGAGAGAAGGGTGTGCCTTGTTATGTTGGGGTGTCATGTCCTTGCTCCTCTTCTTCTAGAGTACTGAGAAGAAGGCAAACCTAGTCAAGTTAAAATAGAACTGTATGTAAGAAATAAATAATAATATTGAACCCGCTAACCAAATAACAACTATGTTTAATATTTTCATAATTTTCCTTGGAGAAAAAGAAATATTAGTTATCTGAACGTTGTCAGCACTATGTCAGTGTCAGGAGACTTAATTTTGGAAATTACTTTGCTACTTTGTGTTACATCTGAGCAGACTAAGTATCAAGTATCTCTGGGCTCTGACTCAAGAAAAGGCACAGTAAGTGTCAGGAAACATGAGAAGATTAGTATTTCTGCCTCATTTTGGGACCTGTGAAGCTACATCTTCAAATGACAGGCTGCAAATGGTTTAGGAACTGTTTCATGAGCTCCTCTGCAGCCTGTGGAGCAGGGGCAGAGTGGGTGACTCCTGTGAGCTGAAGGACCTCCCCACCATAGGCTGCCTTTGCTCTTCAACAAGTGCCCTGGGAGGTTAGGGAGGAACATTAGCATGGATTTGCAGGCACACCAAAGAATGAAGTCTATCCCCAGAAAAGCTGCCAGTCACAAACTACAACAGTAATTCCAAGCATCCCTCACCTCATGGAATTGGTGTCATTAATGAGATGTCCCTTCAAAGACAGATGAGAAGATGGGAGAACATGACAGCATATTATTGTTTTATAAACAATAAACTAAGCAAAAGGTTAACATTTGCAGGTTTTCACTGCTTTTATAAAAATACTGTGGACTGCAATTGTCATGGTCCACAAAATGATGACAGAATTGAAGGCAGATGCACTTGCAGCAACAGTGATTTCAAAGCTGTTTCCCTGAGACTGTAGTATTTGTAATGTGTGCATGAAGAAGGGATGAAGTGCTGTTGAAACACAGCAGTGCTAGAACCAATATGGTGGTGATAGGATTTAATGTGGGGGAAAAAATAGTAAGGCAGGACTTTCCACTGATGCAAGAAGTAATAGCCCAATAATGTAGATTGGTCAGCCTTGTATTGCCATTTCTTTTATCCTGACTAATCATGTGTGAAAGCTATTACTCCTGATGAATCCATATTCCTCTCTGTGTCTTCTCATGATCTGTACTAACTACTCCCACCACACCCTAAAAGTGTCCTCAGTGGGGTTTTATAGTGGCCTTAATGCTGTTGTTCACACAGGCTGATTGGTACCTTGGCCTGTGCTGTATTGCAGAGATGATTATAACATTGCCAGGCTGTAAAGACAAAGGGGAGGGGATGTAGGCATTTTAACATGTAGACTTTGAACCCCTATTTGTTGCCAGAGAAGAAGAGTTATCCTTGCCACAGTAGGGCTGTGTGAGAGAACACAAGAGAGTAAAAGAGAAACCACAATTGACAGGTCCTGCCTGAGCCCAAAGAAATGCCCTGCCAAGGCATCAGTGAGTATTTCTGTCAGAGATCCTATCAGCCCAAAAGAGCAAATGGAGAAAGGATGTTAAGGATCTGTCTTGGGTTTTCTCAGGGGCACCTTGAAATTTTGCTAGCCTGCTGTTTCCCAGTGCCTGCTCCTCAGGATGGAGCATTGCTTTGGAGGGAAACGGAGCAAGAAGGGAGGGCAAAATAAATATTATTTGCATTAACCTTGCACCTTCTGGAGATGTGAATACAGGACAAGTAGAAAAGGTAACAAAACAAAACAAAATAAACAAAAAATATCCCTGTTTTTCTACAGTTACCTGTTGCTTTCTTTGTGTTCTTAGCAGGATTAGGTTTGGGGAACATGTGGCATAAGCAGATTTCAGTATTCTATGTGGTCATATGCTACAAAAATTTAGCTGCTGAGTGTGACAGTAGTTTTACAGCACTGTTAGAGGATGGCAAGAACCACAGGCCCATTGCAGTTTCATTAGCATAATTGGCATCCACACTTATATGGATTCAGCATTACTGAAGCAGTTTCAAAGGGACTGATTATGTGCTGTATTCCTTGGAGCAGAATTTCAGCCAGAGATCCCACTGGGATGGAGCAGACATGAAAAAGAGCCCTAAATTTTATAGTGTTGTGTCAGTATTACTACAAGAAAAGTGTGGTAATAAAAGAAATTTGTCACACACAGGCAATTACCAGCTTAATGGATTTACATTGTTCTTTTAGATTTATCTTGATCAGTTCTCTGTTATAGCTTCCCTTGATCTTCTAATAG
>NW_005054333.1:1820783-1822552 GCF_000277835.1 Geospiza fortis
TTGCATGCAAAATGTAGTCACTGACTTTGTGATCTAGAAAATAAGGGGTAGCATCACTCCGACACCATTAAACTACAGGTTTCTGCTAGCAGCAGGTTGTGCTCAGAGTTTTTTGTTTTCCTTTTTGAAGCAAATGCCCAAATGCAACTGCACAGCCAGCAGGGTAAAATCAGCAAGGAGGGTACAACATCATGCACTTGCTTGTCCCCAAGTCTGAGGATATAGACTAGAACCAGCCAAAAAAATTCTGACTATGGCAACACCTGCTGAGAGCTCCAACCTGTACTTGGATCTTGCTCAAGTTTCAAGGATGTCCCAGCTACCTTACAGCTCTTACTCCAGCCAGTCTTGCACTGCAACATAAAGTCATCAGGATTCCACACTTCTTTCTTTTTCTTTTTTTACCCTAGATGTGCCAGAAAGTGGGTGTACTCCTCCAGGATGATTTTGCACGGGAAGGCTAGAGCAAAGATACTTAAGAAGGTTGACAAACCAGACTTGTACTTTTTTGGAAGCCATTTTAGTTGTTAGATAAATAGAACACATTTTAACCGATATTTTTTTATATATATACATTATATATCCTTATATATGGGCTATGCAGATGTACCATTATAAAAATATGCGTATTATGCAGTAAGGAATAGTGAAATGATGAAAAATTATGTTTCTGCTCATGTTACAGTATGTGTACCTGCAGCTGTGCACAACCTGTGAGACCTGATGGCTGCCAGCTTCCCTGCCCAGGTAGGGACACTGATGCACTGACAACCTACTGAAGAGTTCACAAGGACAAAAGCTAATCCAGTGCTGACTTTTGCTTACAGGTAGGAATTCAGGTTCCTATTCTGGAGGCCCCTGTGACAACATTCTGTCCAGTCCCTGCCATTCAATTACCCAAGAATTTCAGGGATCTTTCCTTAAGTCTCAGGGCTTAGTGGCTACAGGATCCCATCTAGATTTGTCATGTGCTACAAATGAAGAGAGATCTGTTAGTAATGGAGAGCCAGTAGTCTTTTAGATAGTCCTGTGTATCTTATCATCCCAAGTTAATTTACCCCTGCTCATACCTTGACCATGCAATTAAATTATTTAAATGTTTTCAAATTAATGGGTTTGTGGTTTTTTTCTTAACCCAAAGGGATTAGAACACTGAGTGTAAATGTTAAATATAATCACAGAAAAGACCACAGGTGCCCTTAAACTGTCTTTGGGACACAGAGAAGAAAATTGTTTTCTCCATTTTCTTCCTTAGACCTCTGTGGGAGACAGCAAAGAAAGCATTACATATTTCTTTTGATATATCATAGAGAGTAAGCTGTGGGGTGCTGTAAAACACTGTTAAATGCAAATATATTTTGGGAAGGATGATTAGATTTAATAAGGGTATTTAAAAACAGCACTAAATATGTCACTGGGAATACAAATAGATTAGTTCTGTTATTTTAAAATTAAACTGATATTAGTATTTACATTTCTTTAAAATTTTTTTTTCCTTTTAGAAGAAAGGAAAGAAAATCTTGGTTTACATTACAAAAGGGACAGTGAGGATTTCCCTGTTTACTCTCCAAAGTTTTCTTAACCCTGATATTTTGAATCAATGAGTTGAACAGAAAGAGGATAGCTGTGGATCACAAATGAGGAACCAGATACAAATGGAATTGATGAGGCAATTAATATCACTTTCTTGTACATGTTGAAGAAAATCTGTTGTGTCCTGCACAGAAGTGTCTGTTTTGATGGGAACAGTCACCACCTATCCCACAGCA
>NW_005054333.1:1822604-1824873 GCF_000277835.1 Geospiza fortis
ATCACATTCACCAAGGAACAAAGGGCCCTAGGTCAAGCTGTGAATGCCCAGAGACATCCCAGCCTTGCTAGCAGGATGTGCTTTCACACATGCACTTGGCAGCAGCCAGTCCCATGACTCCCACCCCTCTCTCCCAGCCCCATGCCGTCCTTGACCATGCTTAGAAGGATAATTTCTGTGACTGTGCAATGAGCTGGCTCAGTGGACAGGTCTTAGCTAAAGATCATTCAGGAAAAAAAAAAATAGAAAGAAAAAAGTTATTTTTCAGCCTGCCTGTCCAGGTGGCAGAAGCAGGTTCTTGGCAGTGCATCCAGGGATGCTCACATCCCCAGCTGCTTGCAGCAGCTCCTGTGAAACCACAGCCTCACTGCAAAACTCCTCTTCTGAGGAATAGGAAAGAATGAGGGGCTATTAGCTCACTTTATCCACCTTGGTTTTTCCTGATATGGAAGAGCACCGAGCTGGTTCAGGGGAGCTGGAAAGGGGATTTTGTGATAATGGAAATTATGGTAGCGCCAGCCCCAAGCATTCAGAAATCCTGAGTTGGGCTGGCAGAAGTCATAAGGTCTTTAAAAATAAGAAAGGTAGAATTTATTTTAATTCTTGCTGCAGTCTTAACCTTTAGGACATATGAGATATGCCCTAAAGATTAAGACTGAATGCACATCTTAGACTTTTCAGAGGGACTAGATTGATACAACCACAAACCAAGATTTACATACTGCTCAGAAAATATAACCAGCCTTTTCTTGGTGGCTCTTTATCTACCCAGCATATCTGATGCTTATGTATCAGAAAACAGAATCTGACCCTGATAACTTAATTAAAACTTACCAGGCTGCTGTGGTGTGCATGTGCTGCCTGGGGCTGGCCATGATTCCTTGCTGCCAGCTCCAGGTGAGCAGTGAGGTCCCTGAGCTGCAGGCACCTGCAGGCACCCAGTGCTGGTGGGTGAGCTCCTGGGCCATTGACCTGCTGGTGTGCCACACACCCCGTTTTGGGTCACCTCCTGCTCCAGAGCCTGCCCAGTAAGTTGTCATCAGGAAATACTTTTCCCCTGCACTTTGCTGATTTAATTTGGCAAATTCTCTGAAGATCACAACCTCCCATGAACCAGTAGAGTTTCAGATTATGTATATCTCCTCTTGGGTTTATGGGTGATCAGAGAATGCCCATATGCATTATTTATTATGCAGTTGAGGTGTTTTGACAGAGTTGGAAAATCAGCTATCAGGAGACAGTTCCAGCTCAGCATGGATGGTCTGAGAGAAATCACAAGAATTATTACACTGGGTGAAAATCTGCAACTCAGCACATGCAGACCTGACAATACATACACACAGATCTATATCTTACATTGAGATATGCAGTTTTTACTGCTATAATTTAAGTGTCAACTTTCTTCTCCTCTCCAGTGTGTCCTCACACTGCTTGGCCCCATGCAGGCCTGTCCAAAAGCCTGCTAAAAGAAAACAAACACTGATTTCAGGTGGATGAATACGTGATTCCCAGCCAAAACCACTTTGCCTTGCAGAGTGCTTCTGTTTTGCATTGTGAGTCATTACATGTACCTGGGAACAATGGGCTAAGCAGTCACAGCCTGTTTCATGCAGGATCTGGCCGCATCAGTGCAGAGGGAATTGCTGGGTTCCCATGCTGGGAGGGCACTGGGACAGTGACCTCAGCCCCAAAGGTGTAAATGTCTGTACTAGATGCCAGCTGAAGGAGTTTGTGCTGCTTTTTCCATAGGGGAGAAGCAAAGGCATCAGACACTAAAAGGACTTTTGAGCTATATTTTATTTGTATTTGTTTGGCACAAAGAGAAGCACAATTCTGGCCAGTCTCCACAAGTGAAACTATTAATAATGTCTAACACCAATTATGCAGTGGAGCTGATCCATTGCTGTCACCAGATGCAGGGCAAAGCTGGCACAGGCTGTTCTGGGTGGCTGGGGAAGGTGCAATGCAGGCTGCAGCAACCTGGCTTCCTTTTCTCTCCAAAAAGCTGCCAGAGATCTGTGGATTCAGGACTCTTTCTGTCCTATGATGCTCTGATGGACATACTATTTTCTGGAAGTGTTAGATGTATAGCCAGATTCATTCACCTTGACTTCACCGGTTTGCCCCCAACAAAACTGTCTCAGATCCCTGAATCCCCCTGGTGCCCAGCACCTCTGACCTTTGGCTGGGCACTGCCACAGCAACAGCCACTTCCATACAAACCCCCAGCAGGAGGGACCCTCGGAAGGCTCCTCTGCCCCCATGGGGC
>NW_005054333.1:1825397-1832652 GCF_000277835.1 Geospiza fortis
GCGCCGCTGCCCGGGGCAGGGATTCCACTACAAACCAGCCCAGTGGCTCCCGCGGGTGCCAGGCACGGCTCCGGTTACCGGGAGCTGACACCGACGCCGCTCCGCCTCGTCCCCGCGTCCCGCCACCGCCACCGGCCTCAGCCTGGCAGGGCAGGAGCTCTGCCACAGAAACTGCGTCTTTGCTACCAAAACGGTGTCTCTGCAGCTGCAAGGGTGTTGTTTTGATGCTTACAGAAACTTGTGAAAGAAATGAACGGCAGGAAATCTTAGCTGGAACAGTAATGCAAATAGTAATAACAGCAATAAAAAGAAAACTTCCACATTCAGCAAATGTCTGCTCTAAATGACAGCAGTAAGGAAATAGAGATATTTATATGGGTATAAGACAGCTATGTGTGGGTGGGTGTGTCTGAGCTATAGTGCAGGGAGATGCCACTTATCCTTGATCCATGGCAGGTCTAACAGTGATTGTCATCCTCAGTTCTTATTTTGGAGGGCAACAACTTGAAACCAACTGTGATGGTAACACAGTTCTACAGTATGACTGCAGGACATAATTCTCAGAAACATAATAAATAAATTTCATATTATTTTATAGAATTGGAAAACCTGCAGTTTAGAAACATAACTACACAGTGTGTGCAGCACTTTCAATACATGCTCACATTCCAGTTCACTTACCAATGGGCATGTGGGCAAATGCAAAGTCTTTCCCTAAATCAACACTGTGTTGCACAGACCAGTTGCCTGTACAGAACCATTGCCAAATACGTTACATGGAACTTTTCCAGTATTTCTGTTAAATTTTGTTATTTCAGTGTATGTGAATTTAAATTTAGCAAATTCACCTCATGGCAATGTAGTACTCTACAGTCAGTACTTTAGGGAATATTTGGTGTTAATGTCTTCAGTAAAAGAGCTTTAATTACCTTAATTCCAGTGCTGGCTGATGTGGAGGTTATTCTCTCCACTTTTCCAAGAAAAGTATCATACTTTCCTATTTAGAAAATGAAAATACAGGTTATTCAGCATGCCCTACAAGTTTAGGAACTCAGGCTGTGTCAGGTAAGAAGGGAGAGCAGATCACCAGTATGGATTCTGAGCAGAAAACACACCATATACAGCTTGCTGGAGCTCAGGGTTCAATCTTTGCACCTACTAAAGAAAAAAACCCAAACCACTGATTCCAGCACTGTAGTGGCAGACCCAACTATGAAAGAGCTGAAATACCTTTCTGATTTCATTTGTTGTGGCATATGTTCTAGGGGAGGGCAGGAGCACCAAGTTATCAAATCCTAATTAATAATAAAGTTGGAGATATTTTAATGCATTTTCTCTGTGCATGTCAAGTGTCAGGTCCAAAGCAGCTCCAAAATCCATACTAATGAAAAATCTCAGACTAAAATATCCATATATTAGGTTCTCTGACTGCTGCCACTGACACAGTACTAACCCATACCTGTACGACTCCATTTTGTTTTAATATTTTATACAAATGGAAATCCTTTAGCATGAGAATGAAGACAACATCCTGAAAACAGGAATAAAGTTGTCTATTAAGATGCAAAGATAAATGCAAACTGTTTGCTTCATTTTCTCTTCTTTGAGTTACAAATTTCTTGCTGTCATGAAAAACCTTTTCATCTTTCCTGAAATTCATCACTGTGGCACTCGGTTGACAAATTTATTCATCACAGTAGTGTATTTCCCAGAGATTCCTGTCTTCTGCCTCAAGCATTTTATTCCTTTAGATGATAAAAGTATTTTTCTGAGAAGAGTTTACATACATACCTGTGTGGCTGTAGGCTCACGCACATCATCAAAGTATTCAAAAAATTGTACTTCCAAGAAAAAAATCAGCTTTCAGGATGGATATTCTTTATGACAGAATCCTATTTCCACAATGGCTGCACAGTGATCGTCTTTCCACCGCGTTTGGACAGTGAAATGCTCTCTGCTGTAGCAATTAAGGAGCATGCAAGTGTATTTTATGAACTTAGAAGTTTTTTTGGAGGTTCTCAACGTGTGGCAATGCAGCTACATTACTACATCTGGATGTGTAATAGCCATTTACATGAGATGGCATCAGGCAACACATTATTACTAGGTAAGAATATAGGTAAGTATAGCTACTGCATTTTGGTTTATACAGCTGTCCTGAGGGGAATGAGAGCTGAGAAAGTTGGCCATTACTGCAGCAACTGTGGTATTGGAAAAATAAGCTTTTCTTCACCTTCACTTTTCCTTATAGACACTGTTCCCTTTTTAATGGCACCTACTCCTGGAGTGTTGGGTGTGAAAGGGGAACTTGTGAAAGCAGAACCACCACTTGTCCTCCTTTCTAAACTCACATTGTGTTACATGTAGCTAATTTTTCAGAGCTCTCATTCCCAGTGCAATTTGGCTAGTGGAAAATATGTCTTTTCCCTTGGTTCCCTACCCCCACCCTGGTGACTACTTCAGGGCTTTATAGCCAAATACGTAAACTATTCACTGGCATCACTTTCCCACAATTGAAACCAAACCAGTCTGAAAGCAAAAGCCAGAGGATATAGTCAGAAAGGGATCTTCATCTCATCAGGAGAGGAAATTTATGCATGCAGAAATCCTCTTCTCTAAACAGGCAGCTGGTTGCAATAGTAGAATTATATCATCCACCATCAGAAGGTAAGGGGTTTGGGTGCCCAGAAATTTCTCATTCAGAAGTCAGATCCTCTATTTTGCTTGTCACATGAAAATTGGCATTTCCATTTTCATACTTGCATTACTTCCACTTAATACTTTGCTACAGAACTGGTGAAATGCATTTCAACAAAATATCCCTGTGTAGCAAGTGAAACCACTCAACAAGACTTTTGTGGTGCATAAAGCTCTCAGCTAGCCAAGGTGACTGATCAAAACTCATCCCCTCTCACTGGGCTTAGGTGCTTTATGTTGGGCGTTAGTCTTTGAAGAACTGGCCAAGCCAGAAAAAATAATTTGCCAAATCAAATCCCACTGGAGTTTCCAGTTACTCAATACTGTCCACTCTGATATACAATGAGCCTGAAAAAAATCCCAAAACATTTTGAGACATTTGGTTATTTATATAAACAAAGCAGACTATTTCATTGAATAAATAAAATGTAAGTAAAACATTCTATTTTGTTTAAATAAAGAGATATGTAAGAAAATATTCTAGTCTATAAATACTAATTCAAGGTAGGTTGATGTGAGAATGTATAAGGGTGCTGATATTCACTGTGTTTTAAGAAAGTGTCATCTTGGGGTTGGCTAATAGCAGAAAACATGTCAATTGTGTTTTTCTTTCTTTTTTCTTTCTCTTTCTCTGTCTCAGGTAATTTTAAAGATAAAATTTATTTCTTTAATGTTTATTGTATTCATTTTGGCTTCACAGCTCCTCAGAACTAATAGTATTTTGAGATCTCATTCCCAAAAGCATACATCATTTCACTACTCCTGGACAGTCTGGAGACAGTAAAAAAAGAAATCATAAGAAGATTTCAGATAAAATTCTCCTCTGTGTCAGCCCAGAGGCCAGGGTCCCTTGTACCTTTCCTGTGCCTCTTTGAGCCCCTATCCTGCTGTAGAAAATAAACTTAATTTATGGGAAAAAAAGAAAGTTGCATGTTATTCAAACTAGAAGAAATGTGAACAAGATTTCTAATACAATTCCAGATAAAATTGCTACCTTTGTAAAAGCCTCATTGGCATCCCCTTTTTACCAGTATAACTGTGCATTTTTTACCAGTAGTACTGTAAAATAGGCAGCATAGCGACACACCAAACATCTTGCAAACTTCCTGCAACATTTTTCCAATCAAAATGCAAGTGATGTAATTTCTTGCCATTGCTGCCTCATTCTATATATTCTTAATTTTCTGTTTTCTCTCATTTCTACTTGATTTTTCCTTAGAATACAGAACTGATAGGAACTTAGAGCTGTTTTGCTGACCTCTGTTCCTTGCTGATTGTTCAAAGGACACTCATATTTGCCCTACCATCCTCTGGATATTAAATTTGTTCCTTGAATAAGGAGGGCACAGGAGTTCTCTCATCTGCTGTCTGCACCAGACAGGTACTAAATTGGTCAAATGAGCCACCATGAGCATAATGGTGCTTTGGAAGTGCCAATTGATGACATTTGATTGATGAAGACATTATGATACTTAATATGTTTCCACTACAATCAGTAGCTGCGAACAGCCAACAATTCAAAATGTAATCTCTGGGACAGAACTACAAAACCTTGACTGATTTAGATTTTGATGGATAAAATGTGTCACAGAATGTGTAAAAATCTTTATGATGATGCTCCCTGCATACCATTATAAAATGAGTGTGGTTTCCATCTAGCTCCCCAGAAGTGCTGATTCAGGGCCATAAAGAGAAATGCATCCCTCTGTAGGAAATTATAACATTTCTATTGATTTCAGACTCCTTGTATTCTGTGCAAAAATAAAACTAGCCCTGCTTTAATTTAGGAGTACAGGGCAGTGTACTCCCTGTTTGGAGGAGATCAGCGGCAATGAGGACTCCTGGATTCTATTCCTGGCCACAGCAGTGACTCATGCCATGACCTTGTGTAAGCCTGTTGACCTCTGTGCCTGTTTACCCACGTTGGACAATGAAAAAAGAATGAATACCTACTTCACTGGGGTTGAAGCCCTCAGTCAGAAAGAGCCAAGTATACAGGCATTCCTAGCAAAGTAAATAAATCATGAGGACGTTTCCAATGAGCTCAGAAAATATCTCCAGTATGAGGTTTCTGTGGTCCCTTCAATTTGATCCTGTTATGTATTTCAGTGCAGCACATGTCCTATCTTTAAAGCACTGGGTAGAGTTACGTGCTGTGGGATAGGTTACAGCATGAAGATTTAATATTAACATTAATGGGAGCTGTGCAGTTCAAGCCTATGGCTCTCTGCTGAAAGTGTGCCCTCAGGAGAGTCAGCCTGCTAATAATTTACAAATTGTCCAATTAAAAAGTGTTGTGGAAATTTCTGACTTCTGCAGACATATCTTCTGAACTCTGTCAGAAATGCTGTGGCTTTCAGTATGTTTGTGTGTCAGTACTGAGACTTGTGTGAAATATTCTGTGAATGTTCCTAAGGAAGGCTTGGGCAGTTACTTATCCTTTAACAAAACATTTAAAAACACTCGTTTCCTTGCAGCACTGTTACATCTGAGGTGTCATTTCTGTTCTATTTCTGTCACTCTGCAGTCAAATACTGTATTTTGTGGGACAATAGCAGATCAGACAATACTGATACTGGTGATATTCTCATTTTTTTGCTTCAGTTCTAATAACCATTTGGGCTGCTTTTCACAGAATAAGGCAGCAATTTATATTGTGGCCTGAGTAAAAATATCCACATGCAACTGACTGGTATCAGGGAAACAACACTCAGAAAATCCCCCACTTCTGTGTTAACCCCTTCATGTATGCAAGCCATCTCAACAACCTCTCGTGCTTAGACTGAAACAGACAGGTATCTCCAAGATCAGTATTTTTACTTCTGCATTTTACCATTTGAACTTTTTCATGCTGTATTATCTTGTAACCCAGAGGGGGAAAAAAGCAAAGATCAGTGGCCAGAGATCTGTTGGTTGATGACACATTTAAGTGCAGATGGTTCAGCCAACAGGCCTGTCCCTGGCTGTATCCTGAATACTGGAGCAAGGACCTGGAAAACCAATAATGTATTGGTTTTGCCTTCCCCCACTGAATCAGGACCTGGCTCCAAGCTGCACCAGGTGCTTCTGAGACAGGTGAGACATTTTCGTGTAGGATAAACTGTCTACATCAATTGCTCGAAACAGCAGGTGAGCTGAAAGCAGATGTTTTTACTGAACAACTCTATAGACTGATAAGCTTCACAGGGAGAAGAAATTTATCAGCTCCCAGACATTCTTTTCACTTTGAAAAGGAGCAGTCTAATTTGGGGACAGACAAAGGCAATGCTTCCTGATGTCATTTTCTCCTTCACTGACTGCATTGATAAAATTATCTCTAATTTCCACAACCATTGGTCTCTTCACCACATTATTATCACAATCCTTAACTGTTTTGCATACTGTGAAAATCTACCTGTTTCATATTTGCAATTTACAAAACACTTTTATTCACAAACAAACAACAACAACAACAATCCCCCATAGGCACACAAATAATAAATTAGAGGGCTACTTGAAATAAATTAAAACATTTACTTATCATAATCAGCATTTCTGGACATATCCAGATGTCAAAAACATTCATTTAGAAAGTGTGGCAATGTTGATTTTTTTTTCTTTGCCTGGTAAAATCGGACTACAATTCTTAACTGGTTAAAATAAAATAACCCAAACAAACACATTCCATCAGATCACTGGTATTCAAAGCTAACTAAAATAGTTAGCCTCAGCTAGCACCCATAGAAAACCCTTCTGCTCTCATGCTGCCAGCCTCCAAAAGAAACTGTCCATGTGCCAGGCTCCTGCTGGAATCAATAACAAGACGTGAGTGAGAGCAAAACCACACAAATGAGTGCTCACACAGAACACACTCATTGCTTTATTAAATATTCATTTTCCTTAGGTTAATAATAAAGTTTAAGTAGATTCAAGTGTGTGTGGAGCATTAAGAAGTAAGTCTATTTTGAAGCTACAAGAAAATCAACTTGAAACATTCATATCAGCATTGTCTGCAGCAGTATGCAACTCCAAAAAGCCTCAGTCTCTCGAGTCTGCTATTTTTTATTTTTTGAGGGGAAATGAAAATTCAGGAGAAAATCCCTTCCCAGTTATAGTTGCCATGCTGGCTGGCTGCAGCATTATCTTATGGAAGAGCAGCACAGTCTGATTTCCGTGTCCTGTGTGCTGCTTCTCGTCCCTTTCACAGGAGGTTTTTCAAGTCCTGCCTATGTCGCACCTATCCTAATATGCCACTTTGTGCTTGATGTACAGCACACAATAAGCCTGTAAATTATCTGTCAAAATACAGAATGGGAGCGTTGCAGATGACATCTCCGCTGGTCCTCTGCCAAAAGAGGTGAACACTGAATAAATACATTGCAAAGCCATCTTTCTTTATTTCGAGTTAAGTGTTTTCTGTACTCTATGTGTACATGTCTGTTCCGTCTGGCGTTCTGTCAGAGTGCCTCTCGGTGTGTTTATCCGGCCTGCTGACACTGCCCAGCACGGTGCCCCTCCAACTCTCCATCCTTTCCCTGGGAGCAGGAGCCAGAGCTGCCTTTGGAGCCGGAGCAATCCC
>NW_005054333.1:1833500-1835110 GCF_000277835.1 Geospiza fortis
GGGGGATGGCCCTGGAGGCTGCCGGCGGGAGGCGGCGTGCCCGGGAGATGGGGCTGGAGCTGGCGCCGCTCCCCCGGACCCGCACCCGGCCCTTGCCCTGCGCAGTTTCACGTGCCCGGGAGCCGCCTGCTCGTCCCTCCACCTTTCCCTGCCAGGCCTTTAAAATCTTTTGTTCGGCCGCCGTGTCTTTCTCCTGCCGCGGTCATGCCAGAGCTTCCCCGAGCCCGCGCTCCCCTGCTGAAGGCGAAGGAGGTTCTTGGTGCCTTCAGTGGGTTGTTGCTCTCGTCGCATCACACCCTTCTTTGTCTGCCAGGCTCTTCGGTTTCCATCCCAGCTGGTGTAAAATACTTGTCTTCGCTGCTCTGTCCTTTCCTGGCGTCTCCCCTGTCCTACCTATTGTCTCCTGTGCGGTATCAGGATACAAAGGTGGGAGGGTCTGCGCTGCCAGTTTGCCGCCTATGAAAAGATGTTTCTTAGGAATGGTATTTTCTCGTGTTTTCATGTGTGTGAGGCCAAATTCCGTGTAAAAACCTCATACATCCTGCTGTGGGTCTCCTTGTTACTCTCCCTTAAAGATAACCAACTGTAACACTTGAAGACCCCACCCCCTTCCAAAAAAAAAAAAAAGAAAAAAAAAAAGCCCCGCAGTAAAAAAGCCTGTAGAAACTTGGGGGTGGTAAGGCAGCTGGTATTCTGTGTCTGTTTGTTATGCTGATCAGTATCAGCCCATCCTTACCTGCGAGTCCTTTCATTAGTTACATACGCATCTGTGTTTTCACACTTAGCTTGCATGATCCCTCAGGATTTGTTCTAAGGAACATTTGGTGATATGGGGCTGAGATCTCTTATGTCCTGCTGTGTTGTGTGTAAACTTTGTGAAGTCTCATATTGTTTTAGAACCTCATCTATGAATCAGCAACAATTGTGGATCTGAAAGACACTTAGTGTCCTTTGAGTTAGATTTTCTTTCAGGATTTGTTGCTGTTCTTCTATGGGAGACTTCCCACAGAAATAAACAGTTGTTCATCTCTTCTCTTAAATAAGCCCTTCTGTTAAAACCAAGAATTACAACCCCTCTGCAAGTAATCATTGCAAAATAGTTAGCAAAAACCCCATTATCAATATGTTTACATGAAAGTACTGTATTTCAGAACTTTCCTTCTGGGAAGGATCTGCTATTGGCGGATGTTAAAGTGAAATATTGAACTGTGTGGACCATTGGTTTGACAGAGTAATGCATGTGGGGCTATCAGCTTCTGTCATAATGTAAGTTTTAATCTAGAAGAAGTACAAGGTGGATTTTTAAAGAGGCTGCACGGATCTGTAAAGGGGAATTGATACAGTGGGAATTGAAGTATTCTTTCACATAAAGGAGGAGGTACTAGGGCAGGGAAGGGATGGAAGGAAGGAAGAGAATGCTGGTTTTGGACAGTCTTTTGTAGGGGGAGTGATTTTTAGCAGCAGCTGCATTTATGCTGCTAAAGTGTCAGTTGCTTGACAAATCAGTTATTTCAAACTGAATTCTGTTCTAACAGTGTGAGAATGCCAGAAAGTCATGAGGAATGAGGTTAACATGAAATCCCTCAGCTTTGGTGTACAGAGCATTCCTG
>NW_005054333.1:1835127-1862216 GCF_000277835.1 Geospiza fortis
CTGCAGGTCACTGTTGCAGTGTGCTGCAGGATGTCTTGACTTGAGGATGCTGTACTGAGAGTGAGGCACCACCTGCTCTTTATGAAAACCAGCCTGTGGGACTGTGTGGGAGCAGAGGTGTTCCTCTTCAGTAGCTCATGAAACATGCTTCTTGTGTGCTTGAACCCTTTGCTTTGCTCCATAGTGGTGTGTTTGGTCAGAATAAAGTAAGTTGTGTTGTGTATTTGTAGTCCTTAGAGTGACTCTGCCTTCAGGGGTGGCTGTGCTTCAGAGGGAAGTGCAAAGGCTGCTCTGTTTGTACTGTTCAGCTGGTATGAAGGAGGGGAGTGATTTGCTAATTTGTTTCTTCAACTGTCAGCTTAATAATTTTCTGAAAAAAATGTATTAACTAAAGAATTGTTTAAATGGAATTATCAAGATTATTTTCCAAATTCAACATAAACCTGTTGATTTTATTCCTTGATAATGTAGAAGGGCTCTGTGTTAAGTGTCAGAATTACGCCGGGGACAGGCAGACTTATGCCATTCAAGAAGCTTAGTGTTTTCTTGCACTTGCTTAGTTTTTCAAGTTACTGCAAGCTGGTGGCACAGCAGTGCTGGAGAAGTTACATCGAGGTGAGAAATTCTGCTCTGAGGCTCTTAGTTGAGCTCAGAGGGTGAAATCCCAGTTCCGCTTGCTTGATTTAATTTACTTAGTACCTGATAAACAAAACTTTGATCCTGCAGATGCTTAATGTGTTTGTGAAGCTCAAATATTTGTTTGTCTGTGGAGGCTGATTTGACACGTTTAACCTTCAGAATACATGTTTTCCATGCACTGTGAAAAGTAGGCCTTACTTGGGTTCAACAACAAGCAAGCCAGTACATTGTCTATAAATTTGTGTTGCTACTTGAGCTTTATTGCTTTGCCATCCTACCAGGTAGGAATTTATTTCAAAGTTTTGACATAATTGAGGGTATACACTGCACTTTCAGAAGTGACTTATGTTTGCTTACAAAGTATATCAGGTATCAAAAAACTCATAAGCCATGTTTGCAAAAATTATGTTTAAAGCTAAATTGAGCTGCATTGGGCAAAGCTGATACCTGTTATGCTCAATAGCAAACTGTAACTCAGGTATGGAAAAGCAAACATTCAAGTGTCAAATTAGAAGCTGTAGATTGTTCTCATTGCTCTTGGGTTTTTGTGCAGTGTTGTGCAGTTGTTGTTTAATAACAAAGGAAGCAAATCTGCAAATTCTGAATGTTAAACTATTCAAGGTAGAGATGAAAAATATGGTAAATGTACATTATAATTGAGGTATTTGCTCTTAAGTTTGTTTGCTTTTGTACTGTCTTCATATATTGGTGCTTGTATACCAGGTTCTTCTAAATGAGATGCTGCTTAAAGTACAAGAATGCTAAATGAGACAAAGCCTAGAAAAGTTTG
Source organism: Geospiza fortis (assembly GCF_000277835.1). Classification (NCBI taxonomy): domain Eukaryota; kingdom Metazoa; phylum Chordata; class Aves; order Passeriformes; family Thraupidae; genus Geospiza; species Geospiza fortis. The sequence goes on from NW_005054333.1 coordinate 1,836,557, forward strand.
TTCCTGAAATGCCGTGTTACACTGCTGTTAGAAACTGCACTGACAGTACAGTCTAGGTCAAGGGTCACTAATGTTTTATCACAAAATTTTGGTTTTTTCCCCATTTAGGGGGAGTGTTTGGAAGGGAAGGTATGGGGTGGGGGAAAAGAAAGAAGCGACTTGCTTGTGGGTATCCATAGTGGTTGCCTTGGTCTCCTGTGTGGAAGCCCTCTCACCTCTGCATAGCTCGGTGTGAAGGGCTAACTATCCTCTGGGGTTTTTTGTTATGCAGTCATAGGTTCTGGGAACACTGTTTCCCTGAACAGATACATTCTTACTTTAAGTGGTTGTGAATTACTCTCTCTTACGCCTAAGAGGTAATTGACAACTTAGTTTTTCTCGGCGTGCAGGTGAAATTTGGATTGCCCAACAGGGATTTATTCCTTTTCTGTTACAAACCTTACCTGCATAGGTGCCTATAGGTCATCTTTTAGGGTCACATAAGTCTACATCTCAGCAGAGTTTTGTTTAAAGGTGTGAAACAAATCAAAACTGGCTTGTTGGTTGTTTTTTTTTTCTCTAGTTTTGCAGCTATATAACTATTTCTGGCAAAAATCATTGGATGCAGTGTCATTGTATTTGGTAAAGCTTTATTTTTTTCTTTCAGTGCATCATAGTTTTAATATGAGGCATTTTAGTATTATGCATTTCCCATTTTCGCTGAATCTTAAATGTGTAATAGGAAGATGTCTTAGGGCTAATAATGATGGGCATGTGGAAGGATTTCGTATGGGATTTTCCTGTATGACTGCTAGACTGTGCTTGAGGCAGTGCATTTATTTCCATAAGTCTGATATGAGTGGTAAGGATCTGAGTAGGAACAACTGCATGAGGATATTAGGATGACCACTTATCTTTAAAGTCCTTGAACAGTGAGAGCACTGACTTCTTTATTGCCCATTTATATCTTTCTCGTAGCTGAGATGGATCTTGTTCAATTGGCAGTTAAACAAATGTTTGCAGTGTCATAGTGAAGGCTCTGAATGCCTCTATGGTTGCTATTTTCATTACTGCCAGCGTTCGACTTCATTCTTTTAGAATTTATGCCAAGAATAAATGTCCCAACTAGTTCCTTGTTACACTAAGAGGAGGAATGGTCTCCTGTGGTGATGAAAAGGAGCTGCTGCTGTTCAATGAGGGAGGGATATGGTGGGAATGGAATTATGTGGTATTGCTCTACAAATTCTGTTCAGATGTAGGCTAATGAGATGTGTGTTTTATTTTTGACTTTTTTGGTAGAAGTTATTTTAAAGTTACTCTTTTAAAAAGCCCAATAATTTCTTTCATGAATCTTGTAGTGGTTAAGAACCAGCTCTTTGTACCCTGTTGTCCACTGTATGTACTTCCTAAAATTTGCATCTAATCTTTTCAAACTGTATACAAGATAATTAAATTAAGAAATTGTAATTCTTACCAAGACACCTAAAGTCTTACTGATAGTTCTCTTGTTCCCAGGCTAAGAACTTACATGTGCTGAGAAGATAAGTTTCTTTAGCTGATGGACAACTCTGAGTAACTTGAACTCTGTTTATCTTGTTATATGCAGTAATTACCAGCCCTTCCATTAGAATGTGTTGAGAGAACCTGGTTCTACCACGTGTTCGTTTGGGGGGATCAGATTGCCCCAAGATAACTTTAGAACTTTTGACTTGTGAACAAGTCAAGAAAATAAACCTTTTAAAAGAAGGAGGAAAAAAAAGGTGGGGGAGAAACAAAGCAAGCCTTGATTCTGCAGTCAGATCCTCAAGGCGGATCCTGTTAACTCAGCAGCCTTCTGTGGGGATATAAAGGTCTATTCATGTAGATAGCATCGAAGGTTTCTGACCATTATTTGGAGGCAAATATCAGGGGGAAAATGAGGCAAATGGGCACGTCTCTATGAAGAAGTGACTTCTTTAGCACCCACAAGAAAAGATGATTCCTGTAGGAAACTAGTAGCTGTTGAGATTCTGAACTAGCAGTCTGCTATCTGGCATGGATTGTTATTTTCCCAGATTCCTAGGGTTGTTCCATTCACTGAAATGGGTTGTGGAATATGATTATTGAAATTAAATAATTTGGTATTATATACTTCATATTCTCCACCTCATCTTTTGTCAGCAAGTTTGTTTCTCATTTGCCATACCTGATATTTTTCTCTAATCAGCTGGGCCATCCTGAGGTCAAACTAATATCTGATGATTTGTTTTCTTGCTCCTGCCAACTTTTTACTTTGTTCTTACCTCTATTCCTTACTCCTATTTCTGGAAATTGAGTGGGAGACTCGTTGCCTTAGTTACAGTGACTAACTGTTTCGAAGTTATTTATAATGTTTGTTTTTAAATAACCTGTATCACAATAGAATCATAGAACATTTCACATCAATAAAAAAGTAAACAAAGCAGTACATCACTGGGAGCATGCTTACAGTGCTGATTTTTGGGAGGTTTGTTTTCCTTTCATTGTTGGGGGTGGAAGACACGTTCTCTTCTGGCCTTTCAAGACACATCTGAAATAAGGTGTCTTGGTGTTATCCTTTGTACAAAGAGAAAAGAATCTTAATGTTTAAGCTCTAAAATATCAGGGAATGTTATACTTTCCTTAGTTAAGACTCTTCCCAGGGGGTGGCAATGTACAGGTTTAACTCTGTTAATTCAGTTGTGAGTCTGGTGTTGATGAATTATACAGCACTGACCCATTTCAGCACAGAAACCAGAGCTAATGTTAGAGTGGTGGGACTGAGTAGCTGGGAGAGAAGGGAAGATGAGACTTGTAACCAGCTGTATGGGTGCAGAGAGATGAAGAGGAAGCACCAGCACTGATATGCAAATAAAAGAGGGACAAAGCAGTTGGTTTGTAGCATTCTTGTAGATTCTTGAAGCTAATGACTTAGCTGATTACTTCTGTCCTTAAATAATGAGATGCTTTTTCCTGTGAATTGAATATAACTTGAGATTTTCATTGTTTATCTCTACAGTATTGTATATATGTGAACTGAGTGAACAGTACTATGTAAGTAGATTGTTTTCTACATGAAAAAAATCTACCTATTTAGGGCAGCCTGAGAACAAATATTTTTTTCAGTAAGTTACTGAAATGGTATATATATTTGAGAAGTATGAAGCAGAAGTTTGCCTATTCTAATGCTTGGCATCTGGTAAAAAAGTCAAGCTTATATTGTTAAATGTCAGAACTAAAGTTACCTGGATGGGGGTGAAAGTGTTTACAATTGTAAACTGACTCATGTTAGAACTTCCTGAATGTTCAGGTTTTGTAGGTAACTGCCTGTTTACATGACTTCAGCCTAGTTCTGACTGTGTTTTGAACTGCTGTGAAGGGATCCTAAATGATTAATGTTTCCATATTCTCAGACAATGAACTTCACTTAATGGCCTGTCTAATTCAAGATGATGAGCATTTGCCTATAAGTCATTCTTGGTAATTTTGCAGTTATGCAATTATACTTAAGGTCCACTCTCACTTTGTGCTGAAGTCCTGTACCTGCTTCCAACTGGTGCAGAGCAGAAAGCTTGGATTTTTTTTTTTAAATTTTACTTTGGCAAAATGAAGATACAGCACTGCCTTAATGAAGGGAGAGAAGGGAGCACAAGCAAGAACAGTCAGCATGACAAAATGAAAATGAAATTGCAGTTAGTTAAAGCATTGAGACCATAACGAGCCTTTTTTAGAGCGTACAGAACTTCTAGCAATCATGATGAATCCATGTTTTGTTTCAAGATTTTGCTGTTTGTCCTCCTTTTTGTTTTTATTTTGATAGCTCCATCTATGCTGGTCCCCTTAACAAAGGAGGAAGTTGAACCTTCCATCAGGAACCTGATCATCAAGCAGCAGGCAGCATAATAGACCAGATAGACCAGGGATCTACCCAGCACATAGATGAAGGAGCTACTTGTGTCATAGACAGCTTACCTGAGGGCAGTGAAAAACATTTTCAGGAAGTTCTGTAGCTATTTATATTCTAACATAACATAAAACTAATAAATCATTAAGTAATTTAAATTCATTGCTGTAGACTAAGTTTTGTACCATGTTTGGGGTAATTGTTGTTCTCTCCTTCCCTGTCCTATCTTCAGGTCATCTGCTTCTTCTGTCAGTTGCTCATGAGAGTGGGCAGATAATCTATGCAAGTCCTTTTTTTCATCCCAAGCACTTGATTTGTCTTTCCTGCCTCAGATCTCTGTGTAGTGTCTGCTAACATTTCATTCATTCACCAGTGCGTCCCCACAAAGTATTGTAGGTTAAAAGGAAGGACATAAATCAGGAGAGGAAGAAAAACAAAATGCTAACATTGTTTTTCTGGTTGCATTATTACTCCTTGTTTCAAATTAATGCAATGTCCCAAGCCATGGTAGAAGGATGCTTCAGAAACAGCATGCTAATGGCATTCCTCACTCCTCTCCTCTGTCCCTTGCTAACTGCAGAGTTTTGTTCCATTCTTGCTGTGTTTGCTAAAACATGAGGATCGATAGAAAGAGGTCTTATGCTTAATTCTGTGCTGCTGTGCAGTCTTTGCCAGATCAGAACCCTGTAATGGTACTGCCTGATGGCTTTTATTTCCTTTGCTCCTTGTCTCAGTTCCAGGAGCTGTATTTTGTTTTTGTTTTATAGCTCTGCTGTATCTCTTACCTTTTTTTTTTTTTTAAACAGTGCTCTTTCATTCAGGGGGATAATTTTCAGTATTGAGGAGTACTTGTAGAAGGGCACTTTCTCTCCTTCCTTCTGTCACCTGCAAGGTTGCAAAGGCCATTACTGACCTGCAGCAGCACTGATCCTGTAGTAACTAACCAGCTCATTTATTTCTTCCAGTCCTACCCACTGACATTGTTTGTGGTTCCTTTCCATCCACAAGCACAGGAATATTTAAAGTTTATTATCTAACACTACTTAGATTAGAGAATGGTAAACCTATTAAAATAAAACCTTTCAAATAAAGAATATTTTATGACTTGTCCATAGACATTTCTCTATTTTTTACGATAAGTTAAGCAAATTATGATTTCTGCAATCAGGGATGTAAATAGTCAAGTTAATCTACTCCATAAGAAACAGAGCTCAAGAGAGGAGTTCTTTGAATGCTTTCGTAATGAGAGTGAAAAGGAAAGGTGAAGAGAGGATTTATAGAACACCAGAGAGAACCAGGAGGACAGAAAGGGTTAGGGTATCCCAGCTTGTCAGCATCAGCGAGCAGCAATGCTCTTCTAATGAACTTCAAGTTTCATAGTCAGTGATCATCCAAAAACCAACAGGTATCCAGCTGCCCTGTGGAGCTGTGTTTGCAATGACTTGAACATATTGATTCCTTTTTCTACCAACTGCAACTTTTTACAGCACGGGAAGGGAACTTTCACAGCATCTGTAATCTCAAACTAACACTGTGAATAATACACAGAAGAGGAGGCCTCCTACTGTTTTTCTACACCCAGAGATGTAAAAAATGGTTTTTGATCAAGTATACCAAATTTATTTTGGAAGGGCAAATATAGCTGCATGCAGCCATAACTTTTATTTCTGAAAGGACTTTGACTCTGCATATCATGAATTTGCTTCCCTTTTTTTTTAAACTCTCAACATCTAGCAAACCATAATTAAAAAATTATATTTTTATAGCATGCACTTGAACCGATTATTTATGGGATTTTCACACCTGAAGATTGATAAAATTTCTGTAATACTTTGCATGTGTTAAAACTACTTTTGTAATCATTTAAGTATCAAACTTACTGCATATATAATTCAAGAGTAATTACTAGAAGTGCCATGGTTCATGAGTCTGTGTCCGCAAGTATTAGAAGAATTTTGCAGAAAAATTGCCATGACTGTTGAAAAATTGTTGATTATATCTTTTCATTTTAGCCTTATTGTCATCTGGAAGGCTTTCTTTTGCTGCTGCAATGGCTGTACAAAACATCCCACACATTTAGGGTATCACACTGGTATCCTGTCTCGACATCCCACCCCTTGCATGGGGGAGCAGTGAGATATATTTCCTTCTGTAAAGCTCTCTGCTGGAGCATACATAAGCCAAAGAAACAGTGTCAGTTTGAACGGCAGGAGGAACAGCAATGCCAGCGGTGCTTTGGAGACTGTCAGAGAGGTTCAGCTCCCCGTCCCTGGAAGTTTGCCACACCAGTATTAGCAGTGCTCTCCTCCATGTTGACTGGAGGTGTTGCAGAGTTGTTTGGGACCTGTCATTCTGGAGCAAGTTCTTTAGAAAATTAGCTCTTTGGCTCTGCAACGGCCACAAGCACAAATAAAACCTGCAAGCCTGAATCTTGATCTGGTGGCAGCAGTTGGTCAGAGTGAACTGAACCTAAAGACAGGGTGAATGTACCTGCAGAAAAGATCTCAGAAGTGTCTGCTGCAGCTCAGCCTTCCACATTGTGGCAACCCTTATCTCTACTGACATACAGGTGTTTTAGATGTGTCCAAAAAATCCCTGGTGTTTGTTTTCATATGTATGTTTGTTTTATATGTATATATAGTCATACATATATGACTGTCCTACCCACTAGAGCTCCTTTTATGATGCCTGACACACACCTTGTTTTTTGGGAAAAGTAACCTGTAAAAGTAGGATGGATAATTGAAGAAAAGAGGGGGAATTGTTGGAATGACATCATTTGACCTCAAGGTTTCGTGACCTGCTCTTGTGTGGAGTGCAGTGATATGTTGCCTGCTTGGGAAGAGCTGTGTTGTCACAGGATGCCTGTTCAGAATGCCAAGTTCTTACTTTTCACTGTGTAGCATGGCTGCAGAAGTAAGGTGCAATTCCTTGTTGTATATTTGCACTGTCTTGATTTTTTCACTAGATAAGAAGCAATGAAAATGACCTGTAACAAGCAAGGTTAAAAACTGACAGAAACATTAGGATATGTTTTTCTTGTAATTCTGTTTTTCTTTTAAGAGGTTAATTAACAGCCAAAACTATGCTAATTATATGACTTGGAAATTATCTACCACAGTGAATGCCAACATTTTCAGCTGACAGATAGGAGAAGGAAATACAGATACATGAACTACTGAATGCAAATATATTTCTGGTGTAGGGTAGGACTGTGTGTGTGAGAAATGGAGTACATGCCTGGATCAACCCTGTTCTTTTAAGCCAGCAGAGTAGGTAAATTTTTATGAAAGATTAGAGTTCTGTAATTTTAGGCTGGAGTTTAATGATGTACTTCTCCTTGAGTTGTTTTTTCAGTTTTTTTGTTTTCATTTGCAAGGTTTCTAACAATAATGGTTGAAACTCACTGGCTTCTAATCTACTGCCTAAGGCCATGGTTTGATATTAGGTGGTAGCTGAGCTTAAGCAGTCTTTCATTCTTCTGCAAAGGGGTGAAAAGGGAGGGGAGAGGCAAATTATTTAGGTTAGCATAGGACTATGAAGTTGTTCTTGGAAGTTTTCCAAAGCAGGAAGTACAAATGAGTGTTTTGGATCATATAAACTTACTCTAATGTCTGTCTTTGTGTCAGATGTCCTGTAATCACAGATGATGTGTAAGTGTCCCTTGGTTTGGGGGCTGGAGGTGAGTGGAGAAACTTGAGTGCGGTCTGCCTTGGACCTTTCTCTCTGAGTAACTTTGATGCTGTTGGTCTTAAACTTCTTAGAATGTGTTTGGAAACTCAACAACAGGCTTGATTTTCATGTCTGGTTCTTGATTGTCCTGGGCTTTGAGTGTGGTTGTGAATTCTTCTTTAACTGTGAAAGAACCTAGGCTCTGCAGAAGTCTGCTTCTATTTATAACACACCATGTTGACTTATATTGACTGAAAACTCCAAAAGAAGAAAAGTTCCACTGTAACATCCTTGTTTACCACATGCATTGCCTGTCAGCACCTAGCTTTTCCCCATCTCTGGTCTGACAACAGTGTGTCAGTTTTCCTGCAGCATTTTTTAAAGTTGCTTTTTCCCCCTCAGGGTGATCACATGCTCTACCCATCAGTTTTACAACTGGAGCTCTGAAAATGACACCAAAATGACTTTCTCTTGCCTTCCATCTCTTCTCAAGAGGTTATAGTGAAAGTACAAGACCATGTTTGGGTAGTCAAGTTACCAGAAAACCATATGCCAAAAGTATTCTGAACTTGCTGCAGCCTTTTTTTTTTTTCTCACAGAAACATGTATGGATAGAGGGCCCTTCAACATTTGTGCCTCTTATGTGTGCAGCTTTCATTCTTGGACACCATCCAGTGATGGCCTGGAGTCATGTCTGTTGTGACTGGTGATCCCTCTATCTCCCTGCACAGAGATATGTGCTTGGGGTAGGGAAATATCTAGTATGAAAACATGCTCATAGAAAAATGCCTAAGTTGAAATAAACTCTACAAATAGTAATTAACAAAGCATGTCAGTCTAAGAGTAAACTGCAGTCTTCTGGAATAGAAGAAAAATTTTCATCTCAGCTCAACAGGAAATGGAAACAGAAAATAGTAGTTAGTGTTTATTATTCCACACATCGCCTCGTATAGTTGTATGAATACCACAACATAAACACACTGGTTGTGCAAATATTTTTATCAGCAGCTAGGGGAGATAACATTTTGAATTGCCATTAATGAAAACCTTATCTATCAAGATGGACTGTTCCTTACTTTATTCTGTTTCTTGGTTTGATTGTGCTGCAATAACATTTAATTCAGCAGGCCGGGGATGAGGCCATTCATCTGACTGGTTTTATTTTCTGGAATAGGCAATGGTAAAACTACAAAGCTTGCTTTAAAAGAAAAAACAAACTGGGCATGTCTTTTGACTGTAAGAATGCACTGAGAATAATTATCAGTATATTAGGGTATAATAAAATTGATCTTAACAGTTTCCAAACAAACAGTTGCCTTTATGTTTTGTTTCCAAACAAAACATATCACCTGTATGCTTTTAAGGACTTAGGTTACAGCTCCTACTTCAGGGTGGTTCTTGAAGCTGGTCATCAGCACCATTTAAATTTTGTTTAAAATTTTAGCCTAAAAGTCATAGGGAGTTGTTCAAGGGCTGCTTTCTGAGTAGGTCAGCTGTCTCTGCTGTGGGCTGCTTCTAGCAGGGGTCAAAACCTAGATGGGTGACATAAAAATGTAAAACATAAACAAATGAACACAGGAAGGGTGGGAGAGGGAATGAGAATGACAAACATTAAATAAAGAACTATTTTGCACAGTGTTAATAGGAAACATAGTTTGATATTTAAAACAGCTTACCTAAGTATCAGATTATAGATTTTCTTGTTAAGAGGACAGAATATGAGAGGATAGCAGTATCTTCTTTGCTATGCTGAAATAAACCAAATTACTAAAAGTATGCAAAGTTTTGAGAATACCTGTTTTATGTGGCTATTAGTGTTTAAAAATCAGAGTCAGTGCTGCAAATTAAATTACATTTATGGCAAATTTCTTGTTATTCTGTACTTTATGTTCCTTGTTTATAGAAGATACAGAGTACTTTTTGTTGTGCTTTTTGTATTATGTTGTACAAAGGTTCTCAGTGATAAGACTAGACAAAAGGTTAATCTATTTTCAGTGTGGTTTATTGGCATGGATTGTGGGAATTTCGAGGGAATGTTTGAGCTTGAGTACGTAGAGAACAGGACAGGGAAATTTTTAATTTAAAAGTTACATTAAGAAAAGATATGACTATAACTTGCTAAGATTTAAGTGTAGCATCTACTTGCTTTCAAAGAATTATAAAAAATAACACTTAAGTAGTATATATTTCTTGCCAGAGGATTGAATTCAAACTGCTTCATGAACGGAAGTCATGAGCTAAGCACTTGGAACGGGTTTGTGAAAGCTCACTGTTTGAAAGCAGCATTAGACAGTAGCCTCTTCTGGAACAAATGGTATTTTCTTTACAATCACCCCTCTTAATTGGTCTGTTCAGTGTTGAAAATCAGAAGAAGCTGGGAAAAAGAAAAGCTTCCCCTATGAAGTGAGGTCTGACAGAACTGTGCTAATTCTAAAATTTTGACAGACTTTGTGGCCACCCCCACGTCATTGATTCAGCTCATTAACTGTTGTTGTATGAAGGAAATACTGTGGACTACTTAACTCAAGATATTTTTGGAAGATTTTAATTAGTGGCACATGTAATTGAAACAACTTTAAAATTTTTTTTAATTTCTGTCTTTGTTAGCTGCTCTGATAAAATCACAAATTAGAAAGTATAGCAAAAGTAATAAAAGTAATGTAATTAGTGCAATAAAGTAATTAATGCAGTGTAAAGGTTATCATGTGCTATTTAAGTGCATCCAAAAAGCAAAAATAGTACACAGCTCACTTTGATTTGCCAAGATCTGCCCTTCTTCTGAACACAGGTAGAGATTAGTTGAAAAAGGGTTAGTAAAGCAATCAGCCGTCTGTTCTGAAGAGTGTTACACCTGGTGATCTTATTTAGTAGTAGCTTGCTTTTCTTCTCCCTAGGGAGGGATTTAAGCAGTCAGGACTGACAGATGTTGCTGCAACATTGCATTGCTATTGTGGAGAGAATCATTTTATAGGGGGTTTCTTTTGTGGCTGGTTTCGGTGTGCTGGATTACACCCTGTTTAGTGCATATCATTTTGTTCTCTGTTTGGAAGGTTGTCTTCATCACCAGGGTTGGAAATGACCTCTGGAGATACCAGTCCAACCCCTCCCAAGGCAGGGTCACACAGAGCAGGTGACAGAAACACGCTCAGGTGGGTTTTAAACATCTCTGGAGAGGGAGGCTCCACGACCTCTTTGGGCAGCCTGTTCCAGCACTCTGTCACCTCAATGAAAATAAGCTGCTCATTGTGTTAAGGTGGAACTTCTTGTGGTTGGTTTATGGACACTGTTCCTTCTCCTGTCACTGGGCACCACTGAAAAGATTCTGGCACCATCCTCTTGGCATCCACCTTTAGGATATTTATAAGCATTGATGAGATCCCCTCTCTGTCTTCTCTAACCTGAGGTGCAGCTCCCACAGTCTCTTCTCATAAGAGGAGATGTGTTCTCACAATCTTTTCCCATCTGGCCCCTATCTTCACCCTTAAGAAGTGAAAAACTTGAAATTTTCATGTGGCACAATTCTTGGGTTCCTATCTGTCAAGAAAAAATCTGACTTGTTTTATTTGTGTTTAAGAGCATTGCACCTAGATAATTGTAGGTAGGCAAACGTACTTTGGAAATGAATTCTATTTAGCCAGTGTAATGGCACTTCAACTGAGTAAGGTCTTAGTTTGGTTTGTGTGGTCTGCTTTAGATTGATGGCATGACTTGGTTGGGATTCATTTTCCTAAGAATGTCTATGTCCACCATGCAAGTGGACTTAGCTATAACAGTTAACCTTTTTTCTCATCCCTTGATGTGTTCCACAAACTGAAATGTAATATTTTTTTTAATTTACCCTTTTTTTTTCCTGTAATGGCCAGATCTTGCTGAACTTCAAAATTGTGCTCTTATGTACAGCAGTCCTCAGGTCAGATAGAGAAGGTGACTGACTTCTAGCAGTCAGAGGTATCTGATTTTCTTCCCTTTGCAGGCTGTATTGATGTAGTGGAGTCTGCTGTGGCACTTGTGCCTGGCAGGTAAGAATGCTAGTTTGCCTCATTCAGTTATGTGGAAGTGACAGTCATGATTTAAGCTTTAAGCAATTGACAGAGTGCACATAAAGGAGATGTTTGGCCATGTGTCCTCTCCAAGCAACTGGATTTTCCCATCGAATAAGAAAGTCCTAAAGTGTGTGGTAGTACCCTCTGTGTTTCCTGTGGAATTACAGTGAACTAGAAAATGTGGATCTCATTTTTCACTCAAATATTTTCTTGCAGTTCACTGATTTACTCCTCTTGTAAAGTGAAGTGCTGCTACATCCATATGTGAAAATGTGTCTGAGTCTACTGGCCGGTTATCTTTTACCGTTTTGCATTTTGGGGAATGAGAGCTGTGTATCATTTAGCAGTGTTAAAATCTCAAAGCTTTGTTCTGACACACCTATGTGGAATGCCTCTATTCCAAGTAAATTCTGACTCTCCCATTTTAAAAACATGTTTTTGTCCTGTTACAATAGCCTCAAGGCTGATAAGACAACACTATCCCATGTGTGCTAGTGTTTATATGAAATTGCAGACTCTTAAATCTGTTCCAAGAGCTGCTTATTCCATATATTTTGTTATGTTTTCCAATTTTTTTTTTAAAGGCCCAGTCAATAGGATTAAGAAGACAATTGCTGTTTGCATTGCTAGCCCTGGGAATAGAGAAATGACTGCATGCACTGTTATTCCCAGTGTATTATGGCACTTCCTCATTAAAGATCCAGTGAGGCCATTTGGATGTACTTCTATTTTTGCTTTCAAAAATTAATCTAAAAATATTCTTTTTAAAGGTACTATTTTCCTTTCAGGGAGGGAGAAACAACCCCAAGGAAGCTTTTATTTATGGTAGCTTGTTGTTGTTAGTTCATGAGTTGAATGTTTCCAGTAGACATTCTTTTTTTTTATGCCTGTGACTTAATTTTGCAAATGCATACTTTTTTGTTTGAAACAGTATTTAGGTTTTATCATTCTGTCTGATGTGTATTATCTAAAATACTCCTAGCACTTCTTCCTGGTTTTCCTACCCTTGTATTCAGTAGAGTGGAAATGTTAAAATTCAGACACATGAAAATTAAATAGCAATGATTAAAACCCATGAATCAAGAAACAATTTCCTAAAGGTGGTGTGCTGGTAAAAGATGACCTCACAAACTTCCACCCTGCTATTCTATAAATACTATTGATCAAGTCTAATCTTTGTGCCTTGACAGATACCTAAAGTATGCAATTCTTTCCTTCCTCTACCCAATATCCATTTTTAACTGCTGTCTTCCCATGGATGTTCTGAAATATGTCATTGTTGTATACTAGAAAGTCTCTGTTCCACAACCATAATATGAGGGTTTTAACTCTTCAGTCCTCCTGTGTGTTTTAAGCACTGAGGTTCCTGTGAAGACAGACTGTAGGCTTTGAGAGGTAACCTGCTATGGACAAACATAGACTCAAATAGCTCCAAACCTGTGCTTTCTTCTGATATAAATGTCTATGAACATCACTTCTTGATTTGTATTTTTCTTTGAATGTGACAGGCATCTGTTCAAATTAGAAAGCATTACTCTTTTCTGGTCTTATGTACAGTGTTTTTGAAGAGTAGCTGTAAGTTCCAAAGAAGTCTGTCCTGGTTGTGAAGTTTCTTAATGGGTTGATTTATGTATGAACTGCTGTGACTCATAGCACACCACCTCGTTTTTATCCAGATAATTACCTTGCTAAAAGATGTGTGAAATGTAAAGATTTCTTCCCTCAGCTTGAGGAGCAATGCTATTGTCTATCTGTCCTTTTGATGTTAAGTTTGATCAGAATTCATCTTCTGCTTGCTTTGACTTCTTCCCAAATTTTTAAATTGAAGTTGTCTCTGTAGTGCTTAAGGAATTGTAAAAGTGAAAATGAAGGCCACAGCTGCATCTGAGTGCAGTAGCTGCACTACTTTGTTTGTGGATTTTTTTTAAGGTGTATGTCATAAGAATTTTCAATGTTGATATGGCTTTTTGTATAAATAGTTATTGTTTGAAATGATACATGTGCACATGCTGAAATAACATTTAGGTAAAGGTTTCTGGATTTGTTAGAGGATCTTACTCCTCTTCTCCTTTGATCATTTTTCATTTTTAACAGTGGTGTGAACATCAGAGGATCAACACGTGTTTTCACTTATGTCATTTGGGATGCTTCATAGATTCACAAATCTCCAGGCTTGTCAGTTCTTTATTTCACCTCTTGTTTTATGCCAGGGAACTGTTCAAGCTCAAAGCTTTTATCTGAATAGCAAATCACAGAGTCAGATTCAACATCAGGAGAACTATTAAATCTGGTTTTTAATTTACTTTTATTTTAAAATGGTCTAATACTTTTGCCATGATCTCTGACAGTTCTGCTGATTCATAATGAAACAGCTTGAATTACTGCTTTGTTTGCCTGTGAAGCTCCTCCACGTGGTTGTCCTTGGTAAATAGTAGTCACTGAGGAAACAGTAAGGGATAGCATCCTCCTACCCCCTCAAATCCTCCTCCTTCCCCTCAAATCAGCTCAGCTCACAGCTGCATGTGTATGTTAATGGTATTGATTTTATGTTAGTGTACCTACTTGTGAACTGTGATTATTGGGGACAGACATCCCTGTGAATATCTGCTGCTGCTGCTAAACCTGCTGGGAGTTGTAACTGCTGTTAATATAACCTCTAGAATGCTCTCAAATAATATGCCTGATTTTAACCAACAAAAAATTAGAGGATGAAGTAAGTAAACCAACATAAGTACATCAGTGATTTTTTTTTAGATTGTAAACAGTTTTCCCACATAATTAAAAGATGAAGGCATGAAAACAAGGAGAAAGTGAGATACCATTTTAAATTATTTGTACATTTATGCTGCTCAAAGCTTGGTATACATATTAACAAATCATTGCAAGGATTTTGGAACAGCAGATGGATGTCTATTCTCCTCCTTCCAGCCCCCGAGATATTCAGGAATATCTTGGGAAGAACTTGTTGTCCTTCCTGTACGTACTCTAGTTTATATGTAACCATGATAAATAAACTCTGTGTTTGTGCTACATTGAAACAATCTTTAGCATCATTTGGTACCACTGACACTCATCAGATGTAAAAGATGGAGGGTTCAGTGCTGCATGTGTTAAATTACATATCCTGAGATCCAAAGTAAAGCTTAATTTTGTACTTTAAAATATATTGCTTTTATTACAACTAAAATAATGTTGGTAAGCTCAGCCTCCCACATAGTTTGACTTTTCAGGACTTTTTAAAAGAGTACTGAAGACACCTGAACTTGGCAGATTTTTCCAGTATTAATAATTTGTTTCATGATAAGCCTTGGTTATGACTTCCATGAGTTTGGGTCCCCCACCCACCCACCCAGCTGTTGTGGGAATAGCAGTTTTCTGTGGCATGTTGCTCCAGACGCTGATGATGGCTTTGTCTGCCCTGGCTCAGATGCTGCCACGAGTCATCTTTTTGGATGAGAGTTCCCCCACCTTTGCTGAGATCTGTCTCACACTGCATCTTTGTGAGCTCCTTGTTTTTGTAATGTGGTTATTGCTTTTACTCTGCTCAGCACAACTTGCTTCAGGAGGCTGCTTGCCAGTGTTGATTCTGTTGTTTTCATGCTATTTTTTTTTCTTAGTCAATGCATTTGGTCTTGTCTCTATAACAAATGGTTATCTTAAATAGCTTCCCTCTGAATTATTGATGTTGCACAATGACTTCTTGCACCAATCTATTTATACTTTGAGCCTATCTGCATTATTCTGTGAGATAGGAATATTCATCTGAAATACAGCATTAATCAGCCTCTGCAGTATTGTTATATATGAGTTTGTAGGTACTTCTGTACTATTGATTTCTGTGTAGCATTCTACAACTAATTTTAAATTCAGAGAATAAGGTGTTCAGTGTCTGTCACAGCAGGTAGTTCTTAGTCTAACTGCTGTCTCCCTCTATTTCCCAGCTTAACTGCATCCATAGCATTAAGAGCAGAGCATCATATTGCTTTGTGTTATCCCTGCTATCTTGCCAGACTATCATCTGAATGTGAGTACAGATGGTATGACTCATTTACACTTGTCCTAAGCAGGCAACGTACTTAACACCAAGTATGTGCCTCCAGCTTTTGATTCCTGTGAAAAAGAGTGTTTCCCTCTCACCACCCCAAGGAGAGTTATTTTGCTATGGTTCAATCAGATTTTCGTTCACCTTCCTTTTAAAATTAGGGAAGCAGTCTCTTTTTTTGTTTCCCCTACCTAAAATGCAATTGACACTATTTTTAAAAGATGCCAGACTTCTGCTGATTTTGCTGAGACCACTTTTCAATGGGGGAAAATGAAGATGAACAAATTAATGGCTCCATTGTTTGGATGTAGAAAATACACTGAGGTACTGTAGACCTACTCTGCTACTTTTTCAGTACCTCTGGAATATAGACAACTATTTTCCTAGTGTATGGGGAAGTTAGTGTATTCTGAACTTGGGACATGGATAAATGGGCAAACATTTTCCTTTTTGAAACAGAGTGGGTCTGATAGTGCTTCATTGTTGTCTAGACCTTGTATGGCAGTCTTGAATATGGTGAATGGTTTATCTTTTCTCTTTAGGAACAGGGATAAAAAAGAAATCTTAGAAACCTGGAAGTAGTGGAATATTATTTCTTTTTACACAGAAATCATTCACCTCTCTTTTCTCCATGCCTCAGCTGAGGATCTGCTCTTACAGGTAATATTGAGGAGCATGCAGTGTGTTGAAGGCACATTTGGCGCTGAACAGCACTGAAGTGGAGCTGAGAGTTTGGGATAAAATTGATAAATAGTTCTGTGCCTTACTTGTTTAGTGTTTCCCTTTTCATTTAAGTCAGGCCCAAAAACTAGTTCCATGTTGTGATATAGGATGTTGGGTTTTTTTCTTTTAAAGGCAGTAAGTTTACTGAAAAAAAGGGATCAGGAGCACATTTTCCTAACTTTTAAAAATATTAGAAATTTAAATGGGCAGAACTTTGAAGTTGTTTTTCATTATCCCATTGTATCCTGTTTTCTACTTGTAAAAATAGTACAGCAGCTTTGTTTTTCAACAAAAACTTTGTTTTCTTGCAGCTTTTTCACATATATGCTGTGTCTCAATAAGAATTTGGAGGACCAGCCCTCACTTAAAGCTGTGTAGGTGTTCATAATCATAGAACTGTGTGTCTGTTCCCACCTAGAAACTGAACACTCTTGTTTAAAGCTTGTGCTCCCTCTGATGGCAAACTGCTGCGTTTCTCTTGCTTTCTGTGTTCACTTTCATCTCTCTCCCTTGGTCTCCATTTTATCTCCTTGCTGCAACGCTGGATTAGGCTGTTGTTTCATGTGTGTCCCACTGAAAGTGGAGTTTTAATGAAGCTGATAAAATTGAAGGGCCCTACCAGACTGCATGTATACTAGGCTGTTTGGTTAGGTAGGGGGAAAGGAGGCAGAGCTTATCTTCTCCACTTGAATTTAATATTTTTAACTATTGTAGTCACTCTTCTGTGGTACAAGTCATGCTTACTTCCTAATGCTTGGCTTAAACTGATGACTGCACCTCCCTGAAGCTTGCCTATGAGTACTCTGCTCTTTTAAGCTCAAATTCTTTGTTCCAGAAATCAATTGTTTGGATAATATCATCTTATGCTTGGTACAAAGACCCCTCAGTACTACAAAGACTTCATTAGTTGCTTTTGTATGGGATTGTTATTAAGAAATAACTGTGTTTTAAATCTTGTAGTTCTAATAATAAAGATCTAATATAGAGAAAATAGAACTGTCATTGCAGCTTGTGTGTTAATGATGGGATAGCATATGGTAATCTCATCAGTAAATTTGGCATGTAGATTACAAATAGTAATCTAAACCAAAATTTTAGATTTTAGAATTCTAGTGAAACAAAGCTGTTTATCATGAGGTTACAGAAATAAGACACTGTATAGTTTGTATGTCTTTGTACATCTGTGTATAGAAGACCAGTTTGAGAGAAAAGATAACCATCCTGTTGGCCCTTTGATAAACGACCCTTTGCTACAACACTAGTCAGAGGAGAAGTCAGCAGATCTTTGTGTTCTCATTGCATCTCTTCCCTGCTTCAGTAGTAGTCGTTTCAAATGTTTCTTGAAAGCGTTTGCTAAATTATTTAATTATTATTAAATATTACTAATTTAATTAAATCTAACCTTTGCTTAACATCAATTATTTAAATGGGTGAGGACTATCAGTTCTCGCTCATTGTCACTGACTACAATAGCACTGTTGGGTACTTACTGTGTGTGGTGTTGCCTTTCATGTGTGATGCTGGCAAGGGTTTCAGCTGGTGGAAGAGATGTAGGACTGTAATGAGTTTTCTGGTGTGCTGTCAGGCCTTTTCTGGTGGCATGAAATCCAAATCCATGGTGCATCTGACTCAGGGTCCCCTATTTTGTTCAGTTTGTAGGAACTGTTGGCTTTCAAGTATTGCTTCTGTTTGCTTGCTCAGCCTTGCACCTGTTTGGTAATACTATTTAGCATGCTTATGGCAATTTTGGTGGAGGTAGGTGAACCTCTAAACATGTCAAAAAGACTGAAATAAAGCTCTTATAATTTTGAGCCTTTAGTATCTTCTTGAATGTGAAGTCACTGGTCTTAAAATTTTAGGTGCCTGCCTTAAAATATGTGAAGTGACTAGAGCCTTCCAGGAATTCTGGCACTTGTAGGAGAGATATTAAAGTAATATGTGCTGGGAAGCAATTTTATGGTCTTGCTCAAGTGTTTTGGTTTTCTTTGGTGTGCTGCCACCAAGTGGCAAGGTTTGATATTGCTGCTCTTTATTTTCTGTTTTTGTTTTGGGTTTTTTTAAGAGTGATTTCCACTAATCACTCTCTTTTCTTTCTTTCAAACTGGAAAAGTTAGAAGATTACTTTATGCTCCTGGTACATTCGAATACAATATTCCAAATTATTATTCAGAATAACATGACTGCTTGGAAAGTCTGACTGAAAATTTATAGGATAAAAGAACTGTCAAAGCTAAGCTTTTTTCCCTCCATCATTCTGCTGTTCAGTTTAGATATTCTGGATTCTATAAATTATTGTGGAGTCTCTGTCACTGGAGATATTAAAGAATCATCTGGATGCAATCCTGTACCATGTACTCCTGGATTGAGCAGGGAGGTTGGACTCGATCACCCACTGTGGTCCTTTCCAACCTCACCCATGCTGTGATTCCCTGATTGGAAATAATCTTCAAACTGAAACAATACAATGTAAGCACATGTCTGAAAATAAACATGAAATATAAAAATGCTGAGATCAAAAACCAATATCTGGCAGATCAAAATGTATTATAGAAATAATGCTTGAATCCTACATTTAAACATTTCAAGGTATTTTTGATGAACAATTTTACAAAAATAATCAGTATATTAAACCAATATTCTAAGCAACACTCAAAATGCTCAAAATACTTCCCTATTTGTTAATTTATTCAAAACTTGCTTTGCTTGGTGGGATAAAGGATGTTGGTGTATTTAAGGGGAGAGTGTTGCAGATGGAGTGGGGTAGTCATGAGGTGCTGGGGGTGACCTGACATCTGTGCAGTTCACATATCTGAGGTGTGCTGTCTATTTGACCTGCTGGGCACTGTGTGTGGACAGGAATGATGGTGGGGCGCAGAAATTAGAGACAAGATGATACATTTCCACTGATTACTGATACTGCCACTGATACTCTCTATCTTCTGATTCTTACAGACTTGAGTGCTATAAAAATTGCTAAGCAGTGAAATTATACTTTCTTTCTAAGAAAGTGAAGACGTTTAAGACTTTAGTTACAGCATTATTTGGGAATATGATTAGAGGTCTGATTTGTAGATGAGACCAGTAGCCAAGGTACATTTGCACAGATAAGCAAATCTAAGTGCCGTTTGAGAAGACTTCAAACTTCAAGCTCTTGCTAGAAAAGATAGTCTCATCCTAAGTGCCGTTTAAGAAGACTTCAAATTTCAAGCTCTTGCTAGAAAAGATAGTCTCCTGTATATCCCTCCCTTGGGAGTTTCCTGGCTGTTCTCCTGCATTGTTGTTCAGCAGATCTTACAGCAGGCAAGTTTGGGGGCTGAATTAGGAAAAAACAGTTTTAGCTTTCTGCCAGTTGTTCTCTGTAGGTCAGCTTATGGGACAGTAAGGTAAATGCAGTGGTAGCACAAAGAAAACACTGGGGACATGTAACTACAGCAGTAGTTCCTCTTTGTTCTTGGCTTTGCTGGGGCTGAATATGTCACGTGCTACTCTGCCCTGTTTGGAAAGGTGACTGAGGATTCTATTTTGACCTGAGTAATTAATTAGTCATTAAGACTCATCTAAACAATGTTGTAATCATGCAGATATTTTGGATTGTTCTGTACCTGCTTGCCACAGCTGTTACCTTGCTATTTGCCTTCTGTACCCACTCTTAACTATGAATGCTGAATCTTTTGAGGTTTGCTCCCTGCTCTCCCCTTTTGCCCCTCCTCACATGGAAGGGAGGCATCTGTGAAAGCTAGGCTTTCTTTGTAAATATCATGTGTAAAGGAGGAGGGGAAAATAGTGATTCACTTGCTTTGGTCCACAGAGAGGAAATCCGTCAGTAAAACCTAATAGCAATAAAGACCAAAACAGTTTATATAAATACATTGAAGCTTCCAGAGATCTCCTCTCTGGCACAGGAAATGTCACGTGTTGCTGACTATGCTGCCAGTTCTATCCCCAAGTATTGGCCTATCAATATGCCAGCTGTGCTTCTTATTTGGCAAAAGAAAAATATTAATTACCCAAGGTACTGTTTTGTTTGCCTCAGTAAACTATTGCAACAGTTTTAGCATAATTAAAACATATACTTCTGAGGTGACAATAGTTATTCCTGTAAGATATAGCCAGCATGTGATATATTGGGTTATATTTAAACTTAGTGAAAGAGGATTTAAGTTCTGAATTTTTTTTCCTGTAAATTAGGAATTAATTTTGCCTGTGGCCATTTCAACTCCAGTGTAAGTGTTCCTGTCTCATGGTGCGTAAAGGCTACCACAGTCACATGGCATTTCGCAGGGTAAGACGCTTCTGTATAATTTCATTAAATGCTCTGTTTCCTGTTGTGTATTTCCTTGTTCTCCTAATGTTCTTCAAGTGCTTGTGTTATTTATTAATATAGCAAAATAAGTAAATTTAATTAAATCCAAAGTAAATTTCATTAAATCCACTGTGTGTTTGATGATGTAAGTTTCATTGGTTCCCCTTACAGAACTAACTTATAAAGGAATATCCAAAGCATTTAGAACTGGTATTGTGGATAGACTTCTTAAATAAAAAACACTTATCCTCCTAACTTTCAAAGTAGTAGGGATGTGTAATTAAGCCCATGTCTTTATTCTATTTAAGGTAAATATATCAAGGTTGTACGTTACCTTAATTCTGCCGTTTTCTGGCTTGGTTTGATCCTGGTGGGCGCCTCAGCCCTATGCAGGCACTTGCTCATTCTCTACCAGTGCAATGGGGGAGAGAATCAGAAATATAAACATGAGAAAAGTCATTGGGTGAGATAAAGGCAGTTCAATAGTGAAAGCAAAAACTGTGCATGCAAGCAAAGCAGAACAAGGAATTCATTCACCACTTCCCGCGGGCAGGCAGGTGTTGAGCCATCTCCAGGAAAGCAGGGCCCCATCACACATAATGATGACTTGGGAAGACAAATGTCATCACTCCAAACGCTCCTCTCTTCATCCTCCTTCCCTCATCTTTATATGCTGAGTGTGATCTCATATGGCATGGGGATATCCCTTGGGTCAATTGGGGTCAGCTGTTTCAGCTCTGTCCCTTACAGCTCTCAGATCACCAGCCTGCTTACTGGTGGGGCATTGTGAGAAGCAGAAAAGGCCTTGGTGCTGTGCAAGTATAGCTCAGCAGTAAGTAAAGCAACCCTGTGTTATTAATATGGTTCTCATCACAAATCTAAAATACTGCCCTATTACAGCTACTGTGAAGAAAATTAACTTCTGTCCCAATACCTGTACACTGAGTACCTTGAGCTAGTGTTTTGTATGCAGTGTTTCTGTCCTTCATGTGTTTGGATAAAGGCAACTACTGCAACTACCTATTTTGGCATATAAATAAAATGGATAAGCAAAAAAAGAGTGAAACTTGTCAGGATGTGATGCCTGTAATTTAACAAGTAAACTGTGTGAGGTCATGTGGTTTGTGGCAGCACTTTTTTTGTTAACTATATTTATTTTGATAGTACCTGGATTGTAGAAGACTGTGAGAAAATTTGGTTTAGGTTGATTGAGCAGGTCACTGGTGATGGAAGCCTTTAGGAGAGCACAAGTAGACTTCCATTACTGCTTTAGAGCCATGGGTGTGTTTTAGCTTTGCACCTGAAGTTGCATTTGGTGTAATTTCTTATACATTGGGGATTTTGCTTCAGATTCTGAACTCTGTTTTATATGTTTGTCCTGGTTTAGGGCAAATTTGGGAGATGTCCCAGTTTCAAGACTAAACATCATTGTTTCATTTGAAATTATAGATAATTTTTTTTAACTGAAGTATGTTTTCCTGTTTAGCCATGACAGTGACTCTTGGCTTGTCTATTGCCTTCTGGTTTAGACTAGTTCAGCTACTTCATTTCTTCCTTCTAGCGTGGGAAAATAGATCAAGATTCTTTACCCTTAAAAGTAGTTCTGAAACTCTAAAAGGAGCATTACTGTCAAGCTCTCTCCTAGGACTAGAATCTCCCTAGAGGAGATTATCCTATGCTACTATTGTCAGTGTAATATCTATGGATTCTCTGAACAAAGTAGTCCCTGTTGACAAAAGTCTAATTTAGAGTTTGCTGGCATAACTACTTTAGTTGCGTAAAACCACTGTTCTTCCCAGCTTGCACAGGTTTTCTGTTATTTTTTTTAATATAGGTCTCAAAGAAGTAGTTGCTTTGCTCTTTATAGGGGCCAAAACACTTTTAAGCTGTTACGCTCTGTTTTGTTGATTCCTCTTGCTAAGCTGCAACACTTATGGAGGGAAAGATAAGTGTTTATGGCATGGGGATATCCCATGCCACAGTGAAAAACCTGGCATAGTGAAAAAATCATAAGAGCTTAGAGAAGATGTAAATCCTATCTTTTTCTTGTCTGTTGAGGGAGAACTGATTATTTGTAGACTAGTCCAGATTTTTGGAAAAGCATTGCAGTTTTTAATGCTTGACTTCAAAAGTAAATTTACCTGAGAAGCTAGTGTACATAATTTCAGATTATTACTGCTGAATAAAAGCTGAGAAGGCCAGTTTTGACCAACAGGCTGTATGTTCACCAGTTCTAATTAATATGGGTTTTTATACTGGGCTGATTCTGTATTGAAGAAGACCTCTACTTTGAAAGACGCAGCACCTACATTGTTTTTTTCTGTGTTGCTACCACCAGGTTAGAAATTTGGAGTCTATTGTCACTTAGCATGTTCTTACCGTATTCCACATACCGCTTCCATGTAGACTGTGACATGGAAACAAACTGTAGTAATACTTCTTGCCAATAATGAAAAGGTGCGCTGTTCATATTATTTTGGTTTGAAAGCCCCAGATTGTGGGAGCAATGATATTAGGACAATTTTGGTGGAACTTTAAATTCTGTAAGTTCATGATGGTATGATAGATTTCTAAGCAGAGAAATTGCTGGATATAAGAGGAAGTAGTTTCAATATTTCTCTCTCCAGTCTCAACAACTTTCTTATGCTGGATGAGGAAGATTGTCATGAAATGGTAGTTTCAGTTGCTGGAAATTTTTGCTTCAATGTGTGGGACATGAATCTCACTTAGTTCATTAAGACCTTTCATGCTCATACAGTAATCCTTCCTTCTTCATGCATTTCTACTGCTTAAACGTGTGACTTTTAAAATCAAACCCAAAAGCTGTGATTTGTCTTGGAGCTCCATATGGGCAAGTCTGTTTATAAAACTGAAGCAAGCAGTAGTCTGCTTTTCACATCCCTCCCAGAGCTGATCTCACCCTGGTCTGTGAGCTGGTCTCTGTTGGGACCTTGGAGCCTGGCAGTCCATGTCCCCAGCAAATGGGATACTTCTGGCTGAGCCCATACAGGGCCTGTGTTTGGCTGCTGGGGACTCCCCAGTTGGGGTGCAGTGGAAGCCATCTCCCTTGTGAGTGATGTTCAGCAAGACCCTTAACTTGCAGAGCTTTACAGCATCTTTGTTGCTAAGTATTGCTTGTGGGTACTCCTGACTATCCTTACAGCATTTGCAGCAAAATTGTTAAAACTGGAACTGTTTGATTAAAGCCTTCTTTTGCAAGACACATTCCTGTTGAGACTAGTAGGGACTTCAGAAAGTTTCACTATACTCCTTTTGTTTTGTCTTCAAGTCTCTATAGTTGCTATGATTTGCACAGAAGTGTTCAATTTGGGATAGTTACCATATGGTTAGGATGATTATGTCTTTCCAGGGTTTCAAGGTAAATTACACTCAGAATTTCATCTGAATAGATGGCCAAACTCATGCTGAGCATCAGGAGAGAAATGGCACACAGAACTCTCTCAGATCTTCGTTAGAACAACCTCCCCAGACTGTTCAGTTTATGTAGCTATGTATTTTGCTCTCAAAGAATCACCTCCCTTGGCCTGCTGGCTACAGTGGTTTTGATGCAGCCCAGGACACGTTTGGCTCTCTGTGCTGCAAGCACACATTGGTGGGTTACAATGAGCTTCTTGTCCACCCACTCACCCAGGTCCTTCTTCCCAGGGCTACTCTCAATCCATCCTCTGCCCAGTCTGTACTTGTGTTTGGGATTGCCCCAACCCACATGCAGGACTTTGCACTTGGCCCTACTGAACCACATGAAGTTCACCTCTCAAGCCTGTGAAGCTCCCTCTGGATGACACTCCTTACTCCAGTCTGTTACCACACCACACCACCCATCTTGGTATTTCAGTCTGTTACCACACCACACCACACCACCCATCTTGGTATTGGTGGCAAGCTTGCTGAGGGTGCACTTGACCCCACTGTCAATGTCACTGACAAAAATGTTTAAAAGGATCAGTCCCAATACTGACCCCTGAGGGACATCACTCATCACTGTTCTCCACTTGGACATTGAGCTGCTGACCACAGCTCTTTGAGTGAGGCCATCCAGACAATATTTTATCCACTGAGTGGTCCATCCATTAAATCCACATCTCTCCAGTTTAGAGTCAAGAATATTGTGCAAGACAGTGTCAAATGCTTTTCACAAGTCCAGGTAAGTGATGTCTGTTGCCCTTCTCTCATCCACCACTGCTGCACAAGCCCATCATAGAAAGCCAGCAAACTGGTAAGGCGTGATTTGCCTTCAGTGAAGCCAGTGCTGACTGTCACCAATCACCACCTTATTTTCCATTTGCCTAAGTGTAGTTTAAAGAAGAATCTGTTCCATGATCTTGCCAGGCACTAAGGTGAGACTGACCAGCCTGTAGTTGCCTGGGGCTTCCTTATTTCCTTTTTTTTAATATGGGAATTATATTCCCCATTTTCCAGTCAGTCAAAACTTTGCTATACTGCCATAACTTCTCAAATATGATGGATTAGCTTAGCCACTTCCTTGGGCAGTTGCCTCAGGCCCCATGGATGTATCTTACCAGGTTCCATGGACTTGTGAGCCTTCAGGTTCCTTACATGATCTTGAGCTTGATCTTCTCATACAGAGGGAGGTTCTTTTTTTTCCCCAGTTCCTGCTTTCACATTCTGCAAATTGGGCAGCGTGGCTGGAGCACTTGCTGGTAAAAACCAAGGCAAAATAGTCACTGAATCTGTCAGCCTTCTCACATGTCCTGGGTAACCAGGGCTCCCATATCTTTCCTGAGAGGACCTAAATTTTTCCAACTCTTTCTTTTATTAATAATGTATCTAAAGGAGTTTTATTTTTTTACCCTTAATCTTCTTGAATAGATTTACCTCTGCCAGTGCTTTCCTAACCAGATCCCTGTCTGTTCAGACAATTTGTCTCTATTCCTCCCAGGCTATCTGTCCTTGCTTCCGCCCTCTGTAAGCTGGTTGTGTTTGTTCATCCAGGAGCTCCTTGTTCATCCCTGCAG
>NW_005054333.1:1862226-1865157 GCF_000277835.1 Geospiza fortis
TTTGTAGGGATACATTGCTCTTGAGCCTGAAGCGGACAATCTTTGAATATCATTCAGCTGTTTTGGGCCCCTCTTCCCCCTAGGGCCCTATCCCATGGCACTCTACTAAGGGGATCCTTGAAGAGACCAAAGTCTGCCCTCCTGTCCAAGGTAGTAAGCTTGCTGTGTGCCCTCCTGGCTGCCCTAAGGATCTTGAACTGAAGATCAAGTAGACTTTATACCATCCTGTTAAATGTCTTTGTTAATAATCATAATTAAAAAGTGGGTTCTGTTTTGTACTGCTGGTACCAGTTGTATTTTTTCAGTTTTGAAGAGCTGCATCTTCTCTTAGTTCCTCAACATTACTTGCTAGAAATCTGGAGGCCAAGCTGCTTTGTGGTGTAGATGTCCTCCTATAATTTGGGGCCCGTGTGAAGATCAGGTTCCAGATCTGTCCCCTCACCTGACCTTTTACAGTTTTATATGTCTGGTAGTTGTTTTTCTTAACTGACATTGGAAAATAATCCCAATATTACCGGGTGGAACATGCCTGGGCTCTTCTGGGCCTTGCTGCTTGGCCAGAGGCAGCAGCTGTGGTGTTTCACCTCAGAGACACCTTTTGGCTGGCTCTATGTTGCAGCTAGGCACTTAGACAAGTCCAGGCAAGCAGGAATTCAGATATTACCTCTGATGGAAAAGCTTTAGGCGAGGTGAAGATGAAGAGGAGACGGATTCTGCGGAGGGTTTAATCCAGGGTTTTATTCCAGGGTCACTGATCTCTGAATCTTGGTAACAGCTCCACAGAAATCCTGACTGCATGGTCTCAGTGTCCTTTTAAGCTTGGGGGGAGGGAAGGGGCAGGTATGGCACCACCCAGGTAGGAAGGGGGGAAGGCTCAGGGGACAAGTGACACTTGGCTAGGCCAATGACCCCAGGGCTGAGGGGCATCTTTTGAACTTCACCAACCAGATGACGCCCTTGCTGGAATGTTAAGACTTAGCAAAGGGGGCAAGGGGAGGGGAAGGGAGAAGGTATTGCCACACTTGGGGAAGGACTGGGATAGCTAAAACAGGAAATTGCATCACACTGCAAAAACTGACCTGTCATGGAGTCAAACTAGAGCAACTTTAATGCAAATCATACTATTAGAGGAAAGTGCCCTGACAAATGTCCTGGAAGAAGAGTTGGTTTCCCCATCTCCTCCTTACATCTTTCCTGTTGCTGAAGTGGTTGTGAAGATGATGGTTTATAGTGTTTTAGTTTAGAAACTGAAAACCATGGTAGCTGATAAACCTTGTTTTGCTCTTCTGCCAATACAAAAGTGATGCACGTCCTTATTTAGAAATACTGGAAACACATTGCTAACTACAGTATTTCCAAAATGCACATGCTGAGAGATAGGTGATTGGTTTTTGGGTGGAGCATACAGTCCACTTTATACATGTTATCGCAATTGATCTTTTGGGGTAAATTATTCAGGAAACTGGGTCACCAGACAGCTACAAGTTATCCAAACACATTGGTCATGTACAGATAAGAGACTTTACATATCCATTATTTGTGTGTAATGGGTACCAGAATGCTGCCTGTTTCTTTCTTTGACCTTTCAAAATTTCAGTACCAGCTATAAAATACTGTGCTGCTATATAACACTTAGGGTGCTATAACTTAAATTACTGTGTGGATTAAACAGATGAAAATAAATTTTATTTTTATCCTAATCTTAGTGATACTGGGTGGGTGGAGGTTCATTGTTGGTTTGGCTTTTTAAAATTTTTTCTTTTCCCTATATTTTTTTATCTGATTCTGGCACCTGATAGAGAAAACTTGAGTCTGAATTTTGACCAAGTTTAAAAGCTGGATGCCTGTGGCACTTAGTATGTGTGGTCTAGGATTTGTGCAGATGTTGTGGTAGCTCTTTAATGCAAATAATGGGGAGCTGAATAAGTTTTATTTGTAAGTGTATTACCTTGGATTCTTTCTCCAATGTGAACTTCAAGATGACCTCATTTTATTCTTTTATAAATGTGACTACGTGTGATATTTCCATAGCTGCTGACCAGATGGTGATAGTAATGACTGAAAAATAAGCTCCTTCCATGATGAATGGAATTTATCGACTGCTGCTTTTTGGCAGGGGTGGGAGGGAATGTTGTAAAAATATGCTGACTGGCAGTTTGCTTGTTCCATCTCTGTTAAAGCCAGGAGTTTTGTGGGGCAAGAATTTGGATGTTTCTCTGATATGGAAAGTGAATCTTTTTGTCCTTCTTGATCATGTTTTAACGCTACAGGAATTCCACTTCGATATATGTAAAACAAAGCTTGTATTACATAAAGAGTAAATGCTTGAGAATCTTTTCCCTTAGAGTTGGTAAAGAGATGGAGTAAAGGCTTATTTTTACATTTGCTTTTAATAATTTTTTTAAACATGGAAAGTTTTACAGATTTTGCCAAAATATTAATATTGTATTAATTAATGTTATAAGTACTTCAAAGAATAGAATTCAAGTGTTCTTTCTTAGAAGGTCAAGAAATTAGAAGTAGCATCTCTAAAGAAATTATATAATGTAGCTGCATTTCATTTTTAAGAACTGACAATGTCCTCTAAATGGCTTTGTCTTGCATATTTAGGTAAAGATAGATATTTCAAAAGAATGAGTCTTTTTTTCCGTGGATATTAACATTTCTTGGATACTATTAATTCAGTTACCTCTACAGGATTTAAAAAGAGTTGGTAATACCCCTAGCAAATAACATCACAGGCCTATTACATATATATTACTCTTTATTTTTCACAGTTGAAGACTTTATAATTTCAGATAGCAAGGAGTAGTTTGTTAGATTATCAGTCTTGAGATATGTAGTGTGTGACTTGACTATTTATATAGATATGACACAGAGTTCTCAATCAAGAAGGAAAAAATGGCAGAGATTTGGTGTTTTTTTCATGTC
>NW_005054333.1:1865201-1916762 GCF_000277835.1 Geospiza fortis
TCCAGTATGAGAATCTGGAGGAAGTAGTGAATTTTACTAATATTCTTAGGCAATCATGTGTGTAACTTTGAAGGTTTTCACGTACTTCAAAGAGTAAAAGGTTTTTGTGTAGTTACAGAAATTTATCCAGAGGCTGTTTCTGTCATTTGGGGAGGAACATTTCTGGTCTCATTCTTCATATGGCAATAATGCTATTTATCTTCCTGGTCTCTCTGTTCTGTAAGGAGTTACAGCAGCTGTGGTTGCTTCCCTGCAGTTTGCAGGGTCTGAAGCCGGAGAGAAAAGTTACCTTGTCCTTCAGTCTTCCATGAATCAGTGTTTGTGGGGGGCAGAGTTCCTCATTGCTCATCAAAAATTAATGCTAAGTAGTTTCTTACTCAGAGGAAAGGAGCAATACACCAAATAATGTCATCTTCAGATTGACATTTCTAAAGAGGACAAGATTTCATTAAAAGAAAAAGAAATTAATTGGAGTTTTTAAAAAGGAGAGAAAAACAGAACAAAGAAAGCGTAGACCTTAAGTATTTTTTAAATGGCCATGAGGTGTCAGTGTAAATCCAAAAAGAAACTTGGGTATCAATGCTTCTGAAAAAATGATTGTCTTTATTTCCTAGGGCCTGAAATAAATCTCTAGGGACAAGGTTACAGCAGCTGAGTCAAGACTATAAAAATGTATATCTGCATGAGTTGAAGGTTACATTTTCATACTTATTTGGTGTTTTTTAACCAAGATGTGTAAGTTTATTGATGCATTTCTAGACTCTAGTTTAGTTTCCAAACCAGTTCATGAGTTCAGTGGTGTGTCCCTTCATTGCTCTGCATTATGAGCATGCTGGTTGCACAAGGTGTTTTCTGGGGAAGACACTCCACAGCTTGCTATGTAAGTTATAAACAAATAGGACTATTCCTAACCATATTACTGACTTCTTGTTACTAAATATTGAAGTCTTCCTAATATATTTATATTTTATAGAAATATTTTTTTTTACAATGCTTTTATAAAACAAAAGTTCTCTTGCCAAGAAGAGGTAGAAAACAATTGCATATAAGATGCCCCGTGGCCTCATTTTTGCCACAAAACTTGACCAAATACTCTCCCTTTTTATACCCACTTATTTGCTGAGTGGGTTTTGGTTATTTGTAGGTTCTAAGATACCTAATCCTAAAGGAGTGTTAGAGGCAAGGGTGTGTAGAAGGTAATTTTCTTAATATTTTGAATAAGTAGTAGACAGCTCACGTGTATTGTGTATTATGTAGTGTTTTGATATATCTTTCTGATTCTGTATGATAATATTCCTTTATAATGCAATTTGTTGGCTCTTAGGAATGCCAAAATTTACTTTGCAAGTTCTCCCCTAGGTGTCGTCTTAATTAAATAAATCACTGATTGAAGCCAGTGTTAGGAAGATTTTGCAAGACATGAAGCCCAAAATAATCCTGATTGAAAAAAATACTAAACCCCTCAAACTCACAAGTTTTAGATCATGTTGGATAATTGTGTAAAAGTTGTAACTACCTTGCTGTGCTTGTATTTAATACATAAATTCCTTGTGTGTGGATTCTGGATATATAATTGGTTTTGTCTGTTTTTTTAAAAATTCTCTAGTATTTTTTTATAGAGCCATATGCTTTATAAATACTTTTAGTACTGTAGGGACAGTTTGATTAACACAATCTGTGAAATTTCTATGTTGCAAAATGCTTTTTTTTTTTAAGGAAATGTATTAGAAGCAATTTACATATTGAATCATAGGTGGAGAAAATAATTCTTTGCATGACTATGGTTTTATGTAATTAGAAAGAATTTAAAGAGTGATATACTTGGTTTTAATAGTGTCCAAGTTTAGAAAAGTTCAGGTGTGATGAAAAGTGTTTTGAGATATTTTAAGGAAAATACAAGAACGGAATAGTTCTGATCCATGGTTGATGGAGGGAGCTGGGTTGATGGGTGTGGGTTTGCAAAGCCATCACTGTCTGTTGCAATGAGCAGTTTGAACCCTCCCACTGCTCTGTGGCAACTGCAGGCCAGAAAAAAAAAAAGTAAATAGGGACAGTTGGGTCATACAAATTGCCTGTGCTGGCTCAGGAAAGGGATGTGAATGTGCAAGGATCATGTGGGGAAGGGAGGAGTGAAGAGCCTGTCTGGTGACCAGCAGTTAAAATCAGACTAATACACTTTTAAAAATGTCACTTAGGAAAAAAAAAACCAAACCTAAACAAACAGGTCTCTAGGGTGGTAAGAATTTAATTAGCATTCTAAAGTAATACTCTGTTGTACTTTATGGAATTTTATTTGGTAATAGACTTTTTAAGCAAAGTGCTTTTTAATCTTCTAAATACAGAATTGAAAAATTGTTAGGAAAAGTAACTAAGGAGTGCAGGTTGTGTTCATGCTCTTATCCTGTAGTGATGTGTAAGAGCCCTCCTCCTGAAGAGCTGCTTCCCTTGTGGACATTGTGGGGAGGACTCTTTGGAAGGTTTGAAGCAGGCAGGGATGATTTTTTGTCTGCAGCTGTGTTTCTCCTTGCTTCTTCTTTGGGAGAAGCCACATCTATTTTGGCAGCTGCAGAAGTTTTAGATGAGCTCTCTCATCCTGCAGTAGTGCCTGTATGTGTGTGTGTGAATATGTGGATTTCATCCAGCTGTGTTTTATAGTGTTTTCAGTTGCCAGGAAGGAGCTTTTTCTTGGACATGAGGGAGGTGTCAGGGGTTCCTAAAAACTTCTAGAAAGTTTAGCTTTCCTCAAGCAGCAAATCCTGATGCTTGAGGCAGCTATTGACACACAGTATTTTAAAGATAATCATAATAATTTGTGTACAGTGACGCTGTTTACATACTGAAAAGAGAAAAAAAAAGTGGTATCCATAGCAACTGGGATTAATTTTGCTCACTCACATACAGTGTTTTGAGTCCTGGTATGTATGGAAACCAAAATTTCACATGTGAGCAAGCCAGCTGAACTGTGGCTTCTGTGGTCACAGTCTATTCCTATCTACCCAAAACTGAATTAAAAGTCTTGCACTAGTAGGAATGTTATATGCATTTTTAGTATTATAATAGTTAAATATTTATTTAAAATTTTGTTCCAATGCTTATAACTTCTGTAAGAGAGAACTGATTTTAAAAAAGTTTCCTTTAAAAGAAAACTTTTAAATCTTCTAAAAAAATGAATGTATTCAGGACCTTTCCCTCCTAAACTCAATCCTGGGAAAAAAGCACTCATCATTAAAATGTGCCCCCCTTTTTGCCTCCTCTGTCCCTGCAACACTCATTCCTGGGTGGAACAGGGAGGGGGAGACTGGGCTGTAGGCAGATTGTACCATCACATGACTAATGAGTAGGAAAATCTGAACAGAAACTTTTAAAGGCCACATATTTTCTGTTTTCTTTTAGAGCTATGAAATTATTCAGCCTCTTCCTTCCCTCAGTATTACGGACTCCCTCAACTTTCTACTAGGAGAGTTTCAGTAATGACAAAAGTATTGAATAGGTATTTTG
Organism: Geospiza fortis; assembly: GCF_000277835.1. Taxonomy (NCBI): domain Eukaryota; kingdom Metazoa; phylum Chordata; class Aves; order Passeriformes; family Thraupidae; genus Geospiza; species Geospiza fortis. The sequence continues at coordinate 1,868,700 of NW_005054333.1, forward strand.
CAGGAGCAGATTTTGTAGTCCTATTCTTCTTGACAAAATCAGAGCTGTGTTTCGAATAGCAGAAATTGTGTGGTTCTCTTCAAAAATATATGTTGTTATCACTGTTATTCTAAATAGTTTCCTCTAGATAATGCATTTTAGTTCTTTTACTTATCAGACTAAGTGAATAGCAGACATACATTTGAAGCTGAGTAAACTTTCCTTCCCTAAGATGGTCAGATTTGGAAGTGTTCTCTTCCTGATGCCCTTCTAGTAGAGGTAAAGCAGCCTGTACTGTATAGTTGCTCCTCTTTAGGTTTTATCTTTGTTCCTCAGTCCAACCTGTGTTATTTCCCCTTTTGGTCATTTAAGCACTGGAAGCCAGTGAGAGCTGTTTAACACTTCTTTGGATGCATTGCTCTGCTCTGGTTCTTAGTTTTTCACAGGGTATTCATTACTTCTCACTCTTAATTGGTTGTATGTTCTTGCTTCTGTGACTGGATTAACATTTGGTTAGTATTTGCTGCTGAGATAACCCAGCTGTGAGTCCAAGCAAAACATGGACTAAGATAAAACCCTGCTAATATTGCTGAAATAAGACAGGTAATGCACTGTTTGTTATAGCAGCATATCCAAGCTGATTCTTGCAAATATGCTAAAATCAAACTTAAATCAGCATAGTTAGCAGTTGGAAGTCGGTGAGCTTTCTGACCTTGGCTAGCAGAGATAGATCCACTGAGCTTCTTGGGTCTTGTGCTTTGGGAGGAGGTGGAGGGGCAAAAAAATCTCCAACTCTTTCCTTTTTACTAATTCTCTGATAGTTGAATGGTTCTGTTGAAAGCGGGTCTGTCAGTGTTGTTTATTTTTTTTGAATAGGCAACTGCTGTTTGTTACTTGAGAAAAGCAACTGGTTCTGGAAATGTTCTAAACTGATGTGAGTCATCAGTGAAGGATTTAAATAGTTGAATATGATGTTTGTTTCCTCCCTTCCATGGCTCAAAATGGTATGAATCATTTCTTTTAGTGTTTCCCAGATAATAGTCTGAGTGGAAGTGGTATGTGTTTCTGACTCAAGTTCCTAAATGTTGGTGGAGCACTCCCAGCCACTGCTGATTTTGGTCATGTGGGAATTCCATAGGAACTTCTGACAGATGTATAAAAGCAAACATTTTGTAACCATGGCAACTTACCCACAAGGATTGGCATGGTTGGTGGCATAAAATTTTGAAAGTCTTCTTCTGACTAGCATAACTAATATGACTTTTCTGCCTAAAATGTGTTAAAAGGTATAGGATAAAAGTTCAGTCATGAGAATTGCTTTTCAAATATGTAGAATGTCTTGTAGAATGCTATAATTTGTGTTGCATTTTTATATGGCTGCCTGCTACTGTTCCAAAATTGAGGTGTTATTTATGAACCCACATCTCTGTAGTTTCATATGCTCTTAGCTAATTTCAGGTTTCCTTCTTCTTTCTACATAACTTGGAGCATCAAAAATGATGCATACTCCAGTGTTAACTGAAATGGTGCTGAAAAAATTAGCTAGTGAATTTTACAGGATAAAGAGAAGGGGAAAAGAAAAAGAATGGGCACATGTGTTTTAAAGAATGGTATTAGGAGGATAATCTTGATGTAACCTGGAAAAGACTAACTGATTTGTCTGTCATCCCAAGCTCATCAAACATACTGCAATGAAAGGTTTTATATGTCATCAGTATAGTGGAGATTGGGATTGAATCAGAATGGTTACTCAGCAGAGCAATTCTCATTTCTAGAAATCTCTCTGACTACCATTTTCTTCTTCAGAAGCTCAGCAGCATGGCAGCCCAGCAGAGTTTTAATAAGGAAGTAATAAACTTTATGCCAGATTTCTTGGCTCCAGTGAGAACCTCCTCATTTTCAGCCTCAACACCAGCACTGTCCAGTGCTGAATCTGGGTGTTTTGCATTGTGCTGCCTTTCCTTTAAGGGGGTTTCCAGTGTTACAGCTAAACAACCAAGGTTAGAAAAAGAGCAAAGGATAAATGTTATTGGTTTATAGCCCATCTAGCTGAATGAGCCTCTGTGGGGAAGCTGAGCCCTACAGACTAAATGTAGTGTGTTCCTAATCATCTGCTGGAGGAACAGCAGTTTGTTCAAAAACAAACCAGAAAAGCGTACAAATCTGGGGAAACTGGCACTTGTTCTTTTCCCATAGAGCAATGAAAGATCACACTCAGGGCTGTTTTGAGTAAGCAGCTGCTGGGTGAGAATTGCTTCTTTTCCTTGGGATACAAACATAGAGAATTGGTTTCATTGCATCAGAGACAGAAGAAGTGTGTTATGCCATACATTAGAAAATCCCAAGGAATTTCTGGTATTCAAGGATGCAGTCTCTGAGAGGCTTGTGGTGCTCTTGTGTGTTATAGTGCCTGTCCTTGAATCCCATATGCTATCCACAAACGCCTTAATTCCTACTGAAGAGAGAAGAGCAAACCTATTACATGGTGAAAAATAAGGCAATGTTATGTTGACCTTCTGTGATGTGAGCTAGTTTTTCTGTAATGAATAATGAGTTTGATTTTTTTTCTCTGTGGGAACAGTATTGCAGGAAGAAATTTTCAAAGAGGAAATATGTAAAATCAGCACTTCCTCTGTTCACCTTGAGCGTGACTATAGATCAGTAGAAAAGTAGATCAAAGGAGATGTACTAATTCTTCTCAGTGTATGTGTGTGCCCACGGGCCCAAAGGGAATTTTCTTTGTTGTTTTACCAGCTGCACTAATATAATTTAGTAGAATCATATTTTAGTTAATTTACAGGAGTGTGTGCAGTAGTGGTATAAACACTTTCAAAGCAAGGTGATAGATGATATAAAATTAGGATTAGGAATTCTGCAGTTGTCATTTGCTCCAGCCAAGGTACCTGTTTCTTCTCCTTGGGAAAACATAGTAGCATCGTTCCCTGAAGCATCAGGCTGTCAGTGCCAGCTGTTACAGTGGGTTCTTCTTCCAATGTGTCTGGGTTGTTATTTTTGTTCTCTTGCTGGCGTTCCCGTCCAGCCTCACTTCCCAGCAACGGGCTGGTGTGCTGGGAGAGGGTGCTTGAATGTGAAAGAGCAAACGGGAACTGCTGAGACTGAGCCTTTGATTTTTGTTTTGTTTTTGTCAACTCTGCTTTTAGAGCTGGTGTGCACAGCTGAAATTTCTGCCCCCAGTAATTATTCCTGGAAGGACACTGTGGTTATTATTGTAATTGATGCCATTTTCAGTGCCAAAACCCAGAATTGGCCAGGGACATGATATGAACTGGAAGGAGCTAAGGAGGCCAGAAGAATTGCTCCTATCAATGTCTTTTCTGCCTTTGCTCTGCCAACAGGTGGAAATACTTTCAACAGATCTGTGGGCCTTGCTTTTTTGTATTATGAAAACATTTTTAAAAGCTGTCATGCTTGTGAAAACCTTAAGTGTATAGCTAATAATTTTGTATTTGTGTGGGTTTAACAAATACTGAAATGTTTTGCCTGCTTCTCTCTTTGACTAAATGGATATTTTAAGATAATATCTTCTCCATTTTCCATCAGAAATCATTTTCTCTCACTTACCTTCTCCCAGAAAGAAAAATTGCTTAAAAAACATCTGTCTTCTGTCCAAAATCCATGCCACAGCAGCTAAAGCAGGTCGTCAAGGTCTTTGTCTTCATGGATGCAAACCTACCTTAACTGTTCATAACAATATATGTGCATAGGTGCACCTTTTTGTGGTCTCCCCTGAAACAGGAGTTGTTTTGACTTCTAGTCAATTTTACAAGACTGACAATATCACCATCAGACTCGTGTGCTTGTTATTTAGAAAAGCTGTTGGATGTAATAGCTGCCTTCTGTTTCCCTAAAGACAGAGAGGTGGCTGCTGTTGGGTGCAGCTGATAAATCTGAGCACACGCATTTTCTACAAAGTACCTTGAGACTGTGAATTCAGACAGACTGGACGACTTCTTTTGTCTACTGTGTGTTAATGTAAGAATGAATTGTTGATTTTGATTACAGGGTTGTACACTGAAAGTGCACAAGGTACCTCCTCCTGGCAGTGAATTTAAATCTGGCCTAAAAGGAAAGTGTACTCGGTGACATCCTAGCTAGAAAACATGTTGGAAGATGCAGGACCCTCATATTTTCACTTTCTTTTAAGAGAAATAGGAGTTGCATTTGCTTTTCTGGGTTTTGGTCTGTACATAGTTTGATTGCTAGACTCCATGTTTTGGACTCCAGAGATAATTTTTTTCAGGTATTTACTTATCTTGTACTGTGATGGCTGCATGGTCCTTCAGCCAAGAGTTTGTCTGCAGGTGCATTGTGCAGACATACAGAATAGAAGTCTTAAACAGAAAATTGCTTGGTGGATTTTAAACACTTTGAAGGTGCTTTATTGCTCTTTGATCAGATTATATTTTTAACATGTTACTGGGTGTTTAAGTATACAACTGAAGTTTATATCTGAGTCACAGATATTTTTTATTAATTATTTTTCTTCTCTTGCTCCAGTTGAGGAAAGTTATAATGACTGCTGGATTATTTTTCTTCTTTGTATTTCAGTTTCAGCTGAAATGGCTTTTCAGATACTGGATTTTATTAATTGCCAAGTGTTCAAAGATAGTATGTGACTATGTGAAATAGTTCTTTAGATTAACAGAGCCTGTATAATTGCACGAGAAAAAGTAGGAATTGCCTATGGTATCATGAAGTGCAAGCAGAGCTATTTTGCATGTCCTTAGAAGCAGAACTGGGGAGTCCAGGGGTTAAAACTATTCTGCAGATGCAGATGCTCTGGAATAAACAGAACAAAACTGTTAGGAAGAAAGGTATTAATTTCTTGCTTTAGACTGTTCTCTTTCCTGACTCCACCTCATTCCCTCAGGAGTGGGGAGGAAACAGCAGAGGAGTTCAGATGAGTGACTCATGAGAAGTGTTCTAGAAGTATTGTAACTTATATTCATGGTGATGCTGAACACTCATCTCTGTCTGTATGTGATAAAATCAGCTTATACTGGGGCATGCCTGTTTACTTAGAGCTGTAGCTGTTAAAAGCAATTTTTGTCTTATGAAGAAATACACAGATTCGGTATTTGTCTTGCAAAGTTGATATATGACTTGGTTCTAAGTTTTTTCATTTTTACTGGAACCTGACAGAACAATTTTCTTTCCTAGATCCTTTTAATCATACAAAATATTACATGAAACCAAGTGGATTAACCTCAGCCCAGAAAAAACTTGGTAAATTCTGATTGGCGAGACAAATCTTTATCTGAGTAGATTCTTTGATACTGGTTGTCCTTTGGTTTTTGGTGTCATCAGCAGGTCTGCTACGGTCTTTTGCTTATTTGTTCCTAGAGAAGAGGGCAGATCCATAGAAAAGGTTGCTATTTTTAGCTGATTTAGAGTTCATGTTTTTTCTGTCTAGCGTAGATGGCTGACATCTGTGTTTTAACCTGCAGGCTGCATTCTTGTAATATATTCTCTTTATATGCACCCATTAAAGACTCTTGAAACTTGATTTACTTAAAGCCATGTGTAGTTTGAAAATTACAACACTTTTTTTTCCTTACAGCTACCATGTCCACAAAAAAGCCTTTATTTTTACAAAAATGGATATCATCATTGCACTTCTTAAAATTTGAGAGTTAAATGTGGAGATCTTACTTTGCTAACAGATCTTGTGGAGGTCATCAGATCACCACTCAAACCCCTGTAGACATGGCATTCTTTTTTTAAGTTAGACCATTTTTGAGCCTTCTTTCCTACTTCTGATTTCATAAGCTTTTGTATGGAAATAGATGACATTTGGAGGAGAGGGATGATGATGACCTGCTGTCTTCAGTTATTTTATTAATACAAACTGAGATGCAATGTTCTTTATACCTTCTCAAAGTTCTGTTATGATTCCTAAATTAGTTTGAGGAACAGAAGCTTAAATTAGTCATCTTGAATTTACTCCTCTTTCATTCTCTGTTGCTATTAACTCTTCTACACAGAAAGTTGTTAGTCTAGATAAGCTGCTGAAAAATTGAAGCCTTAGTTTGGTTTCTCACAGTAGAATTCTAAACAGCTTTTGGTCTTTAGAAGACCTCCTAGGTAACATTAGGAACTGCATTTTGCACACCAGCAGATACTTTGGATGGTTTTTTGAAGTTGAAAGAAGAGGTCGTTAGAGATGCTGTTTGCATTGAGGTGAAGGCATAGCTTTTGCTTGAAGGGGATGTAAGGGGGAAATGCCAGTTAATTGTGAGCAAAAATTAAATATCTAGAACCGGGTTTTCCTTTAGTTATGGAAGCAGTTGCACACACACAGTCCTATCATGAGCAGGGTGTTCTTGCTTACTTACATGGTTTAGATTGCTGTAGAAATCAATATAATATTGACTCAGTTGTGTTGGTTCTCTTTCTAATGCAAACTGTGATGTACTGGCATTTAACTCTCTGTTGTAATGTCAGAATTCAAAAATATACAATGTTAGGTGAGATATATGTTAACTTGCTTTTGGAAATAGTTTATATTAATTGTATTTTATCTGAGATCACTAGAAAAATTATCAGAGTAAGTTAAAATGTTCTGAATTTTTGCAATTAACTGATTGTGAAATCATACTTTCTAAGGTAACTATTGAATTTCTAGCTGACTTTGAAGCATTAATTACAAAGGTAAAAAATGAGTCACATTCAGATAATTTGAACTAAGTTAGGCATTATCTCTACCTAGCAATGTATCCAGTTGGTAATTCCAAAGCATATCCCTTGGCATTTGCTTTCTGCATAAATGTACTGACTCCTGAAAAGTGTTCACTTACACTGAACATATGGGCTTAGCTGGAAAACCATTATCTAGCAAGTGTGTGTGTATCATGGAGCTTGAGTATGCATTTTGCCAGTATTTTGCTTTTACACATAAAGTCTGACTTTTAATTTTTTTTTAATGCAAGTTTAGTTATGCAAGAAGCTAAAGTGTCTGTTCCTTGGGGCATTTTTCACAAATAGAAAGCAAGCTATTTTCTATGTTGTGGTTGTTGTGTTCCATAGCAGACAGTAGGGTGTTGCAATAGCTGAGCTTTGAGGATGTCCATAGTTTATTTGAACTAGTTCTGCTGTGGTCAAGATGAACATGAGCTGTCATATGTACTGAGGTGAATGAATCTGTGTTGTTGCTTTTTAATAAATGGATGAAATGCTAGAACAAAGCAGTGTGGTGTACAAATCATTGCTTTTTTGTAATTAAGACCAAAAGTATGAGATTTCAAAACAACTAGACTCTGTGTAATGAACAGACTATATTTATAAAGTTATTTGTTAGTTTTGAGAAATTTTAATCTGAAGTTTCATGATGAATCAGAATCTGGTGCTATATTCTGCCATGCCAGGACTCTAGAGGTCAGGGAGCCCTTGACCAAGGTACTCTTTTGCACTTAGAATTAAGTTTCACCTGACACTTCATGCAGCTGTTTTGCACTTAGAATAAGTTTCAGCTGCATGAAGTGTCAGGTGAAACTTATTCTAAGTGCAAAAGAGTACCTTGGTCAAGGGCTCCCTGACCAAGGTAAAGTGTCAGGGGGAAAGGGAGGTGTTTAAGCAATTCGTTATGTTACAATCAAGCTACTGTAGGCATTTTTGCAAAAGAGTTCATGTAAGCTTTTCCTGTCTGCGACCCCCAAAGGTGGGAATTCAGTAGGTCTATTTATATCCAAACCATTTACACACCATTTAAACCTGTCTTTCTCTCTGTCTGGATTCTTATGTGAAACCTGAGAGCAAATACTTTATTGAAGAGCTATAAACTTGCTCACCATTGACAAATTCTGCTCTTAGCAGCCACTGAAGGACATCAGAATTGCCTTCATGCTGCACAGCAGGAGCAAAAACCCTCCCTCTGTTCCTGTAGCACTGAAGCTTATCCAGCAACTTTTGACAGAAGCCATTTACATAATACACCCACGAGCCAGCACCATTTAGGCAGATTCAAGCTGAAGTATTTATTCAGCAAGTTGTAGGGCTTCATATTATACTTAATTATTATGGTATATTTTAATAATATTATATTTAAATTATACTTAATGTAATCTTTTTGCAAGTTGAGGTTGTGTTTGTCTGTACTAATTGCAAAAACCCACAGCTTTGGTTGTTAATAACTGGCTTTTTAATAGTCAGCCTATTGCTTTAAGATTTTACTTTTCATTTAATATTCAGAGGATTTGTGTGGGGCATTTGTTGTCTTTAGTGAGTTAAGTGAGGACTGTTTTGCTGCTCTGACCAGTGCCATATGAAAGCAGTTAAAGTGCTGGAATTGTTTACTGCCTAAAGTGTAGTTAGTCAGCAAAGCCAGTACACCACATTGCTTTGCGGCTTTTGGTGGAAAATATTAAACAGTCGCTCTTTCTTCAGTTATAGAATTTTTACGTTTTCAGCTGCGTTAGTCACCGAACTGGCGCAGGCTGCAAAGACTGCCCCCAAAAAAAGCAAAAGGCGGGTTTTTTTTGGTGCCAGAGGAAGTTGCCCTGGGAGCGGTGGCCGGGTGCTCCGGTAAGTGACATGTGAGCATTACCAGGCATTGCACCCTGGCAGGCTGCAGCGCTGCTCGCCAGGCTGCTGCTCAGGGCAGCGCTGCCGTGGCACCGCTCGCTGCGCCGCTCCTGCCGACCCGGACAGCCGAGCTGGGCTTTGAGCTTTACAAGGCTATCTGCTGATTGTATAATTTAATTTGTCAAGGAAAAAACCTGATAAGCAGAAGCTCTAACTGAAGAGGAGAATCAGGTTGGCGCAGTGACAGATGTTCGGATAAAGAAGTTGGCTCAGAGAAGATGTACAGAGTCTGATTTTTTTTTTCTTTTTTTCCTCCCCCTCAATCTGAATGAAGACTATCATGGGAACTGCATTCACATGGTGATCAAAAGAAACACTTGAGTGATGAACTGCTTTTGCAGAAGTCTTCTAAGGCAGTAATTTGAGCTTTTGTGTGCAGTAGCTAGCTTGTTTTGCTGAAGCATTCCTCTTCGACAGTATTTTTGCCTTACGCATTCCCTGATGGAGAAGCCACAGCTACTGCCTGCTGAAGGAGAAATGAACGCTCCGCATTGCTCGTGTCCCTGACGGAGTAACACCGGCTGCGCTGCTTTTGCTGGATTCAGCCGGCAATACTATTCAAGGAGTTCATTGTCCCTGTGGTCTGACTCATTGCATGTAAATGTGCTGCAGCTCTGCTGCACGTTGCAGCTATTTTCTTGCATGGGAAAGAATTTTTTTCCTCTGAGCAGGTCCTGAATAACTGCTGCACCGAGATGTGTTTTTCTGTCCGGACTGTTTTTGACATTGAGAGAGGAAGCTGTAGAATGGCAGGATGATCGGAAGGCACGTTTATTTTCAGTCACCACAAAGCCTGTGAGGGTTGATTTAAACTGACCTTGCAGGAGTGGGAATAGCTGCGGCCGTCTCTCTCGGGGCAATTGTTCCTTGTTCCGTCCTCTGCAGGACGGAGTCGTGTCTTCTGCAACAATGACTTCACTGTGGGGGTAGAGGGACGCTGTGGAAGTTGTGACATTAACAAAGACAAATTTGCTTCTGAAAGGACAGCTGTGTGCGACAGTGAGAGCTGTTCGAATGGAATTGGATCTTGGGATATTTTTATCAGCTGTTCTACGGTTTTGTTATTGTGGTTTCGATGCTTAGGGACTTTTTATTTTATAAAGAACAACTTTTTTTTCAGCAGTGTCTTGAACATCTCATGGTGTTTAAGTCTGGAAAATGAAGCGTGGGGGGGGATTGGAATGTCCCTTTCTAGATGCTAAGACACCAGCAGTAGCACTCACAAGTTGGTGAGGACCTGTGAAACAGGTGAAAGTGTTTCCTCTATGGTCCCTATTGCAATACCTGCAGTCTGCTTCCAAAAATACCATTGCTGGCATTTTCTTGTTTGCTTTTGCTTCCTCAAACGGAGCGAATGAGTCGAGTCTGTATTGTTGTTTTGGAGGAGGAGGAAGATGATTCTCCCACATTTATTTCCAATTTACCTCAGGAAAATGTATCTGTACATCCATCGCCCCCTGGAAATGGGCTGGTAAGGCATGTTGTTTGTTGGCATATTTCCTGCTTATAATGCTGTCTCAGATACTGATAGCTATATTCCTAAGATAAGGATGAATGTGTACAACGTTGAAACGAGACAAGGTGATAAAATCTGCATGTAATAACAATGGAAAAAGCTGAAACTTAGTGGTAGAATTTATGCTTGCAAAGGTCCTTTCTATTTCACGTAACCTTATTTATGGTGCAGCAAGAACAGGTCTTGATTCTTGTGTAATAGCAGTGGGGTTTTAGAAGGCTTGGGGAAGTGTATTTAAAGTAAATGGGCTTTCCCTGCTCCACTTCTCACTCTTCAATAGTACATTTATGCAGTACCACTTTAGAAGCTGATGTGATCATTGTATTATAATCATATGCTCTGTTTATTTTAAGAACTGATAGAGTATATAGTTATATCAAACAAGACCAAGTCTAAGCTAAAATAAAGATTACCATAAGTCACAATCTTGGTATTACTGTTAGATTCAAGTTATCACTTTCTGAAAATGATCAACGCTGAGGACTGTGCTTTTATTGCTTTAAATTATTTTATTCTGTCAAGTGACTGACTTAAATCTTGCTAGCATACCTCAGCAGCTTTTCTTACTTACTAAGAAATCCTGCTATATTTAGTAATAGATGTGTGTGAGTGTGAATTTGTTACCATACTTATCTGATGCACTTTGCTTTCCCACTCTGTCTAAACAGGTGAAAGACTTCCAGTAACTTGAGTCACTTGCTAATGTAAAAGGGGATTGTTTGCTTATACTGTATAGAATTTGCAGCATGTAATGACAACCCTAATTTTGTTCTAAGGCGTTCTCTTTTCAGCTGTTATAAGCTTGTCTTCTCAGCTCCTTTTTTTTTTTCTTTCACATATATATTTAATTGACTTAGAGGATGTCTGTGTGTTTGAGGTTTTTAAAACTTGCAATTTCTTTGATTCTAAATACTCGTGCTGGTTTCTTTGTTTTACTGCCTGGAATGGGGTTTTTTGTCATTACCTTGGGTTTCTGTTATGTATCAAAAAAACCTGTATGTGTATCACTAAAACCTAAAATGGGATTTTATTTTAAGATGTGTTTTTTCTTCATTTTAGCCACCATTGGTTCAAGCTATATTTAATGGAGATCCTGATGAAGTTCGAGCATTAATATTTAAGAAAGAAGATGTTAATTTTCAGGTAAAATCAAATATAGCTATCTTTGAATGTATTTTCATTTTTAATGTATTTTAATTTTGTTTGTTACATCTTTCTGCTGTACTAATCTCTTGAAAACTTTGCTTATTCTTGCGCTGTACATTTTATATTCTAGACTAAGTAATGCCTGTACATACACTTAATACTGGGAGTCAGGTGTATAGCTTTGCAAATTTGTGTGAATAGTAAAGACCTAATTTTATATTCCTTGTAAATGTTAGTTCTGCAGTGTTTGGGCAACTGCAAAGTTTGTTTATACAGTTGCATCAGACTAATTTACAGAAAGCTAGACTGGTTGAGTGTGATGCTATGTAGACTTGAATTGTTTTTAAATTGAATATGGCATATAATATACATGAGACAATTATAAGAACATAGTCTGGGGTTTCAGTAGGTACATTTAATAGTGGATTTAAAAAAGGGAAGCCTAATGATTGTATTAGTAAGAATGAGAAACAGGATTTTTATTTTTGCAGTGCTGCAGATTCAGGCACTGCAGACATAAAAATTATACTGAAATGGTACTAAGTTTGTTCCACTGGGTGATATTCAAGATTTGAACAGCATGCAGTTACTGTATTTCTATTAAAATTCTAATATGTGTGTTTGACACTGTGAAAGATAATATAGCATCAAGTCTTTACATGGATTAGAAATTGCTTAGATTATTACAGCAAATTGACAAAGACCATTTAGGGCTTATGCCATAGGAATGTATACAGCTGTTTCTCCTCCAAATGCCTCAGAGCAAGAGTGATGCTAAAGGGCAAAGGCTAAGATGGAGTTGCTACCTAGGGGCCCGTTTAAGACCATAATGATTGTTTACACTTTCTTCGAGGGAGATGTACACCAAAAGCAAATATTTAGTTTGGTATGTCTCTTTTGACATTTAAAAGCATTCTGCAGAATTTACAGCTGAGAAAGGCTGTGTGAAAAGTCCCAGTGTAAGGGAGCCCTCCTGTTGTCTTGAAGAGCTTGAGTAGGACCCTATATAAAGAAATTTTTGTCAAATCTGAACCTTTGTTTGCTAAGGTTGGACTTTTTATCCTATTTCAGGGGTTTTGTATGTCCTTAAGTAAGATTGTATGATGAATTATACCAAAAGACTTAATATTATTTTTAGTTATGAGAGCATTAGTTTTGTATCCTTCCCATGTCTGCCTCTGTATGCTCTGGTCCCACTGCCATTTTTATTTCTGGAAGATAATTAGTGTTGTTACTTTGTATTCATTAGTTAAAGTCAGGTTTAGTATTCATAGCTATAAAGCTTGTAGAGAAGTTAGGTTTACTATCTTTCTGCTTTTTTTTTATTATGTATTACCAAAGTCTCTGCTGTATTTCAGCATGTATGTGGGAGTGGTTTGGTATTGCATTTTGTTCTTTATCGAGTTCTGTTGAACACTTGCATATAAATAGGAAGATAGGAAGTCAACTAATGTGCTTAAATAGGAAAGCTCATGTTTTTTGCTGTCTTGAAAGACAATTACTTTTATTGTAGGAAGAATAGTCAAAATCGGGAGGTTTTTACATTTTATGTCTTAATTTTTTTTTTAAATTCCTTTCTGTGGATGTATCTCTCTTTAACAGAACATGTGTGCACTAGGTGTTAGCCTAGTAACACCCAAGGTGTGGTTAGAGTCCATGAAGGACAGATATGCCATTTTTTCACAACTACCTTCTTCAGCACAGGGAGATGCTTATCACACATGACCACTGTTTATTATCATGGCAATCCTAGTCCTGCTACAGTATTTAATATTAAATTGACATTTATCCCATAAGCGCTGTTTGTTGGGACTAAATGAGCATGTAAATTCTCCCATTGTCTGGTAGACAATGAAGTAGACTGCTTAATACATTTTTCCGTGTGTCTGTGTGGATTTTGTTCCTTTCCTTGGGTTTTTTGTTGAAAACATCCTTGGCTGGAGGTAATATATCTCTACATAAGTCTAGATCCAGAGTTGCTCCCTGAGTTATGTGTTACAAATTGGTGTGGACAGAAGGAGGGAAAAAGTGAAGGAAATGTGGTAGTTGTTTATATTCCTCAAAAAGAGAAGGATCAAACTGTTTTGACCACTGTGGATTGTAGTAGACCAGTGTATATACTGGATTTTTTTCCACTTTGCTATCCAAATATTTCAGTGCAGTTATTTGAATTCCAGAGTCACTCCCTTCAATGCCTCTGCAGAGTCATTTCCCCCTCTCAAGAGTAACTAATTATTTTACAGTTTGTATTCTAATAGTTGAGATTCCTTCCATCCTCCCTTTCCCTGTGCATGGGCCAGACTCTGTAACTGGAGACCCAGCAGCATTCTATGAGTTAATTTTGCCCAAAAGCGAACTGAAGATAGGGCTGATGCACATCTTTGTTGTGACAGTGACATTCATCTAGGAAGGTTTTTTATGATGAAATGTGGGTATTTTTTCCTTCTGTTTCATCCAGCTTCATTTACCTTCTTACTTTTACGAAGTCTTACAGATTGTGAGTTGCTGTTGTGACTGTAAGATGATGTACAAATAGCAAATGGGCTTTTTTCAGGAAGAAGATTGTTTTCTGTTCATGCCACACCAGCCTCTTGAGTCACAGGCTCAGTTTAGATTTAGAAAGTATGTATTATATTCCATCTGCTCTTATAATCTTTTGTGAAGAAAGAACAAATTGAGTGTATCCCTAGCTGCTTTAACTGGGGTTCGAAAAGGCTTACCCTCCCTGCAAGCTGGAAATGTGCAGCTCTTTATAGACAAAACTGATTTATAGGAACTTTGTTCAAATAAGTTGTTTGGAAGGTGTACTTTCCTGAGGCTCCAGTCAATGGGGAAAAAAAAACCAAACAGAGGGGATGACGTTGCTTCTTGCTCATCTTTCCCCAAGAAAGCTTGAGTAACTGTAGCTGCTTGTTTCATAAATCAGGCTTAAATCACATGCATCACATATGTCAAACAGCATAGAGATTCTGTTACAAGCATGGCTTCTGCTATGCTGTGTGTGTTTGTTTAAAAAATTATTATTATTTCTTGGTACCATCTTGAGCTTTTGAGACTTGACAGAAAGAAAAATCTTGCATGATAATGGACACATTTAATATCTATTAGTTAATGGAGATCCTCAACGTTTCCTGCCCTTGCTGATTAGATTAGTGTGGGTGGTTTGAATTCTACTTTTCAGCAATTCGTTTTTGCTAACTGAATGATTTCAGCATTGCATTTATAAATTAGTATTGGTTTGGAACTTTTTTTTTAAGATTTGGAGATCTGTTACTGTTGTAAACTCGGCCATTTCTGTTTGTAATCAAAACTTGTATGATGCACGTTTAGTTTAAAAGATCATGAAAATTGAATATTTCATCTCAGCTATTAGTGAAGAATGTAATTCTCTCAAGGGAATACCAGCACAGTGTCAAAATGATTTAAAGGTTGCAAATCTGACTACTGAAGTGATTGTTCAAAATCAGAACAATTTTTCTTCCTCCTAGACCTATTAGGGTAGTATTTCTTGCCATGAAAATTGATACTTCAGGTAACCCAATATGCATTTTTTATAACTCCATTGCACTTGATCTTAGCCAAGGGGACAAACATCTGATCCTCTCTGGAACTGGTGTCAGTGTGCCCCTTGCTCTTTTCATACTAAAGCCAAACAAGCTTTTTTTTTTTTGGAGGATTCCCAAAATCACACAGATCTCTCACAGTGAGCTCAAAAGTGCTCACCTGTTGCTATATAAAATAGTAATGTTGACATATGTGAGAAGTTACTTAAAAATTAAGTACCTGGATCTTACTTTGTATTGTGCTTTGTGAGATTACAATAGATTTTAAACTATGAAATGTTCTAAAGCTGCTTTATGTGTGAGTTGGTGTTTTTTTCCCAACATAAAATGAAATAATGGGAAGTGAAATTCCTCATACTGTACCATTACAGCCATTGTTACCCTGCAGCAATCAGGGTTCTCTGTATGGTTTCTATTCTGAATTATTGATCCAGCATGACTCCTAATTTAATGTATTTTTTGTATAGTAACTAACCACAAAGTAAAAATTCACCTGTGCTGCTGTTTTGGGAAGATGGGAAAAACAAAAAAAAACCCCATGGAACCAAATGGTCTTTTGTCTGCGCTCCCTAACCCACACCTATATTAGATAGCAATGAAAGGTTACCTGTAAATCCCACGTTTTGTTGGTGGGACTCACAAGGGCCATGATCCTGTAGCACCAAAGTGCTGGGTACAAACAAGATGGCTAAAATTCTCTCTGACTGGTGGTAGGGTGCCTCCATGGATAACTGTTCCAGTAGAGATGTGGGCTTCATTCCCAGTGCTGCCAAATATGGGATTGCATAACTTCTTCTTTGTGTTTTTTGTATAGTAGGAGAATGCTGCTGGATGTTGTTCTAGGATAAGACACAGCATTAGGTTATCCTACTCTGCAGGTCACTGTATGTAGTGAAAGAAGAAGAGAGCTGGCTTTTCAGTCTAGTGACAAGTCTAGGGCTCCTTATACAGCATCAGGTCTGGGTACCGAGAGAATTAGATTATTGGGGGTCTCAAATATATCAGTAATTTAAGAATGAATAATGAAAATTTCAGTACACTTTAAATAGCAAGAAAGATTCTTTGAGATGATGGTTATGGTCAGCAAAGCTCTAAAAGAAAGAGGTTAAATAGAAAAAATAGGTAATGGATGTATGGTCACTTGGCTTTCATCTTTATACTTGTTGTTTGGACTACTGGAGTAACAGGTGTTTTTCTGTACACTTGAGAGTGCAGTGTAGAAGAGGAAAGCCTGAATCACTTGGCTGTAGTATGGAACATTCTACAAGATGTAATAAAGTTTGTTGTTCTGATCATGCAAATGGCTCCTGTGCCTATTTCATACAGTAAAAGAATTTTTATATATGTTGTTCTGCGAGAAATTGTAATTGCTCTCTAATTCAGCAATTATATTGAAATATTTCTCAGTGTAAAGAACCTTACATGAGTAAATATCATGGACGTGTTTGAAAACAAATGAATAAGAAGCCATAATTTGTAATGAGGTAAAAATAATCATTAGGCATTTTCTTACCTTTGTGTTCCCAATCTTTCTGTAGCCAATTATTTTACCAATTACTAATATGGATTTTCTCATTTGTCTGTTTTTTAGAAAAAGTATACATGCAGACTACAGATGCACATTCACTTTAGTTTGACTTATCTGTGCTTCTAGAAACTTTTCTGCATTAATTGATATGCATAAAGTATTTGAGCTATGCCTTTTGTTATCAGTGCCTTTGTAACTTAAATTAACTGTTAGTGTAAGAATTTGCTAGTTGGGACAACTGAAAGAAGTTCTCAAAGGAGGTTAATATGTGATGCTCTTTAAATAGTGGTGGTTGATGTACAGCACCATGTTTCTGTGCTTTTGGTGAGAGCAAGACTCAGATGTTATTTTTAACAGGGAGTGGAAATTGTTTTGAGAACAGGCGAGAAGACCTTGACAGTTTTGCAGAGATTTGTATGGGCCAGATAAAAGCAATGGGAAGAGAGGCATGTCCTAGCAGTCCTCCTTTCCACTTCAGGAATGCTGATACTATTGATCAGGAAAAGGAGTTCATAGTGCTTTGTGGTTTGGTGCACTCAGAGTATGTTTGCAGGGAAATAATTTTCCAGACCAGTTCTAGGCTGCAACACCTCTTGGTTCTAGAAAAAGCTTCTGGCAGTCACAGCAAAGCTACCCTCTGGTTTTTGTACCTAAACTGGTGAGAGTAAATAGTGGTTAAAAATGAGTGTAATGTAACAAAAGCTAAGCAGGAGTTGCGAAGAGTTTTTAACTCTTCAAGTTGTGTTTCTGTAGAGGTGAGATGATGGGTTTGCTAGCCAGTCTGTTTGTCCCAGACATGCCTCACACTCAGCGTTGGTAACTATTTTGTCAGATTCCTGCAGGCAAATCAGATGATTTACAGGAAGGACTTTTTCACTGGCAACTGGAGTTGGCAACAAAAACTTGCACTAAAGTATTTGTTACTGTGGAGCAGCATCTTAGTGTATTCCTTGGCAGGACAGACATAATGTCTGGTTTGCTCATTTGAATGCTAGGGAGGAATTAAAAAGATGCCCAGAAAATTGTAAAATATTCTGAAGAGCATGATTTATTTATTTTTTAGACCCTATTTTAATAGGTCAGGTTTTACACTTTTGGTTTCTTAGTTGTTGCCATTTCTTAAGAGTTTCAATCAGTTATGCATTTTTGTTCTCTAAAAGTGTCAGTCACTGTTTTTTTATTGGATCTTGTGCTAATTTCCAAAGGCAGGCAAGCTTTTAATAAAGAAACACTGTAGTTATTGTAACTTGGACACTGTAGTTATTGTAACTTGAACCATCTAGACTGACTTTGTGAAAGTGTAGCTGCTGTAATATTTTGGAGGAGTGCACAGTTTAGATCTATTAAAATAAAACTTGAATTTAAGGCCTTCTCTCCAAAAATGTAATATCTTGAGTCTCTAATCACAGCAAAGAAGTATTTTGTGAAAATAGTAACTTTTGAGATACTAATAAAGTGCATAGAAATATTTGCATGCTTTCTGCTATATTGAGAACACTTTTTTCTCCTCAGAGATTGTTAGAATAAGGACAGATTTAGTTTCCTATTTTTGTGATGTATTTTTTTATAGCTGCTGTGTATCTTAATATTTATATCTTTATATATTTATTTATATCTTTATATCTTAAATATTTATATCACATTATAGTGATCAAATCTAGAAGAAAAATTGTTTTAAAATTGCTTGCTAATTTCCCATATCACTTATCTATTTAAAAATCTGTTCAACCTTGAAGCCATTTCTTAATCCACTAGAAAGGTTTCTACTTGGTTGAACATTCTTTGTGATATGTTTTTATCTTCAATTTAGAGTGTAGCAGATTTGGGAGATAAAATTAAAGGTATTTATGAATTTGAAAGACTTCTTAATATGATGAGGAGATAGGATATGTTGTAACTTAGAGCAGCAGTAATTCCCCCTCAGTTTTCCTGCAAATAAGAACTGTATATTGAAAGAACACATACATGTGTATGCCTGTATGTAAATGCATTCAAGTTACAGATAAAATGTGAGCTTATTTTTTTTAAATGGTCGCTTGCCTAATGTTAACAACAGAAGGCATACAATGAAATGACAGTGAGAACAGGCCTCTGAAATAGCTGCAGGAGGTTGGAGAGGAAATAAAACATTCCTATATAAACAAACACTAATAAAGAGAATTCCTGCAGTAAAATACACTGCTGAGAAACTCAGGGCAGCAGCTGGTGCCTGGCAGCCTGTGCCTGGAATCCAGCTTCAGGTGCTGCATCAGGGGCCAAGAAATCTCATATTGGGCAAGTGAGGGGATGTGAGACTTCACACAGCACAGGCAAACTCAGGGTGCACAGAGAACACAAAACAAGCTGTGTGTGCCTTCAGACCCTACTACTGCTAACTTCTAATAGAAGAATTTTTATTACCCATTTAAATAACAATAATTATACCTATCTCTTACTAAGAACTGATCTCTAGTAAGAACTGGGAGCTTTTGTAATTAGATAGAGACATTTAAAATGGTTAATGGCTTTAATTTGGTGTGTTTTAATTTTGGGCAAAGTATATGTAAATATATTCTTTGAATGGATGGATGAGAAAACTATAGTGTATAACCTCAGAGATTGATGGTAGTTATTATCTTCTCTATTTGTTTGCCCACATACTTCTAACAAAATACAGCTTTCTAATGGGAACAAGATGTTTCTTTCTCCTTAAACCTGTGTTTGGATTTTTGTCCAATGTGCATCTCTGTGTACTGTATTGGTTTCTGCTTCTAGATATTCTCTGTACTAAACTTTCTAAGTGTTTTTACCACAATCAGGAACCCCCATTTCCTGCATGACCAGCCTGATGAAATGAGTCATAAGAAACTGTTGCTTTATAATGTGTTCAGTTAATTGAAATTTCTTCACATCTGAATGAAGATTCTGTGAAGAATTCTGGTTTTGAGGGGAGTATTTGTCATCTCAAACAAACAGGAGCAGGCTGCTCAGAACTTGCATTTATGCATCAACTTTTAATGTGGAGCTGAAGTATCTTGCATGTAAGAAAGTCCAGGAATTTGTTTTTAGAAGGACATTTTGTGAATAGCACAGGCCAAAGTGTGTGGTGTTGCATTAACAAGAGACAAATCTTGTGAAACACCTTGTCACTAAACCTGATCAGTTTTTAGTGAGGTGTTTCTAAAGGAGGAAATGGACAATGTGGGAATGTCCAGGAGTTATTTTGGTAAAGAATTATGTTCCTTGTTAAATACTCGAATATTCATGTTTTATGTCTGAAGAGATAAGAAGAAACTTCACTGTATGAAATGTAGGGAGGCTCTTTCTATATAAAAGCTGATTCTACTTCTAAAGGATTCAGTATTAGGTTGTTTGATCCATAGATCTGAGCCTGACTGAGTCCTGAAATGGAGAACTTTGGAGACTAATTCTTCCAGGTGTAGTGGAAACTAGCTGCCAGTTGTATATTGTAAACAGTATCCATCAGCTGCTCAAAAATTATTTAAATTCTTCACACAGTACTTATTTACTGTAACTTAGCTTTAAAGTTGAGCATTTCCTGTTCATTAGCATAGGATTTTTTCAAGCATGTCATCTGTAATGATTAATCAGATATCTTAGTTCCTCTGTAGTGTTTTAGAGTGAATCATGTTTTTCAGCCTCAATATAAAGTCTATCCAAATGGTGTTGAGTTCCTCTTCTGGCTTAGAAATAGATTCAAGATGTTTTAAATACAAATCTGTATAATCAGGCGTTTTCCTTCAGAATTAAAATGTTTAATGAGAGAAATTTGCTAGTCCAGAAAGGAATAAGTTTTATGCTTTGTGTCAATACCACTGTCTTTAGCCTCTGCAAATGAGATTTTCAGCTGGATCAAGTTATTACTCTTATTAGAGTGGTACAAACAAACCTTGAGCAGAGTTACAGGATAATCTGACCAACATCAGCAAACTGGTACTCAGTACAGCTGGTACTGTGCCCATACTGTCTTATGGGGAGTGGCTCTTGAAAAGTTACCTTTGCAAAGGGTAGAACTGAGAAGAACATGGTGCTTACATGGCATGCTGCTGTCTTGAACAGGAAATGAGAATTATTCTTTAGAGACTTGAGTATGAGTTAATATTAGTGTGCTACTCAGGCAAACATCTCCTTCTCATCAGGCCTGGTAAGCTTGCCCAGTACTATGCTAATGTGGATTTACTGCTTGCTAAACTGGGCAAACAAGCCTGGATGTCTGCATGGCAGTGCTTTACAGTATTGGCCAAACACTGAATTTCTTCTGCAGTAATTGGGAATTTGACAGACAGCTTTTGTTTCAGTCACTGTGATTTCTTTAACATTGAAAAATTCTCTTTGGTGTAGAGAGCCTTGAATAACTACTTCAAATTTAAAAGTTTGAAGAATTTTTAAAGTTTCAAGGGTTTTGTGTTTGAGTCTCCTGTATGATTCTTAGTGAAAATGATTTGGTAGATCATGTCTAATTTGCCTTTTTACTTTTAGTGATTATTGCTTAAGATGGTAACCTTCAAAGCAGAGTTGAAGTTATGCATTTCTTGCTGCTTTTACAAAACAAGCTAGAGGCAAGGTCTTGAATAGTTAGAGCTTACTGGGGTTATTCCTGGCAGTTGCTGTGCCTGACATGCAAAGAATTGGTATTTTAGAACAGAACATCCCCACTGAGAGAGCAGAGAGAAGAAAAAAGTCCAATAGTCTTAATGTGCATTAGCTTCCAACACAGACACAGCCCTTAAAGAGGGCATTGCTGGGAAAAGCAAGATAGGGCTTGAATTTACTGATTATTTGCAGTCATTTTCTGGATGAAAACCCTTTATGCATATGTAACATCCCTTGGAGCAAGACAATTTTCTCCACTATGCAAGTTGTTGGAGCTATCTTGCTGTGGGCTATCCAATCAGTAAACATAATTTCCTTTGTCCAGTTTGGCCCTTGTACACAAGCTCTACATGAGCTAGATGCATCTTTTAAGATCCTTAAATTTTCTTTAATAAAGGATGGATATACATAAAAAACAGTGAAAAGAAAGTGTTTCTCATTCGTTCACTACATGATGTAGGGAGGGCTGTCCCATAAATACCCAAGGAGGAGGACTATTGTCTATTGTCAGTAGCACCTGAAAAAGCTCATACTGGTGTCAGGTATCAGGACAAAGGAACTGAAGGTCCTTTACAATGAGTTCTTGCTGAAGAGCATGCTCCAAAATTTCAGATACAATGTCTTGATTATGAAGTTTGGGGGGGTATTTTCTCAGGCCTATGATGTCAGCCTGTACCCTCTGTTTCCAAAACCAGTGGAATTCTGTTCTCTTTCCAATCTTTTGAAGTCCTACATTATTATTATCATCCTTCCTGATCATTAATTTAATTTGTTTGAATTTGTGTTAAATACTAGTTATATACATATGTATATGTGTAATTATGGTAACTTATAAATAAATTACATGACTTGCTGTCTCAAAGGAGTGCAAGTATCTTGCCTTAGTTGTTGCAAGCTTTTCCTATAATGACAGTTATCTTCTAAGCTTTTCCTGTGTCCACTTAGCCTAAGAAATAGTGCACAGAAGATACTTTGATCCTAAGATAACCAGCAGGTTTAGATGAGTTCCACTGTCAGAGGCTTTGTGTTGGGTTTCTTTTGTGATCAGTGTAGAGACTTCTCATTTTCCATTGTTGGATGGAAGTTTTTTTGCTCTCATTTTACTTGTGTTTTTCAGAATAGATGTGTTCTGCAGGACTTTTCTTGCCTAACAATTAGCCTTTGAATTAGCATAGATTGTGTTGTATGCTGTGTGGAGTTCAGAATGGGGCAAAGGTCTCTTAAAAAGAGGGCTTTGCATATTCCAACTAGATGACCTTACTTCATGAAGCTAAACACACATCAGGAAAATGTTTTGGCTTGCTCCAAGAAGAGGTACTAACATTAAACATACAACCTAAAAAGCACATCTTTTCCTGTCAGCAAGACAATGCAGTTAGTGGGACAAATACCTGTTTTCCATCGGTGCTTGTCATTTGAGCACTTGCCTTTGCAGTGAAAAGGGCAGAAACCCCAGCTTTTCTGAACAAAAGTGTCAGTGGCCCGAACGTAATGTGCTGGATTTAAACTGTGCTGGAGATGTGCATACCTTACCTAGTGTGGTGTGTGATCTTTCACTGGAGCATAAACAGAGCCTGTATTGTACTGATTTCACTCTTGGCATATTTTCTTATTTGTGTCCTCAAACATTACAGATGATGACACTGTAAGACGAGGCAGTGCCCCTGTTCCAGCCCACTCTGTGAGCACAGGCTGGGTTACATAATGTGCTCCATGGCACTGTACTCTCATTATGGAAAATCCATTGTTTTCTTATGTTGCTGCTTTTTTTTTTTTTTCAGAAATAGTTTCAGAATTATTTATCATTTTTCTTACCAGCAACTACATTCTGTTTAAAAGCTGGGGTTTTCTTCTGCCATACCTGCCTGCTGTTTGTAACTCATATAACTGGCATTTGGGAAGGATAAAGGCAAGGGCAAGTATTTTCAATTGGTTTGGGGGGATTATTGGTTTTATTGGTTTGGGGGATTTGGGGATTTTGTGGAGGTTTTTTTGGGTTTTTTTTTTGGTTGTTGTTGGGATTTTGTGTGTTTTTTGGGTTTTTTTTAAGTATAGCAGAGTTCTGAAATCTGGAGGGGTTAATGGATGAGTATTTTTTTAATTTTAGTGATTTTTTTTTTGCTCTCTCCCCCCACAGGGATCTAACATGCTAAAAAATTGTCTTGGCCCTAAAAGTTGCTTCTTTTTTCTTCCCAAGTTAAAGGAAAGGAAGTACATCCAAAATGCCTCAGCTGCACTGTGAGATCAAGTTGCTCTTACCAAAGGGTACAGAATAGCTCTTTATTCATTTCATGTATTGGGCAAGAATTCAGTAACCTTTATTAGTGATAAATAGGACCAGTTCTTGATGTTGGAACTCCTCTGTGAAAGGGAGCAGCAGCTTGCAAAACCTGCTTAGTTATTCAGGTCCTTATCCAATATCCAAATGAATGCCTGAGTTTGCTCACAAGAAATCCTGGCCTTTCTAATTCAGCCAGAAACATTTATGTGTTGTGTAAAAATATTGTTGTGTCTACAAAGCGTGTAAAAATGTAGAAGCTTGTAAAAACCTGAGTTTAGCTTTTCTTTAGCTTGTTCCCTACACAAGTTCTAAAACCTGACCAGCAGAATTATGATAGCAATATTACAAAATCTGTGTGGAGCATCAAGGTTAAAAGGTATGAGAAGATGAGTATTTCCAAAAAACACTCTGACTCAATACTTTCAAGAAAGAATAATTGAAGATAAATGGTTTTGAGCTGAATTACTTGGAAGTGGAAATATGCAGAGATGTTTAGTTGTTTCAAAATCTGCTTCTTGAAATACTTGACAGCAAGTCAAGAAGTCTTCTTGCCCTGGACCTCTTTAGTTGAGACAAATAAAGATTCAGTGTCTGCCAGAACACCTCAAGCACTCCTGTTCTCATGTGTGAACAAGGTGTGCTCAAGTACTGAATCTCACTTTTCAAACATCTTCACCACATCAAAATAACTTGTTGGGGTTTTTACTGTATGTATTTAAATGAGAATTTTTTAGTCTCATGTTCTGAATGAGACATCAGCTGGCTGTAAGGTCCAGCAATCTTAATCTTAGATGAAGTTTGAAGCTTAATTGCTGTTCTTTGCTCTAAGTGTGACTCTCTTTTGTTTGTCTTTCTTTTGGGGCCACTCTTATAAGACAAACAGGGCTTCAAACAATTACACCTGAATGGTGTTTTGTACCTAATTTTTGTCATGTAAGACAGCATTTGAAGTTAACTCATTTAATGAAAGATGCCTGGAATGGTGTTATTATACAACATGAATTGTTCTGAACTTTGGGTTCCTTTTTTACCAATCTTTTTTGGTAGTGTAGTATCAACTTACATTTAAAATCTCACTTCACAGAGTTTCTGTGGACATTTTGAGATTCAATAAAAGTTAAGCCAGCAAATTTTCTCCTGTCCTCTTCCTGTCAAGTTGTTCTGCTCTGTGCCAAAGTCAAAGACTAGATTATCTTTTAGACAAGAGTAGTTTTGGCATCCGATGTTTGCTCACGTGACTTGAGCTCTCGATATTTTTTGTACAATTTTTATAAAAGATATTTTCCAGTGTTGTTTAAAAATACTAAAAAGATACAAATGGGCTATCTTAGACATAAAATGATGTTTCTTCTGTGCAAACATAATTTTAAGATTAAGATTGCTTTAATGTTCAAGCATTTTAGAAATGAACCAAACCTTCAATGTGTTTTTTGTTTATAAGTTTTTATATTGTACATTAATTGTTTGCAGTGATTCAGTAAGGACAGAGATTTTTATCAGTTTTAGGTTTATTATTTGCCTAGAATCATTAGCTGAATGGGAAGTAAATTATCTTCCAGGGATTTTAGTGCTGTTCTGTGAACTTGAGCCTAATTTAAGTCACAAAAATTTTAAAAATGCCAAGAGGCATCATGCTAAACGAGGATGTTTCTGGAGCTGCCAAGTATGTCTGTACAGCAAAGCCATGCAATGTGAATTCTTTCCTGCCTTCTTCGTGGGGATTCTCATTGTGTGCATGCAATGTAGAATGGTGTGCAGATAATGTCATTCTGCTCTTCTCTAGCTAAAGGTAAAACTTAAATGTTTGACTTTTTCCTGTAAAACTTTAAATATTCCCCAGGTTACATGTTAGGAAAGAAACTTGATTGCCTGGGATGTTTCAATAGTCAGAAAAGGAAAAGACAGTTGTTTGGTTATGAAATGCATTCTAGTTGGTCAGTTGGTCATTGTTTTTATAGACTTTAAAAACTCCAATTTGGCATAAGTGATACTTTTTTCCCCCCTTAGGTTTTTACTATGACAGATAACTTATTGTCCAGGAGAAGGAGGTTTCCAGACTAAGGTTCACTGTGTCAATTATTAATTAATTAATTAATTTCTCATGGTGGAAATGTGAATATATATTGATAGTTTTTATAGCAAAATTTCTTAACCAATTATAAATGCCATAAGTATTGAAAACAGAATAGATCAGACTTTTTCATTGCTGTAGTTTTTAAAGCCACTCTGCATGGATTTGCCCCATTTTACTCGTCCTGTTCACCCAGACTCAAGTTAAACTTTTGTCTTGTTTCTGAAATATGTCCATATGCAAAATCTGACCATTTGCAGTTGCTGAGGGATATTTTTGTTTGGAAAATCAGATTTTTGACGTCGAAAGTTAGTGTCTCCTTTGCAATTATATAGCTAGTAGTAATTTCTTCGAACATGCTACGAGTATGGTGCTTCATGGTTGTTTTGTGGGTCAGTGTAGATTCACTCAAAAATATCTTACAATGGGATTTTATTTTTTATTATTGTTCCTTGTGACAATTTAGAAAACTGTAACCCTGTACTCTTGAGGAACACAAGTGTTTAGAATGACTTATGTTCAGGTAAACTCTTGGTTTGTCATAAAATAGTGCACTGGTAACATTTTTCCAGGCTGCTTTGAAGTTCTCTTCTGATGTATCTTTTATTTTTTATTGTAACCTACAGCTGCTATCCAGTTTTTTTAAGGCCTCCACGAACTCACAGTGCCACAAATGGTAGTCATAAGTAAAAGCTTTTGTGGTTTATTCCATGGTGTGCCAGTTTTTATTATTGTTGTTGTTGTTACTATTATAATTTTCATTATTAACTGCTAGAAACAAGTAAAGAGCATGCACTATTAAACTGCTACTGAAGATCTTACCTAGCAGCAACAGTGGGGTTTGGCAGATTGTGGCTGATGTGACCCTTGTTGCTAAAACCACTTCTTTTCTCCTACAAGATAACGTCTCTCTCATCAATGGTCACTCTGTCTTAATGAGCAAGAGGGCAAAAATTCCTCCTCTTTTTTTGTGATTTTTTTGGAGTTCTAGATTTGTTCTGCCCTCCTAACAGCTGGCATGAAGAGGATATGTCCTGAAATTTAACAAGTAGTGATAACTTTCACAAGTCTTACTAGTGAAAGTTTAATATTGGGCTTTCAAAAATATTTCTTGCAAATGCGCAGTACAAGTGTTCATACAAACAGGAGTATGACAATTAGTTCAAGAAATTAATGCAGTCAGTATGCCAAATCTAATAATTTCAACTAAAATGTATCTATTGTCTGACTTCAAAGGGTACTTTGTGTTTAGCCATGTAATATGTCTCAGCTTTGTGGTTACTGTCATGCTTTCTTCATTTTTTAAGCATGCAGGAGACTATTAATGTTATATTAGCTCTCTATATTGGATATGCATCTTAATTTTGAAATATGGGTAGAAAATAGAGGTCAGCTTCCAAAAATTATGTCAAGCAAAATTAGTTGGAAATTGGTTGATTTTTGGCAATGCAAAGTTCTGAGAATTGACTTAAAAATACAAGAAAAAATCCAAAGAAATAGCAGATGTGTTACAGTTAAGGTTGGGTAGGGATACAGTATTAATTTCTCATGTATTTACAAGTTTTGAAAGTCTAGTACTTGATCTTTTTCTTCTAGTTTCAATTCAGTAATTTTCAAACGCTAGCTATGTGTTTCTAAGACACAGTTGGGATCGAACATACTTCTGAAGAGTTAGTCCTCATTTCTGGAATCAAGTACCTAAAGTAAACTTCTAAGAAGTTTAAAGTTGGAATGTGAAAGCCAAATATTTATGTGTGTTCTTTTTTTTTTTTTTTTTAATATATAGGAACAAAAAATTTAGTTAGAGTAGACAGTTATTCTACCTGAGGAAATTATTATACTGAAAACTGTAGCAAAATTTGTAACTAAAATTTGTTGTTTTAATGATTCCCAAGAGTAGCACTGGGACTTCACACTGTGATACTGGACACTATCAAAGGATTGGAAATACTTTGTAATCATTTCTTAGGCATTTTCCATGAACCCAAGAGTTATACATCACCCTGGTTGAAAAGTCATGTCTCTCTAAACTAACTGAATAATACACTTAAGAGTTATATTTAAACCCAGTTTCATTTAAAAGGAATGTTTGTTAAAGCTACTGCAGGGTATGTTGGAATTGAAACTTGTTCAAGATTTGTGATTGTGTATTTAGGGTTGATTTCTACCAGGAACAGATGGCACTAGAAGCAGACAGATGACAAGTCATACAGCACAAAACACCTATTAAAAGATATTTTGTAACTGTGATCATAAAATAATGAGAGTATATTAAAATGTTATTGCAGAATTTGGTTTTGAAGAACAGATAGCTAAAGAGGAGTTTTTATGAAGGGGGAAGTTGCATTCAGGCTATTTCAGAAAATGCTTTTAATTCAAAGATTCCAGATCAGTAGGTGTTGAACTATTTGAAGGGCAAATTGAAATTATATTCTAATGTACTCTTGGGGGAATCATAGACGGGTTATGGCCATCTTACTGGATGTGCATGGGATAAGAGATTTGCCTTAAAGGCATCTAGCTCCTTGGAACTCACTGTAGTTGTATGTGGTTAATCTAAATCAATTACTGAGATAGAGCCCAAACCAGGAAAAAATTGTTTTATCTCCAAGGACTCTTACTCAAAGGATACTTTAAAAAGAGTTAGGTTTGAAACCTGCATCTTTAAATTAGCATCAATTTGTCCTTTGTAGAAGTTTTGATCCATAAAATAAGCAATGAAGCAATTAAAGCTTCTGGTTTAGGTCAAAAGAAACAAAGGCAACATTACCATTGTTCTAGGTTAGAGTTTATGAAGAAGCTCACAGTGTCAATGTCACTTTATTCCAAATTTGGTTTTGGCAGGGTCAAAAGGCCTTCTCCTGTGCATTTCTCGTATTGCCATTTTATGCAAACCTTTGTGTAGATGAAATGCTTGGGAAACTCAATAAATGGAATTACTGGGAATGGCAGGATTATATATTTTTCACATAATACAAAGGCACATATAGATCTGATGCTGGGGCTTTTGTGATGCAAAAGTATCATTCTGAAAACTAATTCCTTAATATCTGAGCCCTTTTATTGCTTTTTAGCAAATTCATGACAGTACTGACCAATATCTGGAATTCAACTTGAGAGTTTCTTATTGGGAATATAAATCCCTTTGTTGTTTACACACGAAACAAGTTTTTAAAAGGTGAAAGTTGTCTTTCAACTGTGTAAAACCTGCTTAATACAGTCAGTGTGATCTGTGTCCTTACTACCATTACAGCTGATTTAGAGTTGTAATAGTCCAGTTTGCCATGCAGAGTTTTGAACTGGAAAATGAAGGTGCCACAACACTTGCTTTTCTGTGTTGTAGATACTGCTGCAACACTACAATACTTGGAATTAAATAGTACCAGCAGTATTAGATTTTCCATTCTGTGTAACAGTGACTAATATGAACAGCATTCCCTTTTCTAGTGAAATTTTTCTTTTAGTGTCATTTAAATTTATGAAATTAAAGGAAGAATATTAGGTCCAGTATTTATATTAGTGTGACAACACCAACACCGGTGGTGCAACATGTTGGCTTCCAAAGTTCCTTGTTAAGGCTGAAAGCTTTCTTAGTGTTATTTAAAGTAGTCCTTTATATGCAGCAATTTGTATTTGCAGATGAAATTTGTTCATCAAATGATTACTTGTTTGAATAAAATGTAGTTGATTTGTTCAGTAGTACTTTAGTAGCATTTAAAATACAGAATTCTCTTTAATTTTATTCAAATTTCATTTATTGAAATTCATTCGTTAAGTGTATGTCTTCAGATGGAGCAAAATGAGAATTTTCCTCTAGTGGAATTAAAACAACATCATGAGAGGTTGCTGAATGCAGCATTTCTGCTTTTTTGACAGATTCTGAAAACCAGGTTTTTAAATACTAAATAAAAAACCTTTTGTACAGAGACATTACATTTTTTCAAAAAGTGTTTGGAAGCATCAAAAAAATGCCAGCTGTGAAACTAGAGGGGAAGGAAAGGCCAGGGTTTCTGTCAAAGCACCCTCAGCATGTGGAATATTTGTGGTCGGTAGATACCCTGGGGCTTGAGATTGTTGAAATTCCGATCTCTGGAGCTGACCCAGAAAGTGACAAACCCTGAGTGTCCCAGCAGTGCTACCCTGGTGCTGCAGAGAGCAGGGACATGTCCAACCTCCTGCCTAGGTATGCTCCCAGTTTGTGCTCCCTGCTGCAGAACTGGGAGCTGGGCTTTGAGTGTTTTCAGTCTGTGAGAGCTTAAGAGCAGCAAAACTGAAATATTTGCATGGCTGGAAACTCACAGCTTGGAGAGATGGAGTGGAAATGTTGCTTGTGTTTAAGCTACTTTTATGTTTGTATCTTGGTGATTTCAGGGTTTTCACTATAAGAGGTTGGATTTTTTTGGGAAGTATGTCAGAAATTTATTAGAAGTTTGGACCATGGATGTTTTGGGAAAATGGATTTGTGGCTTGGTGATGAGTGTAGTTCTAGATAAACCCCTCCCTTCTGCCCACCGTTTTATCGGAAGATTTCTGATTCACTCTGTCACATTGGTTACTGGTGTGACTTTTATCACTGAGATGTTAAAAAAACACAAAAGAAGACAAAGTCACCAACAACACAAGTATGATGTACATTTTTATAATAATGAGTTTTGCCCACTGAGTGGGGAATGCAGTTTTTCTCATGTTCCTGTGTAAATGCTGTCTCTACAGAAGAATGTGCTCATGGCCCATCTTATTTTCTCTAACTCTATGATGAAATTGCAGACAGTATACTATCATACTCATTCTTACGTGTTCCCTAGTCTCTAGTTTATAGGCTTTTTAGCATTATTCAAAAGGCTTCAAGGCCAGCTACCTATAGGAGCTCTGTTTTCCATACTGGAGGAATAAAAACAGATTTTCATTGCTGGCTGGTCTTTACTGTCTTTCAGCTGGGGAAGCAAGTTTAATATTTGTATTGCTTTTCTTTTTCCTTTGTGCTTCTGGTATTTTTCCTTTCCTTTTTTCTTGTTTGATTTTGGTTTTGTGGGGAGTTTTTTGTTTTGGTTTTTTGTTTGCATTTTTTGTTTTGTTTGCCTTTTTTGTTTGGTTGGTTTTTGAGGGGGCAGGTGTTTGGTTTTTCTCCTTTTTTAAAGTTTTTTTTTCAAGATAGCAAGTCCTTGGTGCCAGGGGCCTATCTTTTTTTATCCTAGATGTGTAAGCTACATTTGAGACATCCTGGCAAGAAATTGGTGAGGTACTATGTAGTGTTAGTGATAAGTGTAGCATTGATTCCTTAGGGTGCATCAGTGTCAGGTTTGCACTGCTCAGTTTGGAATTTCTTGCATGTAATTCAGATATTTTGTAAGGAAACATTGCTAATATGGTGAACTGTGTAGCTTTAACTTTTTCTGAACAGGGACTAGGCAGGGAGTGGGTTGTTTGGGGCAAGGGGTTGTGTGTGTGATGATGTTTCTTTAGAGGGGGTGGTTTGAATGCTCTGAATTCTGAAGTTCTCTTTTATGTTTCAGAAGAACCTCTTGGGTCTCAGCTCCAGTTTTGCTCTAAGATCTTTCCTGCCCTGAACTCTAATTTTATTCTTACATGATGCTAGCTGTCAAGTCAGGGTTCACTAAATAAGGTTATTCTAGCAAGGGAGAAGATTGCTTTTCACAATAAAATGTCAATAGAAAATGTGTGTTAATTTTATGATAGTCCTGACGCAACAGTAGAACTAATAGAAATGCCTTGCCACTTAGAATTTCTTGTTGCTTATTATCTTGATCCCTCACTCCCAGTGTATTTGAAACTCTACTAAAAGGATCTAAGCAGAACTTAGGCCAGAACCAGGATGCTGACTGATTATCTGTCTCTTTTCTGATTTCTCACCAGCCTTCCCTCAGAGAGCAAACTGGTTGGTTCTTGTTCATTTTTATCACTCACTGTGATGTGATCTTATTTTTCTGATTAAGCTATAAAGTGGTGCAGGGAAATTGGCACTGATCCTGAAAGAGTTGAGAGATATTTTGTGTTTATCTTTCAAAAGAGCAACTTCATTGTTATATATTGTGCATGAATAAATAATATCTCTTACTGATACCTTCAGAAGGACCTTAGATCAGCTTGAACTAATTAAAAGTACTGGGAGTTCCTTGCAGAATGAGTTTTTTGCAAAAGAAATTTCACCTCTGTCTTCTCTTTACTATTAGCAGTAATTGAAACAGTTAAAATTAGATTCCACTATTTTTGCCCTTAAACACTGTAGGTTCTTTTCTATTTTCTATGTAAAATAATAACTTCTGAAATTGCTTTAAACTTCACCAAAAAAAATGTTTCTCACTAATTGTTGCATATGACAATAACACACTGGTTTCAACTGTGTGGGACAGACTCAAGTTTTTGTCTCTGGAGACAAGTGACTGGTGATTTAAAACTGGTGGGTTAATCTGAAGATGTGATGAGCATCCTGTATGTGTCAGGAAAACAGTGGTTGGCTGTGTGGGTGTTAAGAACTCCTTAGGGAGAAGCATGCTTGTCTTAGTAAGTTTCACCAATGTCTTTAGAGTAATTATAGTTTTTTAAATATATAATGTACAATATTTGAAAGATGAACTTTCATGCAGTGTTTTTTCATAACATACAAAATGCTAAACCATACTTTTTTTATTTTAAATAAAACCTTTTTTCCCCCCTCTTACCACAGGATAATGAGAAAAGGACCCCTTTACATGCTGCTGCCTATCTGGGAGATGCAGAAATTATTGAACTACTTATTTTATCTGGTATGTTCTGTTCCTGTTAATGGAAAACAAATAACTCTATGCACATCCAAGGAAGTATTTATGTACATCTTAGTCTGTGTAGCTTTTATTGAGATATTAAATGTACTAGAAATTAAAGATGCTTGTACTGAAATTTTAGTTTCCAGATTTATTAGTATTACAATACTGTGTATTTCTGTAATTCTGCTCTAAATTATTTCTTTGTAGAAAGCTTTCTCAATTATAGTTAGTTTTATTTGTAGCTTGATCAGCTTTCAATAGTTCAACACTAATTGAAGGAAGTAATAGTGTATATGGTACAGGTAGATGTCAGCAGCATTTCTTTCCTTCTGAAATGCCCTTCAGAAAAGCAATTACATTTGAACATAACAATGCCATCCAGAGTTGGTTGTATTATTTTAAGTATCTTTGCCTGTTGGCTTGAATGCACAGAATATAATTAGAACCAGCTGAAAATGTTATAAAATATCTTTTTTTTTCCTATTTATTTGTACTAATAAAAATTCCAAGTTATGCAAAACAGTGTACTTTGGGTTGTGGGTTTTGTTTTGTTTTGTTTTTTAAAGGGTAGAGAACCAAGAAACTAAACCAGAAACCTGAAGAACATCATGACAGATGGATTGAATTGACTGTCTTTGATCTTGGAGAGACCTACCCATCAAGTAGCTTGAGGCTGAATTTATAATACAGAGCTTCGAGCTTACATAGAAAGATGAAAACTTGTAGCAGTCCCACGGAACTACTTTAATCTTCAGTCTGCTTAATTGCAGGCCTTACCTGTGCAAAGCTGGCTATTTCTGCTGCCACCACCCCCCATCAACCCCTTCTTACAAATTCTGCTTGAAGGAAATACCACTTTTAGGATTATAGGAGTCACTTCCAGACGGTCAACTGAATTTGCTGATCATAATTTAATTTGTTATCATTTTAGTGTGATGTAATATTTTTGTTATATGTATTGCTTGTACTCTCTCTATATAAGTGTATATACAACTCATAAATATACATGATGTGATGTTAATTAATATATCTATTTTGTGGACATACTCTCTAGTGACATTTTGTTCAGAAAAGTTCACTTTTGAAAAGGTGCAAGGTTTAAAAATCTAAGAAGGAAGGAAGTTCCTATCAAGAAGGAAGGCAAGTTCTGGTGGCTCTTGAAAATACATAGTGACCCCCTTAATCAACTAACAATGTTACAAATTTTGCAAAGTTGTAGTCAGCTACTTCTGAGAGGGCATCTTCTGTCAGGGTTAGCTGAACACAGTCTGTTTACTAGATCAGTGTTAGAACAAAATATCCCTTTCTTGGGTGAAGGGCTTATGGAAGGAGGGGAATTCTAGTTCAGATGGGAATGAACCAACATCCTGGCTGGGGGGAAGTGGTAGGAGAAGAAATATTAGTCCGGCTCTTTGGGCATGTAGCCTGGGGTTAAGCATAAGGAAAAATGGAGAACAAAGAAGGGAGGTAAGAATTAGAACTGTACAAGTAGTGCAAACCTGAGCAGCTGCATGAAGGAGAGGTTGTAGGTGCTGCAGTGTCTGCAGATTGTTCAGGGAGGATGTGAGGCATCGATATGTCCCAGATAACATTTATTTAATGAAAATCAAGATTGGCTTACAACAAAACAATGCATTAGATAGTTGCAAATCAAAAGCTCTGAAAGCTGTGGTGGTGTCAGTCCAACCTTGGTGTGCTCATGTGCTGTGCTGTGGAGTGCAGTTCCGTGTTGTGCCTTGCTGGAAGGGCAAAGCCTCCTGAAAGTCCCAGGGAGGGGCTGCACTGGGCGTGAACTGGGGTGGTGCAGTGGGGGGTGCACAGGTAGGTGTGAGTTGTTGACACGTTTGTAAGTCAGTGGAGAGAGGCATCAGTTGCAGGGTGGAAGTGATGTCTGAGTGCTCAGGCTCTTCAGTTTGCCAGGCTGTGCTGTACTCAGGCACAAATATGTATATTACTTGCCTGCAAGCAGTAGTTTTAGGCAAGCCTCTTAAATATTTAAAAAGTATTCACCGATTTAGTCTTCCTCATTTCTGAATGCTGGATTTGAAATCTTTGTGGTTGGTGAAGTATGAGCACTCAGCTGTATCAGAAGTGCTGAGGCAGCTGCTTCTCAGAGAAATCAGGTCTAAATGTATCAAAATGCACAAACTTTGATTTGACTTTTAGCTCTCTTAATTGAAAGGTGGGGAACAGAGGTTAAGTGTATTTATCCTCTCAATTTCATAAAGATAAGGAAAATTCATCTGTTGTGTTTCAGCTGGAAATCAAATCTCTCCTTTGAGGCAGATGTATAATGTTACATTTTGTCGTAATAGATGAGCATTAGGGAGCAAATAAGGAACATCTGTTAACGCAGCAAGGGTTGAAAGCTGTTTGTTGTGTTGCAAGACCTCTTTTTTAAAATTGAGGAGAGTGATTTGTTGAATAAATAGCATTTCTGTACAACCATCTCCTCTGTGCAGTAAATTCACATGCAAAAATTGGGTGACTTTGACTGACCTATTGTAACATACCTGTGCAAGGGATTAAATGAAGTGTAGACTACTTTCATTCTAATATTTCTCACCTTGTGAAAGCTTGTCTTTGCAACTTTTCATGTCCTCTAACACAGCTTTGCTGGAATGTTACTAGGAACCACTTTACAGTTTTCCTGCTGTGCAAACTATTCTAGAAAGACTGTTTGCTTTGATGTTTTTATTCTTTCTTCAAACTAAACCTCAAAATTACTGAAGTCAGTATTAATCTTCCCACTATTCGGTGGCTCATACTTGATTCATTCTTATTATTCTCTATTCTTAAAGTGTTATTATAGACTACTTACACATATACTCACTTACACAGTGAGTTTTAAAATTTGATTGGAATGTCTTTTTCATCCTGCTCCAGGGGATCCACATTGCTTTCAAATATGTATTGTGGATCACATATTGCAGTCACAGTGTCTTTATATTACTTTGCTACAGACCTAAGTAACTCATATTGCACATCCTGAAAATATAACTGCAACCTTTTTGCAGACTTTTTTGGAGTAAATTTTCAGTCTCAAGAGCATTCTTACATAGTTGTTGAATTCTTGAGATAATTTTCTACTAAATATTAAGGTTGCTCTGTGACCTTTCCTATTATCTTTCAGCTGGACAAGGAATCTGAAGCTACTGGTTTGCATACAGGCTCCAAACATCAAAGAAAATTGCTTTACTGACTCCAATTTGGGCCTGGACATTAAATTGCCTTTTTTTTTTTTTTTTTGAGACTCTGAACACTAATAAACTTGTCCCCTGAGGATGTGAATGTCTTACCAACAGTTTTTTATACCACTGTGGTTTGTGGAAGTTTAAATTTTCAAATAATCTCTCACTTTTGGATTGTAGCTTGATAAGCAATTAGCATTCCTAGATTTGTTGTGTAGGGAGGTGACCAAGAGGAGGCATGAAGATTATTTGTAGCATCCAGAAGGACAGAACAGAAGTTTAAATTTTAGTCACTTGAAAATCATAATTTTAGAAGCATTTTCCTTTTTGTATTACTCTGGGAAGAGTAGCACGTAGCACTCATCACAGTTGTATTTTTATGACCTGTGTACAGCTCTGCATCCTGGTGCACAAATACATCTGTCTACTTTGCATAATTGCACTGACTTTAAGACTGTAAATGATGGCAAACTACTGAAAAGTAGCAAAGTATAATAGTTAAGTCTTAATTAACTGAATGTCCTGCTTTTTGTTCTTTCCAAGAAGTCCTGATTTAAAAAATCAAACCCTTCTTTAAGTCTGGCATGTGAACTGTTCTGGAGAGGCTTCTTGCTTTATAAAAAAATCATTCTTTCTAGCTGTCCTATGATTTTTAATCATCAGAGTCTAGTGTGCCAGGAAGTGTCATGTGAAAAGCAGAACAAATTAGTGTGATCACCCAATGTATTCTTTTGATTACTAACTTTTTCCATTTATTTTCTAAAAATACTGTGGAGATGATTATTGCTTTCACTGAAATCAATGTAATTCACAAAAATCAACATTTGAATTGTCTGTTATTTTCTTCTGAATAGGTTTAGTTACTATATTGCATTGATACTTAAATACTAGCACAACACATTGCTGTTTGCTTAACCCAACATTTTCTCTGCATGAAGCTCAGTGTTATGTGAGTGTGGTCAAACTCCATCTCATTAAGGTTTGGCAGCCCACAAGTTTTTGTTTCCTCTGGGTCAGGTGGAAAATGTAAGAACTGTGCTGATGCTGGAAAACTGCCACTGTAGTCATAGCAGATTTTGGAAGATAGTAAAGACCCTTCAGTGTCATACCACTCTACCTCTCTTTCTTTCATCTAATTATGAATCTCTGTGAGTATGAGAAATCCATGCCATGAGAGTCACATAGCTCAGCTGCTGAAAGGCTCTTGCTGCCTCAGTCCCAGCAGAGTAAAGCTCCCTTTGTTGGGATTGCAGATGTACCCACAGGCTGGGGGTGTTTCACAGGGGCCCCTTTGACACTGACTGTATCTTTCAGCCGCTTCCTCTTCTTTTGACAGCATTGTTGGCCGATGTTTTTCTTTTCCAAGCTGGCCTAACTTCCCCCTGGCAGCAGTAAATGTCAGTTGCTGTGAAGAAAGTAGCTCTGATGTTCTTTGAGAGAAAAAGTTAAGCTGACTCAGGAAAAGAAGAACTCTTCAGTAGCTTGAGTCAGAGAACCTCATGTTGCTCACTGAAGCTCAAGGGGTGGTGGCTGAGATGTGTCAGAAACTGAAATTCTGAAAGGAAATTGGCTTATATTGACAAATCACTAAAGTCCTGGAAGGATGGCTTCAACTTGACAGTTTTCCTCCCTTTTCTGGCCAGTGTGTCTCCATGTTTTGTGGGGTTGTTTTGGGGTTTGGGAATAGGTTTTTTTTGTTGGTTTCTTAAGGAACAAAAATAAAACCTGTTCTTGGAGTCTTAATCTGTCTGGACAAATGATTCCAGACCAGTTCCTCTTGGATTTTTTTATCACCATTCTATAGATCTTCTGCTATGCATTTAGCTTTTAAGTTGCAAGAAGCTTTCTCTCCATAAGGTCTTAGTCATTATTTTTGCAACAATGATTTTCCAAGTATCCAAGTTTTCAATAGGAAATGACACTCCATTTCTATTATTGATTATTCCAATTCATATCTCAAATCTTCTAATACTTTAAAAACTTCTTTATCTCTCCTGACTGTTTGCATAGTTTTCTATGTAAGGCAAAGTTTTCATCTCTATCTGTTTATTCCTCAGTATGGTCTGAGAATTTCTGCTTGCCAGTTTAAGTGCTTTCAAGGTCATGGTCTCTAGATAAAACAGTGGATCATTCAAAAGGAAGAACTTCTGAACCTATTACTAGCTGTTAGGAAAATAATTAAGTAGAATCTAATTACCATAGGACTAGTGGTTACTCTCAGTGATTTATACCTGAGATCTTCCTAATTTCTCCAAATATAATATCTAAAATTATTTCAGTATACTAGTTTCTAAGACAAGGTTTGTTACTTTCTTAAATGCACTCTGTAAAGATCTTATGTACACCTTTTACTCCTAAACAGACATTTCAGAGCTTCAAATACCAAACATTGGATGTCTGTATTGCATAACTGAATGAAAACACTTTTGCTTTCTTTGCTTATGTTATGATATTGCTCAGTCACTAGCACATCTTGTACAATAACAAAGGAAAATACCATCCTTGAGAGTCTAAAAATACAGACCGCAAACAGAACTGTGGAAGGCAATTGAGTACTTAAATCAGTACTGTGAACAAAGATGAAAATGTCTTGTCAGTTCTGTTGTATTTCTTAATTTATTTCCAACTAGTGACGCATAATTCAGCCACTGCATTCATTAGTCTTCTGAGGACATTTCCAAATAGGAAGAGTTTTGGTGCAGAGGAGCTGTGGAGGAGTGTCACAGCCAGAGTTTTTGTGAGAGGAACACAGAGGTGGTGTGAGACAGGACAGTGTAAGAGTAGTGTGGCAGTTTATGGGTGAAGGAAGAGATGCGTGGTTGTTCCTTGCAGCATTTCCTGCCCAGTCATTCCTTGTCTGTCTTTGTAAGAGATGGTTGAGATGCTAGATCCTACTGGAATGTAAGGATATGGACACCAAAAGTATGCAGAAACATATGGCCAGGAACTGGTGGCTAATAGCATATTTAAATGTGCAATTGCCACATGTGGGCTGGTAGAATTAAATCCTCCAGGATCATTCTGTAAATCAGTTCATGTATTCAATTAGAAGATTTGCCTCTTGAAACAAATTTGCTAGAAGTAAGCATCACAGAGCTTTTCAGGAGCCTCTGTACTTTATCTATTAAGTAAAATATGTCTTTCTAATTGTCAGTCTTGCAAATACAACTTGGCAAGATGAGATGTAACATTCAGGGACAAGGGAAGAAAATTATGTAATGCTTCTCTCTCATTCCCACCCCACCTTTTGCAGACCAAAAATGCTTTAATATTTGCCTAGATGTGTGACCTTACTGGGGCGTACTAACGAAATTAGTGATGAAATAGGCGATCTTCTTTAATGTTTTGGCTTAGTGCACCAACATGGAATAATAATTCACTTTATTTGGAAGATGCTGTTTTAGGGGAGAGTTGTTCATGATTGGTTCTTAAGTTCTGTTTGTGTTCCAGCATTGGGATTGCTCTGACAAGCACCCTTATCCTTTTCCTGCAAACTCTGTGGCATGAAAAGAGTTGAAATTTTATAGTAAACAAATTTGAAGTTTTAATAAGCATATCAAGACCAGGCCCTTGAAGTCTGGAAGATCCAAGGGACAGAGGCAAAGGGGGAGAAGAGCAGTTGCTTAGGGTTGTTTTTTGTTTTGTTTTTTTTGGTTTTCCACACAGGGAATTAAGATACACTGTACTGTGCTTTGAAGAAGCAAACTGCTCATAGCTGGCATTTGAAATGTGAGAAATGCCCTGGTTAACATGTCAGCAGGTTGAGCTTCACAGGGATAATATTGCATTGGCAGTGCTGTGCTGTAGGTTATACACATACATGTGTTCAGACTCTCTTTAAGCCAAATGTGAAGCAAGATCTTAAAGCAAAAGTTATTCAGTGGAGGTATAACATTTGGTGTACATTCTTGTAACATTTCTTTTCAGTGGTCTGGAGTAGAGCTTTACCTCAGATGATCAAGGCTGCAGACTCCCTCACTGCTGCATGCTAGGACTGTGACAGGTTTAGAGAGCCCATGAAGGGTCAGGGAGGAGCAGTGACATTTTCCCCAAATCATGTGCTAGGCAGTAAAGAACAGCCTACAGGAGGATTACATCCTTAGATACAAGGCTGTTTGGAAAAGCTCCTTTATGAAATTTAAATGATTCTCAGCAGCATGGCTTCTTGGAGATGATTAAGGGCAAAGTATCTCTCTATTAATTTTAAAATGTTATTTTGTTTAATGTATCTAAAGCTGGCGATCTCCCAGTCCCCAAATTAATAATGCATATGTGGTTTTTGGTAGTACATTTATTCTGATTATTGCTTAAAAACTTTCTTTCAATATAACAATTTTGCAACTTCTTTAAGAGTTTTTTCTTGAGTAAGGAAAAGACAAGCTTGGTGATTCTTTCTTAAGTCCATCAGAGATTCAGATTTGTTATCAAAAGTCAACTTTAGCCTTTCCTCTGTCAGAGAATCTACAATATTTTGTGTATTTGAAAAGTTAACTTATTTTAGTATCTGTATTTTACACTGTTTCAATGTGGTAGACCTAGGCATCCCTGTTTCTTTGGGTGGTAGGCCACTTATGGAATGAGGGCAGGTATTTGTTATACTGACTTTTGTTCTATTAAGAGGACCATGTTACTTTTAGATATCACTTCAAATTTCCTTAGACATTTCTCTGGCTAATGCTTTCTTAATGATTTTCTTTCTTACTTGCACATATTCTTTTCTTTTAGTCTTAGCGAGTATGATTAACTTATCATTGTGAAAACCTTTTGTACGACATCTTTTTGTATTTATTTCTTCTCTCTTCTGGTGGAGTTTTTAGGCTGTATGTTAGATGTACCAGAAATGTCAGTAAAATCTGAACACTTCCACACTGCTTGGACTCTAAGTACATTTTCACTGAGAGCTAGAGCTGAAGTAACTGCTGCTTTTTTGGAGTGGAAATTTCTTCTCTTCTGATGGGCACATTCCTTTTCCTGTCTTGGGCTTCACTACCTGGATAGATCTGAGCTGACCCCAGATCTTGCAAATGCATTTTCTCAGGAAAATCAGGATAGTAATTAATGGCTTAGTAACTCACTCAAGTTCTTTCAAATGCTTTAAAGACATTTATATCCTAAAGTTAGAGATAGAAATCAGTTTTTGAAAGTCTTTATTTTTTGGTTGTTGGCTGCATGTGAAGTCAGGTTGAATTTGGAGTATGATTTTGGCTCTTGTTTTTTGTCTCATATGCTGAAACAAAATGTGGCCATCAATTACCTGGAATATAATCAAGAATTACAGATAATTTTTGACATATATTGATTACATTCTCACTTACCAATCATTACCTCATTATATTTGTGATGTCATTCATCACTTGCTGTCTTCTGGGAAGGATTGCCAAAAATCCTCAGGCATTTCTAGTGACTTTTAGAATACTCAGATTCTTTCTTTGCTTGAGTTCTATGCAAGACTGGATATAGTACAATTTGCTGTGGCACATGATGTGTTGCAGTGCACCACTGGGTCCTTAGGATGTGTGACAAAAACAGATACTCATGGTGTCTCCTAAATTTTTGTTAGACTGTGGTGGTTTTCTTCAAATGGGCTTGGACTTTCTTCCCTATTTCCTAGTCTTATTTTTCAAAAACTTCTGCACTTAGGAAAATAGGACAACATCCTATTCTGAAATTTAGATAAGAAAAGATGGAAATCCCTGAAATTGTAGCTAGCAGTTAGATCTCAGTCTGTCCAGTGGATGGAAGACCTAGGATCAGATTGGAAGTTTGGATCCTGCATCAGCTTCCATGTTCTGTTTTTATGACTGAAAGGGATGGATTGATTAGAAGCTCAAGAGAATTGACCTCAGATATTTGTATATACAGTGATTTTGTACACACTACTGGGTTTCTTGATCAAGTAGCCCGGGAGAGACTTCTTTGCTGATGCAGATCTTGGATCAAAATATCCTGTCTCTCAGTTGAATATCCTGGTTTGACCAACAGCCTTTTTGGCATCTTGTGTCTTACTGGCCTTCCACCTTTTTCTGTTCCTTGCATAGAAAAAACAGCAATTGGTTCTGACATACCAGTGTTATGTTTAGCTTGAGATGTTAATCAGCACTGGTCACATAGCATTAATGTTACTGTGTGATTCTTTCCAACAATATTTTGTAACTCTTTCTCTCAAAAATGTAAGATTTTATCCAAGCTATCCCTGTAAAATATCAGAAGTTTCAAAATAAAGATGGGTTAGTTTTCAGTCAGGGTATAAATATCCTACAAGGTTCTGTATGAACTAAATTATTAATCTTAATCATTAGGTTTTCTTGTTTGTTGGAGTTCACTGGAAGTTAAGATGTAGTTCAGCCGCTTCCTTCAGGGGAAAGAAGTTCCCAAACCCTTCTTTCCTTTTATTATTAAGAAAAAAATTAAAATCTAAACCCAGGCTTGTGTCCCTTAGAGCTGTTTGTGCAGCTTTGTTTCCTGGGGACAGGGAGGGCTATTCCTTGAGTGTGCTTTCGGAAGTGGAGAGGTGTGGCTGGTAGTCTCTCTCATGAAGGGAGGACCAGGAGGTACCAGGGTGGGCTAGATGACCTGCTGGAGTAGTGAAAATTTGTTCCCAAAGTAAATCCCAGTAGAAGAATCATCCTCATTCTACATACCTCTCCATCAGACATGGCAACCACAAGGAAACTGTAGGTGTGGGGAGTAAATGCAGCCTCTTTCTATATTATTTTTCCTAGATAATTTCAGCTATAATGGGAAACCGTGAGATTTTTGTTGCTTCGTGAAGGCAAGGAGTTGATCTTTCTTAGGCAGCAGCCTTTTATGTGGCTTTGGAAGGGCAAAAGATTATAGAGGATGACCTAGTATAAAAATATGAGTATATTTTGATGTGGAAGAGTATTATTGGTAGTGTTAAAAGAATTTTCTCAAAGGGTTGATTTCAGCTGGAGAAAAGATTCCTTTTTCATTTTTTTGCATGAAAAATGCAAAGAAATGCCTAGAATGAGTAAATTCATTTTGTTAGAATAAATAAATAGTTCTATTTCTGAAAATATCTTCTTGAAAACATCTTGAAAATATTTTAGTCATTCTGTAAATACCTTTTAAATTTCTGTGTTTTTTATTTTTTGTTACAGGAGCTAGAGTTAATGCCAAAGACAGCAAATGGTTGACTCCTTTACACAGAGCTGTAGCATCTTGTAGTGAGGTATGTTGCTCATTTTGACTACTTTGTGTTAAAATAAGACATCTCAAATTACCTTCTGTCTGTTCTTCATTTTTTAAAAGGTGAAACTACTCCAAAAGTTTGGAATCGCAGAACATTTTTGCAATGGTTTTTTTGGCTTTTAAGGGAATGTATATATGTATATCTATTGCTAAAGCAATAAGAAAGGAGGAAAACTATAAACTTTGAGTTCTCAGCTTTGCTCTCTGTGACTTCCCTAGCAGAGGACTCTGCATGCAGTGTTCTTAAGTCCTGTTTGCTTCTGCTAAGGTAACGGGAATAGTTCAGCATGAGGGAAGATTAATTAAGATTTAGAACAACTTTTACAGCATGGTCTTTGCATTACTTCATATTTTTTTTACATGCTTGTGTGTTCAGGCATTGAAGAAATAAATGATTCTATTAAAGGCCTGTCCTTCAAGTGTCTTTTTTTTTAAAAAGTGATTCATTAGTAGTATTGAATATCACTTTAAAATTCTTAAATGGAATGTAGACTGTTTCTTGAAGTCTACCAGTTACACAGTTGTGAGAATATAATAATGCAAGAAATTATTTGGTTATTGTTTCCCTGTGGTGGTTGTCCTAATAAAAAATTTAAATGCCTGTAGAAGATCAAAACAAACAGAGAAATGCTGATCTTGTTATGTGGAAGAGTTTATGCAAAACTATCTCCTTTGAGACCCTGAATCAAATTGATGTTCATTTCAGTACATTTCAAATAAAGGTTTTTTATTAGTAAATTTTTGTTTGGGAAGATAGAATTGAATATTTTAGTTTTGACAAGCATTGAACTTCAACTGTTTGATCCATGAGCTATCTAAACAAGCCTTGTTTCAGTTTTTGCCTTTGAATTCCCTGGATAAACTGCAGTATTTTGTCACTAGCATTAATAGCAAAGTTATGTAGAGATCATGTTATTCAAAAAAACAGTGTTTGAAAATGAATCTTCAAGGACTTCTTATTCCCAAATGCTATTTGTTCTTGAGATATTTTTAGGCTGTCCCTTTGGGAGCTGACCAAAGCATCAAATGCTGCATTCTTCAGAGCTGAGGAGCAATAAAAGCTCTCCACATCAGTAATGCTTGCAGAGGCAGAGTGCTGCAAACAAACTGGGATTAAATGATTACTTCAAGAAATGCAATCATGGTCATAGGTTTTTTTTTTTAAATATGGAAGATTTCAAACAAAACATTATTCAGAGGCAAACAAGATAAGTAAACCAGTCAGAGCTTGATAGATGCTTGTCAGAATTCTCTATTTATGAACACACTGAGTCATGGGAGCCCATGTACAGGGTTGGTACATGTAGGCACTGTTTTCTAGCTGACAGACCTATATGGGTTTGGGGCACTGGATGAAAAGCTGTCGTGAAAAAATTGCATAATGATTTCAGTAGAACATCTGGACTCTTGAAGTGAAGACAGCTGCAATTAAACAAGGACATTGAAACTTAAAAAATAGCTGCAGTTATGGATTTAGCTGTCAGCTGCACAAGTTCAGGCAGCTTCATGTCAAGACAGTCACATTTTTATTTGTGTGTGCTTGCTGTATGTTGCAAATTTAAAAAAAAAGAAACCCCAAGTAGATTCAGTCATGAAATTCATAAATGCACATAAAATTAGATTCATTATTTTTATACTAATGTTGTGATGCTTCCTTCTGCAAAAGGGGTAATAGCTGTTCTGAAATTTCCTTGTTCTGATATGGTACTTCTTAATATTTGGGTTAAAAAAGACAAGATTTAAAATATAATTAGTTTTTTAAGGAATTAAACCTGCTTCAGTTTCTCAGAGAAGACCTATTCAATTTTCTCATTAAAGTACAAGCCTGTGATGCAGTATTTTCACTTTTGTGTTTGTTCCTATCTTCTTTTTTATTAGCAGTACAAGAAATTTCAACATTTTAAATATTATTTATTATTATTTATCTAATATAAATATGACCAATAGTGACTTAGCATTCTGCCCATGGACCTCGCTATTGTGCCACAGTATAATTCAGAATCTCTAGTAACAACTTCTGG
This sequence comes from Geospiza fortis, assembly GCF_000277835.1. Lineage (NCBI taxonomy): Eukaryota > Metazoa > Chordata > Aves > Passeriformes > Thraupidae > Geospiza > Geospiza fortis. Next base: position 1,913,166 of record NW_005054333.1, read on the forward strand.
TAACAAGTTTTAAGTTCAAAGTGGTAATCAGTTATTTGTGTGCTCAGTGACTGAGTTGGCAGTCACCAAAAGCAATTAGTGAATCGTGGGAAGGTCACACAGCTGATGAAAAATGCAATATTCATCATCATGTTGATACTGCCAGCACATTTATTTTTTTACGCATTCCAATTGTGTGCGCATATTTTAATGGGATTTGTTTATCTTGCTGTAAGAATTACAGTCTTATTTGTCAAATTTTCACAGCTTGTACTTCTAACAAAAGGAAATGAATAATCATTTTGAGAGATGGAATTCAGTGCAATATTTTGAAATGGTTTTCAGGAATTTTGCAACAGTGTATGTTGAAACTTTTTGTGACTATGCACGGTTTTATTTGTGGTTCTCTAAATGTACATTTAATAATCTCAGGTTTGCCATTTGTAGACTTGATCAGTTGAAAAATTTTACTTGGCAGATTGATGGAAATTCATTGTAAGTTCATAGTACTTCACTAATCCTTGGCTAAGAATTCCACTAATGGAAGAAATCCTAAGAGAGTTTATTAAACTTTGGAAATCAGTTGTGATTACAAAATAATTTTCCATGTGGCTTAAGGAATAAAAGACCTGGCAATGGTTGATTTGGTTAAATTATTCATGTCCTTGAGAACATCCCCAAGTTTGGATTTATCATAAAGTACTAATCCCAAAGTGTCCCAATGATTATGTTTGCAAATGAACAAATGGTAAATAGTTGTTTTCCACTGTGCTGTCCTTAAATCCAGGGCAGTAATTTCTGATCTTTACTAAGTGGTTTGGTTTTTTTGTAAATGCTTCAGGATGCTGTTCAGGTGTTGTTAAAGCATTCAGCAGATGTCAATGCTCGTGATAAAAACTGGCAGACACCCCTACACATAGCAGCTGCAAACAAAGCTGTGAAGTGTGCTGAAGCTTTGGTGCCTCTCCTAAGCAATGTAAATGTGTCTGATCGAGCAGGCAGAACTGCACTGCATCATGCAGCCTTCAGTGGACATGTTGAGGTAAAAGTTAATTTTCTTGTCTTCCACTCATCACTCTGTCCCTCACATTTCTGATATTTCATTTTTGAGTTTAAAACCATTTCTCCCCCATTCCCTCAAAAATCCTCAACCCCTATTTTGTATTTGAATTTGTTTTCCATATGCATCTCTGTGCAGAAAAGTTGTGGAAAATAAACGTTGCATCATTTAATTGAGAGTTTATTACAATGTTCACTTTTCTTGTGACAGAAGCAAATTTGTGAAGTGGAGTTAAACAACAGGTAAATTTAAAATGGAAAAGCTAGGATATTTTTCTGCTCAGTAAATAGTAAACATAGGGAGTATGTTGTCACTGAAATTTGGAGGAAATATATGTAATGAGCTCCTAGTCATTAGTCCCTTAGTAATTACCTGAATATGTAAAAGATTTCATGGCTTTGCAATATTTAACTGAGAAACATTTTTGTTGACATCAAGTTTTGTGTTCCTTACAGTTACTTAATTGTGGCAGCCAGTTTTTTCAAACTTATGGACTATTCAAAGCCCACCACATTTAAATCCTCTGAAAACACATAAATTTTTGTTTTCTTCCATGGTTTGCTCCATTGAGGCAAAGTTTTTTCCATTATGACTAGAAGATTTGTGTTCTTTTTCTATCTCAGATGGTCAGCTTACTGTTGTCTAGAGGGGCCAATATTAATGCATTTGACAAGAAAGACAGACGAGCTATACATTGGGCAGCATATATGGGTATGTACATATTTCAGTTGATTAATACTGTAGTAATAAAAAAATCATCTCATGTTTAGTGGTTTGACATATTTCTAGGAAAAATATTTGCATTCTAAGTTTATCTGTGTCTGCAAAAAAATGTTAATAGTATAGTTCAAATTGCCTTGTAAATGTGTATTTTGTGGTGAGGAAAATCAATTTGTTGGAAAAAGAAAAGTAAGGTAAGTAGTTTTGTTCTTTAAAAAGGAGGAACTATGTTCTTCAGTCAGCAAGTCTAGTCACAGGTGAAAAATTTTGCAGAAATGCTAAATAAAAAGTAAGCAGTTAATACAAGGGGCACCTGAAACAGAGGATCATTGCAGCATCCCTGGGGATTGTATTTTCAAAGAATATTTCATCTCTGAAACTACAAATTCTTGCCTCACCATTCTTATTCCAGGAGTGGATAATTATTGTTCTCGTGGTCTTGATCAATACCCTGGCAATACTGTCAGAGTAATGTTCTTCCTTCCCTTTTATCAGACTTGGAAAGAATTGAATGTGCCATTCAATTAGGAAGTGATCATCACAGCAATAATGCTCTTAATTTATTATTTGAAGCTGGATGAGATTGCACTTCAGGTATTGATATCAGTACTTAAAACCCCAGAAGTTAAAGAACAATCTTCATTATTAATTTAATGTTCTTACAGTATTAGTATTTTTAATGTGGTTATATCTGCAAAGCAATGTCTGTGGCAGTCTGTCCAGCCACCTTATTGAATGTGGTTATTTGCAAAATTTTGTTGAATGAAACTTGTATGTGAAATTTCAGAGAACTGACAAGTGTCAATGACAGGCCAGAGACACCTTCTGCCTTGTGCTTGCCTAGATGAAAAGTCTGTTTTGCAGATAAGCTACATTTATTCCAATTTTAATCAGTGCTATATTGTAGACTATTTACAGGGAACTCTCTTCATTAAGAGTGTTGGGGCAGGAAAAATGTAGTTTAATTGATGTGGATCTGCCTAAATGTCCCTGTAGACAATAGAGAAGAAAAAGCTTTTGAAAGTCTTCAATCAAAGTAAAAATATTTATGACATTCTCCCTCACAATTTAGAGCCATTGTACATTGCTTCAATTGTTTGGAGAAAACCTTAAAAACTTTTCCACCATGTGAAACTGACCATAAAATAAAGAAGTTATGCTTTTCGTCACTCTACTATAAATAACTTTCTAGGGTGATGTCCATTGTTTTGCTTCCTTCCTGCTTTTCCCCCGGCTCCATTGCTGTCCAGCTGCAAAGCTGTGACTGAAATGGACTCGCAGTGCTGTGTGCTGGTGTTGCCCTCACTGGTGCACCGGGATGTCTCTGCTGCACTTCTCAAGTCAAGTACCTTGCTCTTCCCTTTGAGAGTCTTCCACTGGTCGCTGCTTGCCTTTTCAATGCAGGTCAGGGCAGTTTTTTTGGCTTTTTACCTTCTCTTTGAAGCTTTTTCTGCCACTGTTCTGTTCACTGTCTCTATTCCTTTCACTGCTTTAGATATCTTCTGTACTTCTGTTTCTCCTTTAGGGCTTGTTTTCATTCTTTTCCCTATTGTATTTGGGTAAAAAGATGAGTATTGTGTGTGCATTTCTCTTTCCCCTCTTTCCTACTATACTGAGTGTCATGGTTTGATACTGGCACAATGCTAGTGCTTTATGAAAATATACTTTTTTGGTGTTCGTTGTGAGATGTGACTAGGAAATAAGCAAAGCAGGCTTCTACTTTAGAAAAAAAGTTTATTAACTAAACTACAAAAGGAAAAAAAACTACACACACACACACGCACATACACACTTGGAAAATGAAAACTTTACGAAAAGCATTTCTTCCTCCCCCCCCC
>NW_005054333.1:1919263-1947695 GCF_000277835.1 Geospiza fortis
TCTCAATTATATTTAAATGTCAGAATTCTGTATGCTTTGCTTTCCCTAGTCTAGCCATGTAAGTAAGAGCAAATAATTTGAAAAAATGCAGAAGTACATGTTTTTCTTATAAATAAGTAACGTGAACAAAATATAGGATATTTTAGGGAAATGTGTATGACCTGGCTAATTGCTGGAGCAGTTGAAGAGATGATAATGTAAGATCTTAGAATCTAATCAGTCAGGGAGATTTGGGAAAAGTGTATTAAAAATACAAATGTAAGTAGATCAGGCCAATGGAAATTCTTAAACAGCTGGTGTTTTAATTACTCCAGCAAAATTGTGTGAGCAGAGTCAGTATGCATTTTACATCTCTGTTTGGTCACAAGTCTTTGACTGCAGCCTTGTTGCAGGTAGAGAGATGTAAGACCTTCTGGTTTGTATTATGTTGATCTTTACTCTAGTAATGAAAACTTAACTGTGTTCAGAAATATTTAGTGGCAGTATCTGGTGTCTTGGCAGGTTTTAGGCTGAGAGAAGTAGGAAATGGGTATATAGAATGAAGAGTCCAAGTGTTCCTTATGGCAAAGTGTATGGTTGCCTGAACTGTCACCCGCATGTAGTATGACAGGAATTATCTGTTAATTAATTTCTTGAAAAAAATTGAAAAGAAACCTACTTAATAGGTTTATGCCTGAATTTCAGCACAATCTGAGCAGGAGGCGAATATTGGAGTAGCTGACATTTCTGTTAAAAATCTTGGGGTTTGTGGTTCATTTCACGTAAGCAGTGATTTTTACTGTGATTCAAGCTGATTTTCAGCTAACTAATTGCAAAATAAAGTTTTATATCTATTGTTAATACAAAACTCATAGCCAACTGAAAATTTGAGAGTATTTTAAAAATAAGCTCTTTGATGTGGAAAAATCCTAAATGAATGTTTCTGCTCACTGTTACATATATTTAGACATCCAGCTCATTTAATTAAAATGTGCATAACTCAGTTGTGGAAAAATTCATCACCGAAGTGCCCTGCAGAAGTAAGGAGCTGTGTTACAGGGTTTATTGCCAACTTGTCCTAAAATATCCAGGTCACAGTCCATTTATTTTTGTTGCCAGCTTTCTGCTCTGCCTAATGTCCCAGGCTGCATATGACTGAGTGTTCAGTGTTGCAGGGCTGGCTGACTTTTGTCCTACATTCTTGAAACATCATTTTTCAGTAAAGTGTGGTCTGCCATGAAAATAATCCCACAATGTTAAATATACTACTGATTAGATTTGTGTGTTACTCATACAAATAAGAGCAAAGGAGAGCTTAGAGCACCTTCTAGTACCTGAAGGGGGCCTACAAGAGAGCTGGACAGGGACTTTGTGCAAGGGCATGGAGTTATAGGACAAGAGGAAATGGCTTCAGACTTTGAGAGTAGGGTTAGATTAGATATTAGGAAGAAATTCTTTACTGTGAAGGTGGTGAGGCCTTGGAACAGGTTGTCCAGGGAAGTTGTGGATGCCCCATCCCTGGAAGGGCTCGATGCCAGGCTGGATGGGGCTTTGAGCTACTTAGTCAAGTGGAACCCTGCCCGTGATAGTGGGGTTGGAACCAGACGATCTTTAAGGTCCCTTTGAACCCAAACTATTCTGTGATGCTCTGACAAACAAGACAAGAATTACTGTTTTTCTAAATGCAGGGCTGCAAGGGTTCATGATCATGGGCATATTTCTGATGCAGAAGAAAGAAGTGGACAAGGCTCCATTTCAGAAACAACATTAGCTTTAGCTATGGGTTGGGTGTAATTAAAATGTGCTGATTTCATACATCAAAATTCTTAAGTGCAAAATTAAGCGAGTAGGGCTATGTAGGGATTTTAAGCAATTGTAGCTTCAAAACAGCATTTATCCCCACTTTCCTCATCAAGGTGTTTCTGTTGTGATTCTGTTAGTAGCATTTCTGTGGATTTATACCAGCATGACTGAATTTGGCCTGTAAATTTGCACCTGAAGGCATGAACAGCCTTACTTTGCATATAAAAACTTGTCACTTGCGCTGTGAAAAAGTGCAAGAACTGAGGCAAAAGAAAATAATTTTTAAGTCAACTTCTACTTCCTTGGAAAGGCCTATAAAGATAAATCTTGGATTTAATCAGAAGAGCAATCTCTAAAAAATAGAATATGTTGTGTAACTAAGAAAGAATTGTGGATTTAAAATGAGATGGAATTAGGGTGTTCTTACTAAATATTTATTGAAACCAAGCTGGTTCAGTTTCTGAATACTGAGGCTGGAGTTCAAATTAGTTCTTAAAATGGCTCTGAGATCTATTTTTCATCATAATTATGTTGCTTGTGTAGGCTGATTCAATCATTTCCTCCCATGTGCAGCTTTTCCTGTGATTTTAGAGGTAAGAGAGTGGATATGGACGGTGATGTAGGTGCAGACTGGACAGTACTATTACAGCGCTTCCTGCTGTGGATGACTGAGTGGGGAGAGCAAAAGGGAAACACTCTTACTCTTGATGGCAGATAGAGGGGATGTTCTTGTGCATATGTGTGAGTGCTGGCCTCATCTCAAGAAGGGATTATGTAGCAGAAGATAATAGAACAGTAGAAATATGTTATATGCTTTTTATACCTCTGGACATAATTTCCTACTTGTTTTCATAGCCTTGTCAGTGTCCACTGTAGAACAGTGAATCTTATTAAGTATTGCTCATTACTGCAGCACTCCCTCTTCACTATTCAGAATTTCCTTGCATGGAGGAGCACATTGAAATGAGTATGTAATGGGACAGTATTAATTGTTTTATGGACCTCATTGCTGCTTGAAAATTCAGTGACCTAAATAAAAAAAAGTTTTTAACTTTCATTGGTGGTACTAGAACATAAGAATTGTTGCTAGGGGGAAATTTCATTTGGAGGAATGCTGTGGCATGATAGACCCACATTTCCTCTCCCTCAGTGAAGCTCAGTAGTCTGAGTACAATTAATATGTGAGTAATCACTCAATAAGGCACCTTGTGCTGTGTATTATTTCTGTCTAATAGCAATTACTGTTCTTAGCAAATTTGCTATGATCTAAGTATTTTGTGGATGCATTTTCTCTAGTGATAGGAGAGATTTGGGTGATTCCTTTCCCATTACCACATTTAGCTGAGTTTCAGAGAAGACGGCAAAATTTATCATTAGCCCATAGCTGTCCTGTCATGTGCTATGATCCTGTCTGATCTCATTAAATCACACAGCAGTAGTTAGCTTGATATTTAGAGAGAAGAACCTAAAGACATAAAGAAAAGGAAATGGAAGTACAGTTTAGAAGGTACCTCCCTGCTTCTGCAGTCCAATCTCCTGGCATCTCAGGAAATAGTGATTTGCTTAAGAGAGCCTTGATATTTCATTGCTTAAAGAAATGTCTGGCGACTGGTTCTGGTCCTATATATCCTTTTCTAGTGTCTTAGAAGGTAATTCTGAATGCAATCCTATACCTGGCAGTTCTGCTTCAACATGGGAATTGTCTTCATTAAATTTCATACCTGTTCTATGTTAATATGTTCATAGATAATTGCATGTTGTGTTTCCTGGGCTGGAAAGGAACCTGAGACTGTTAGACATGAGAGAGGCACTCTCATAAAATCCATTGTCTTAGAAGTCTATGTTAAGTGCATTTTTTAGTAAATTTGAACAGAGTAAAACTAAAAATCTCTTATTGACTGTACTGTGTTTATTCATTTAGAAGTGAAAAATGATTCTGTAGCTTGTTTTCCTGTTCTTTGCAAGATCTTACTGAACTTTTCTTGTAAGAAAGCTTAACCACAGTGCTCTTCAGTTTCTAGTACTGTCACCTTAAGTTATTCCTATGTCTTTGTAAGGTGCATTATGAGATCTGTGTTTTTTCAGCTCCATCTTCTTCCTCTTCATTAGCCTTCCTCTGAGATACAGATTTATCCCATCTAAGCCAGTGAGACTGCAGGCTACTTTATCTGAGTCCTGAAATTCTGTCTGTTACTTCACTAAACTTATTTTATTTTATAATTTTTCTTTAAATTATAGATCCTATAGACTCTTCGGGTTAAAGAAGGATAAAAGCGAGGGGAAAAGTCACCAGATGTCTAACAGTTGTTTTAAAGTAATTGGACATAGAGACTTTTAGTGGCTGGATAAAGAGATGAGAACTGAACTGTAAGGAGAAACATGAAAGAAAACTGGAGTACAGAGGTTGCTTGGAGAAATTGTCACTTATGGTGTGTTTATTTGGCTTTTTCTTAAGGCCTCCAATGACAGAATTAAAATTGATTGCCTAATTCCTCAAGAGCATTTCAACCCCATGTTCTGTGTTTATTTGCATCTACTATGGATATGTGGATGTTGTCTTTTGGATTATTTATGGTTAAAGAAATCTGCTAGCTGGAAGAGCTAGAGATAACTTGGCATTCCTTATCAAGTGTTTTATTTCTTTCAACCTAGGTCTGAGAAGACAGTGTTTCACATAATTTTGCTGTTATGCTGCTGTGGGCAGTGACACAATGAAAAATTCTGTATCCATCCCTAAAAGGGTCTTCAGCAGACTTTCAGTATCACATCCATAGAACCATGTCCATTTGGTGCCAAAGGGAGAGTAAAGATGGGAAGACACTTTTGCATATAACTTTTGCATATAAGAATTTGTGATGTTTCAATACATGTGTTCATATGATATGTGTCCCTGCCATATTTGTCTGATTTAACTTTGTATTTTGTGAACATTTCATACTCTTCAAAGGCATCATTGAAAATAGATGCAGTATGCATGTGCATACTGCACTCAAGGGTCCTTTGATTTTCTGTGTCATGTTTGAAATTTTTTGAGTGCATGTGTAGGAACTTTTTCCTGCAGTAAAGCTTTCCCATTACTTGTGACAAGTATGAGGGGAAGATCATTCCAAAATAATAGCAACAGTAAAAATGGTGCTTTGAGCTGTTAAAAAGTGAAGTTTCCTTATGTGTTACTGTTAGCCTGCTTTCAAGGATGTCTTTACTGGGTGAATGACTAAGTGCACATACAAAATGTGCATTTAATGTGCACAAAACTAAGTGCACATTCAGCATTTCAAATGTGTAGTACCTAGTAGGGTTGAATAGTTCTACCCTATGACTACTTGTAGTTTATGATAAATTGCTTACAAACATCACTTTGCAGAAATTTCTAGGAAACACATGGGCTTTGTGATGTGTTGTCTTCTAATATAATGTGTAAACCCCTCTAGTAAATACAGCTACTTTCTTTCAATAAACAAGCTTAAAACATTGTTTTATTTTAGCCTTGGGGAGGGGAGGGGTTGGACATAGACTTGTTGCTGAAATTGTGTGCTGTCATCATCCTCTTGAGAGTTATCTCAGGGGCAGAAGTGTGAGTGAGTGGGCATCGCTGGGTTGTCACTGGCAGCTGGGAGAGTGACTAAAAGCAGCACTTGTGAAAAACTTGCCATGTCATGCTGAACTTGTCATTGCCAGCATCTGTCTGGCAAAAGTGCATAGAAACAATTTAAAGGATGGAGTGTAGAGAAAAAAGAAGAAAGAAATGTCCTTTTTGTTTTTTGTTTTTTTTTTTTTGTCAGAACCGATTAATTGCTGTTACTGGCAATAAGTAACAGCATTTCTTTTTTCTTTTCCAGAGTAAAGATGGGAAAACACCTTTGCACATGACAGCGATCCATGGTAGATTTTCAAGATCCCAAACCATCATTCAAAATGGTAAAAAGGGGGAGGGAGTATTTTTGTCATAAACTTTCCATTTTGGATGTTTTCATCCTCTTGTATTGGTAACAATGTGCTGAATTTTTTTCAGATCCAGTGTCCAGAAATAGTGGTAGAGTCTGGCATATCTGTTTATAAAGTTTGATAAGTTACACTGATGAACCATTTCTTTTTAAGAATGCAGGAATATGTATATAGATTTGTTTTCCATAACCCAGGTTGTTTTCCATAATCCAGTTTGTCCCATAAGGTTACACAATGAAATGCTTTTCTCTACCACTGAAATCTATATAAGTTTTAAATCCAAACTCCTCAGTCACTGACAATTAATAATGTTACTTAAATGATCATCAATCCTATTTTTCTAACAAAGTATCTGAATGCCTGGCTATACCCTTACTTAGTAATTACTCTTTATTATAGGAGCTGAAATAGACTGTGAAGATAAGAATGGAAATACCCCTTTGCACATAGCAGCTAGATATGGCCATGAGCTATTAATCAACACTCTGATCACGAGTGGTGCTGACACTGCAAAGTAGGTAACTTTACTGACACGAATGCAAGCTGACATAATTTACAAGTGTATTTATTAGGTTAACAGAACTAGTGCAATTTTTAATATAATCTTCAACTTGCAACAGGAAATCCTTGGTTTATTATGCTGTATTGTACTTATAAGTAGCTAGTCAGTATATCACAATTTGTACCAAAACAAAGAGAAATAGAGTTTTCTGTAATGTATTTGAAGTAAAAGCTCTGAAAGTTTTAATAGGCTGTTGCACTGATAATGCATGCTGATAGCTTGGAAGGAAGTGCTTAAGATGGGAAGTTAGCTCAGTATTCTAATGAGGTGGTTTGCTGAACCCACCATGCATGTGCACTTTGGCACACAATCATGTTTGTTTTATTTTAATTGTAATGAAACTGTGATACCTGATTATGGTGTATCTTAGGCGGGGTATACATGGGATGTTTCCTCTCCATTTGGCAGCATTAAGTGGATTTTCAGACTGCTGCAGAAAGCTCCTCTCATCAGGTAGGACACTCTTTTAACTTCTTACAAGGTGCTTTGTACTTCATTGTGTATTTCACAGAATAGCTTTTAATTAAGTCTTAATTTAGTGAAGCATAGAAATCCTCACAGTTTACTAGTACCTTGGAGCCAATGCTTGTTTTTTAATGGACAGTCCATAGTTAAAGTGAATGCAAACTTTTGGAGACATAAGTTTAAAAAAATCCAAATTTTAATAATACATTTATAATTTCTTTAATATTGTGTTTGTGCATTTTGAGTTGGCCATAGAGGTGGAATGACTGGTTTAGACCATAATGAAACTTCAAGGAGAAAGATTGATAATAATATTTTTTATTAATTTATGGACCATCCAATTTCCATTCCATGATGTCTTTAGCTTAATACAGATCAGTCTATTCCCATCTGTTCCTGTAGTGGGCACCTAATAGCTCTGAAGACTCTGTGCACTGCTGTATTAAGAAACTGTTGCACTGGTATTATGTTGTTAACCAAATGCAAGCAGACTGCGCTTTTCTTTTGATGTTTGACTTCTCCCTGAAGATGTGGTTGTTGGAAGGTCATTACTTCTCTTGTTGGCCAGAATCTTAGGTGAATTCTGAGCTCTTTGAACCATTGCAATTCTGAGAAAGTAGATTTTTCCAAATGAAGCTTCTGGAACAGAAGAAGAATAAGAATAATCTCAATGGTTCTGTATTAATCTGAAGATACTTATTGTTTTAAGTGGGGAGGAGAGAGCTGGGGAAAAGGAAGCATAAGAAGTTGCTTCCCCAGCTTTATACTGTTTGTTAGGGAAGCCTGGGAGAAGAACTAGAGGAATATAACTAAAGCTACCTACTGGAAAGGTTTTTTATTTACTGTCCTGTCATGGGCAAACTTGCAAGGATTCACTTCAGGAAAGAACTGTCCAATAGTTGACAATATTTCAATTGGATGTGCTCAAAATGAGGGATACTGGCTCTTTCTCCTTCCTGCACGTGGTATGGTGCTGGCTGTGCCCTTACTGGAGGTTCAGTATGGCAAAGGAAATCATGTGGAGGACTTGCAAATGATTTCTGTGGCTTTTACATGAATTGAGAAAACTTGGATGCAAATCGAGCCTGGAGCAGATAAGGACTTGAAGAGTATGTTCAGCCTTCAGGCTAGAAAGACTAAATACTGCCAAGAGCTTTTTGGATGTGCTCTTGGTGTGGGGATTGGTGTGTGCAGAGTATGTGTCCTTTTTGGGGTCAGGAGATGTCTCTTTTATGTAAATTAAAGATCTCTGATTTTTAAATTCCTTTATATTCATGTGCAAACCTTAACAAAATGTCACCAATCTGCCTTGTCCCAGTACTGAATGACATTTAAGTAATTAGTGATGGTAGACAAGCAACTTAGGGATGTGGAAAGGCATCAAAGGCTATTCTTCAAACCAAGCTAGTAAACTCTCTTAATTATTTGCTAATAGAGCATTCCCTGTTGAAATGGGATAAAAACATAGTGGTGCATACAAAACCTGTTTTAGGGGATATGGAGTAGGAAAACAGTCTTGAAATAATAGTATTTTTGAATAACATCTTTTGTTGTTCATTATCTATTGTTGTTTAACGGTTCTTAAAAAAAACAAAACAAAACAAAAACAAAAAAACAGCATTCCCAGGTACCGCAAATGGAGACTTAGTAAATAAGTTACATTACACAAGAGCAAAACTCTCATAAGAGTGTAATAGTTTTCTCAAACCAAAAATGTAGCTTTGAAACCTGATTTAAATAGTAATCTTTCTGTCAAAATATATGGGTGGATGTGGAATTACACGGCTAGTGTTTGTGATCTTGAAGTTCCATAGCTGAGCCTTTTTGGAAAGAGAAAGCTCCAGTGTTCTGCAAAGAGCTCCTCTGTAATTAACTGCTATTTGCAACCATCACTCCAACTCAATAAAGTTCTTTCTTTGGGACTAAAGCTCTAAACTCAAGGAAAAAATTTAAGCAGCTCCTATATTTAGTAATACTGACATCCCCAAAAATTAATAATCTCTGCACAACAGTGATAAATTCTAGCGTATTCCTGAATTTTTATATGACCTGCATATATCTTATCTTCAATAGTAAATGGCACTGAAATATTAGCAGGTAAATAGAAAGAGACAGAGCAGAGCCTAAGTGCAGCTACTTGTCTTTTACCTTACCCCTTTCAGTTTTATTTAAATGCCTGTTTTTCAGAACATTGGAAATAGCAAGGACATGTTTCAAATGAAGTAATTTTTAATGCTTGAGTGCTCTTTTGCAAATAGCTGTTAAGTTTGCTTAGCAAGCATTTCTCTTAACAGCAGATGACAGCAGTTTTGTGAAAGGTGATGTTACATAATGATTTTACAAAATATTTGCTTTGTAGGTTTTGACATTGACACACCAGATGACTTTGGCAGGACTTGTCTTCATGCAGCTGCAGCTGGAGGGTGTGTAAAAAAGCATTCATGCTTTCATATTCAGTATTTATTTTCAATTGCTGATCATTCTTGTTCTTTTTCTATTATCTTCTCTCTGTTTTTCCTGCCCTCTCCCCTTGGAACTTATGTAAACATGAAAATAATTTCAAGATGGATTCTATCTGCAAACAAAAAATTAATTAACTGTTCAGCTCAATAGGTCATTGCTGGAGTACGGTGTCCAAGTGTCATCAGCCTTACATTAGATATATATTTGGGGATGAACTGATTTTTTTTTTCATTCCCATGGATGATGATAAAATTTTTGGAATTTACAGCATTCAAAGATGGCATGCCTACCTAAGATAACTGTGAGACATGACATAGAGAACAGCAACTTTGGGAAATTTGTTTTTACCAAATCCATAAATAAAAAGTCAGTCTAAATAAAATAAAAGCAATAATTAAATTCCAGGGTTTAGGTGGATGAAGTAGTCAGAACTACTTGCTCATCACTTGAGTTGTGATCCATATTGATTATTGTTATTGTATTGTAGGTTTTCTATAGCAGCTACTCAAAATTGCCTGGAAGAATTGGGTAATAAATTTCATGATACACTTTGTGGGACACAAGAACTCCATGATATTGATATTTTCATTTTTCTGTTTGAATGTTGTTTAAGTAATACTGTTAAGTAATCATTCTAAGTGAAAAGTACTTGCTAAATACATCCTTGTTGCAAGTGATAGAAGTTAAAATGCTATCTCTTCATATAAAAACCAAATAATTTGTGACACATGCCCTCACTCATCTCCAGTTTAGGAAAGTTACCAAATATAGTGTTTAAACAATAAAAAATATAGTATATCTATTATGATGATCATATTTTTATTCAAAATTGATTACACTAAAAAGTAAAATATCTATGTTTCAACTTACATTTGGCCTTTAAAAATATGCAATAAAATCTTGCCTCTGTGCTGGAATCCTGGTAGCAAAAGCGTGTGACATGCAGGTGTTGTTGTTTGTTTGTTTATAAGAATTGAATTATTTCTTGAATTAGGTTCATGTTTATGTGCTTTATGCATGCCAATTGTATCAATTAAATTTATAGACGTGGTCTTGAAATAATTTGTATTCTTTATTGGTTTGGTCCATAAATTATGGAATCTATTTTACATACAGAAATGTATATATCAAAAATTCCACATTATAGTTCAGTTCCATTAACCTAACATATGAGATGTTCATGTGTTGTAGTTCTGATATTTGTAGAGGCCAATATTAATGAAATAAAATTTGCAATCACAAATAATAGTGTATTAATTTAATAGGAATTTGGAGTGCCTAAATCTTCTACTAAATACTGGTGCAGACTTCAACAAAAAGGACAGATTTGGAAGGTAAGACATTTCACATTTGTATATTGGAAAGGGCTGTTAAAAGTATTGCAGTAGCAGCTTATTGATATGTGGCTAATTCTGGGTTCCAGTTTAAATGTTTTTTTTTTTTGTTATGATGTCTCTAATAAACTATGTTTCAGCATGTGTTCTCAAAAGTCACAAACATATTTTGTAATCCTCTTTTGTTAGGTAGGTGTTTAGTCTTGTTTTTAAAGATTGAATTTCACATTCAACTGTAATTTTTGTGAACCTTCTTTCCTTACAACATGGGTCTAATATGTTTAAATTGCTCTCATTCAAGGACATTACTAATGTTTTCCAAATAATGCATTAGTCACATCTATACATCTGTGGCTATTTCTAAGCTCTTTTATTAATATACCCAGTATTTTATTATAACTGCTTCACCTTTTTCATTTCACAATATCGGTGCCTTTCTGCTTCCCCGTTTGAGCTCTGAACTCTTTGGAATGACATTAATTTCTATTTTTAGTGTATGATTATTTAAGTTTAGATGGCAGGATCAGTACTCATGTAAAATCTCATGTCACATCATGGAAAATATGATTTTCTGGGATGTGAAGAGCAGGAGTAGGACTTAAAGAAAATGTTATGGATCCAAAGTTCTATTTTGCTTTAAATTCCACTTCCATTATTTCCTGAGAAAGGAACAACTATCTGTCATAACTTTTGTCATCAAAAGTTGGGGTTTTCTTTTGGGTTGGATTTTGGTTTAACGTTCATGTTATATAGAGGATTTTTTTCAGGAGATGGAAAATATTAGTTTAAAATGGGAAAAATGGGAAAAAGACATTTTAAGGGAGAGGAAAGAGACTGACTGTCTCCTCAAAATCAAGTTATTTATAGCTGCAGTCTCTTTAAAAATAGAAAATGAAATTCTGAGTCATATTGGTCTTTTTAAAATTTTAGTTAAACTGGCATATTTAGAGAATTGTTTATGTATTTGAAGCTGGGATAAGTTTTCCCTGAGATTATACATCAGTACTAATATTTCATGGTTTTGATACAAGAAGACAAGATATATTTAACAGTGCCTCTGCTATGTCAGTATAGATAAAAATAAATAGTAATGTTTTCCTCTCTTAAGCAAAATTGTGCTTTTTTTATTAAAAATGTCTGTTTGTGCAATTGTTGTATTTTATTTGTGCTATATTTAGTTGTTGTGCAGTTTTTGATTTGTCCATATTTTTCTATGTGGCTTAAAATTACTTAACAGAAAATAGTCTTTCTAATGTAAACTGGATTTCCCTCTCTAAGTTTACACAAGAAAATCCAAATAAAGCTTCATTTAATATGAAGTTTGTGCATATTTTGGCTGGCAAATAAATCCACTATATATAGTACAGCATTGTTAAGTGGTCCCTAGAAAGTGGCCCTATTCTTTAGTACTGTGATAATGCATTCTTCACCACAAATACTTACTTACATATGCAAGGAGGATTTAAGTTTCACTTTATTTTGCTTTTTCTGTCTCTATAATATTATTTTGCTGTTATTTACCATTGTACTTTTTATTTAAATGTGTACTAAAGAACTCCACTCCATTATGCTGCTGCCAATTGTAATTATCAGTGCCTGTTTGCCCTTGTGGGATCTGGAGCTAGTGTGAATGACCTTGATGAGAGGGGTTGTACACCTCTGCACTATGCAGCTGCATCAGACACAGATGGGAAGTAAGTGGCATGCTTTGTACTAAAGCCTTTCTCATTAGGAACATCTGAGCTGTGAATTTTGTGTGTGTTCTGCCTTCAGATTTGCCAAATGCATTTCTTGTTTTTTTAAAGATTAAACTTGACAGAGGTGTGTGCATTGTATATAAAAGACTTTATGTAACAAATATTTCAGAGGAAAAAAAAAGAACAGCAGGAAAATGTATTGTAAGAATTTTATGTCCTATAATGCAAATGTGCTTAATCAGGAATTAATTGGGAATAGAGTTCTTAATCCTATCTACTGTGTAGTGGTTGAATAAATATCCTTTGTGGGGGTTATTAAGTTGGTTGTGAGCAATAGAGTCATTTTCCCTTACAATCAAATTCTGATGAAGGATGGATATTAACTTGATATTTCAATATAAGATGCTTTGTCTATTCGATGTTTGAGTAAATCACAGCTGTAATGCCAAACATGACTATCTGTTGATAGTGTAAATTTTTATGATGCAGTTACACTTCTATTAATGAAATGCATCAAGAATCTTTCATAAATCCACAATCTCTTGCGTTTTTTCCAATGGTTATATTTGTTATTGTGTTTATTTTCCAATGGTTATATTTGACATATATATTAATGACCTAAATGACTTTGCTTATATGCAAAGTGTATATATAGGTAGCACCAAAGAGATGATGACTTAAGCTCCAGACATTGGATATATTGAGGAGACAAGAAGAGCATCACTTCTTGTGCACACACTCACATATGCAGGTCGTGGTGTGCAGCAGCACATTCCACATGCACACAGTGACACCTTCCCTGGAGAAGTGCTGCTTCATGCCAAATCACCTTTTTTTTGATACAGCACATTTTAAAGGGTGAGATAGCAATAAGAATGAGGTGGTGTATAACTTAGATTGGGTTTTGAAGGCTAAATAAAGAATACTTTTATGGCTATTTAACTTATATTTGAACAACGTGCCTTTTTTATGTTAAGCCAGATTTCAAAATTAAATTGTCTGCTGCTCTTTAGAAAAAATATCAATTCCTGCTGGAGCTTGCTGAGATAATTTTACTTTAATTGCCCTCTTACAAGTTGAGCAGGATTAATTTTAGCTTCACAGTTGCTCTGAAAACCTCCAAACTATAATGGTTCTTCAGATGACATCGTTTTGCCATCTGTCTTACAAAAGGCACGAGCAGGAGTGACGATGACAATGCTGCAGAGCTTTGGGAGGTAACTCAAAGCATCCTCTCTGGAGCCCATGGGCTGCTGCCCTTCTCATTAACATTTGGGTCTCTGGAAGACAGGCTGCAAAGCAGAATGGCCTGAGGGGAAGCTTTTTATATTGCTGCACCAAGATGAGTAGTAACAGCTGGAAAACCAATACTGCTCAGCTCATTCAAAACAGAAATGAAGTTAAAAATGATTACTGGAGTCAGAATATAAAGCCTGGGAAAAACACATCATAAACCATCTACCAGGAAACCATCTACATAAAATTGCAAAAATATTTATGTGCAGTTTTATGGTCTTTGTTCAGACATCTTTAAAGACCGATTGTAGAGACAGGGATTTTTTTGTTGAAAATTATTTTGCAGTTTATTCCTGTTTGAAAGTATTTTTTTTTTGTATCTTTAACAAATACTTTTGTCTGGAACAAACACCACTAAGCCCCATTTTACCAAGATTAGAGAGAAAATTTCATAATTTTCTCTTAGAGGGGAAAAAGAATGTTGCTTCTATTTATACTTTTCTAATGGAAAATAAATAAAATGAATAAAGAATGAATATATGAGAAATAAATTTAATTTACCTGGGCTTTCAGAAAGTTTGATTAATATCCTCTTTAAGAGACCTGTTGAGGACAGTTAATTATGTGAAAGATGCAGGAGTAATCTCTCTCTTGGATGCAAAAAACCATTGAAAATAATTGTCTAATTTGCACTGGAAAGATTTGGTACTTGAGGATTTTTAGCAGACTTGGCTCTGTGCAGTGTATTTAGTGTATTGTAGAAATTTAGGTAGCCAAAGCCAGTGACATGTAACATTTATTAATCACCCATGAATGTTAACACAAAATTACTGATCCAAATTAGAAAGAAAGTTAGATGATGGGACAAATGAAATGTAAGAACTGTAATTCTTACTTAATGAGACAAATTAATTTGTCTTTGGGTTTTCATAAATCTCATCTCATTTTAATTCAAGCAAAAACAGGCAAGCACAGTTGTCATTAATGAAGTCTAAGCATTTATTTACTGGACAAATAAAAGCTGAATTGATTGGTTAAAAACATAGGTATGCTTTACAAGTAGCTTTTTATTAGCTGTACTGAGTAGTTTTAAAGTTACTTGCATCTTATGTTACATATGTTATTCTTTAAAACTCATGAAATTTTACCTTTTTCACTACATATCAAGTCCTTGTTTATGCTGGGCAAAAAATTATGGAAGTGAGAGTGCACTTCTGATAGGGAAGTATTTAATGATCCCAGAGAGAAGAAGGGATGTTGACCTGTTGTACACATCAGAGTAAGGAATAGCTTCACTAGCAAGTTCAAGGTCATAATAATGACTTTTGAAAATATTGCTGAAATGATAGACAACATAAAAGTATGAAACAGCAGGGTTATTACTTGCAATCATTGGTGTGCACACATGGAGTCTCTCAAAAACAGAAAAATAGGGAGAGAGTGAGCTGACTTGAAACCCCCATTTCCCATCCTCCCAAATGAGTGTGGATGAAACTGGGCTGGTCATATTTTGCCCTATAAATTTGTCTAGTTAAAGTAAGGAATGGTAAGATATATGTGTGACAACAACTGAGTATTTGCTGTATAAACAAATTTTAAAAATTGTATCTGGTGGTAGTGGAAGTGTGTGTGTGTGTGTGTGTATGTGTGTTACTCTTGTATGCTGCCATGAAGATCTGCTTCTCTTCTTTGCATATAACATACAGTAGAAGAAATTAATGCAGAAAAGCATACAAAATAGTAATCATTGATATTAGCAAAGCTAACTGCAGTTGTGTTAGCTAGGAGGAAAATAGCCATGAAGTACTAGTTTTAACCAAGTCAGATAACTCAGAAGATGCAGGGTGTCTGCAGAGAAGGATTATTTCAAACTTTGAAGCTTTGTGATTGACCTTTATGTTTGATGTAATGAGGTAGCTTTCTCTAGTCCTAGCCAATATTGTACATTAAATCAGTGTCCCTGTGTGCTGTATTCTATTTTCCAGTTGAATTGGAACAATTTATCACTTAGCATTAAGTTGAAATTCAGCATTTAGATACATGGTTGCATATGTCAATTTGAATAGGTGCCTGGAATACTTGCTAAGAAATGATGCCAACCCCGGGATCCGAGACAAGCAAGGATACAATGCAGTTCATTACTCAGCTGCCTACGGTCATCGCTTGTGTCTTGAATTGGTAAGAGAACATCTCCTGGATGGAAGGTGTCACTGCTGCTCTTCCAGGGTGTGCTGCAGAGGCCAGGGGATTCCTCCTCCTTGGCTGTCAGCTGGGTCAATACTGGATTTTCAGTATTTTTAAAAATAATTTTATAATTATAAAAAATAATTATAAAATAAAATTATAATTTTCAGCCTCAGTGCAGATAAATTCAATCATTTGGTATTCCTAAAATAGAAGCAAAGTGAGCAGCTAGGATGCTAGATACTGGCTTAAAAAGATGAAAAATTCTCAGATGAGAAGACAACTGGTTGAAGATGTGGGATATTAGTTTTGTTTTGTGTCTTAATTTAAAATACACTACTATTTTTTTTTTCTGGTGACTGAAATAAAATAATCACCAGTTATCCCACTGAGAACCTTTCAGAAATTTCATGAATGTCATTTGAAAGGAGCAAATTAAAATATGGGGAGAACCTGTAAAGAAAGGGTGCCTTATAAAATAGTTCATGCAGTTACAGTAACTAGTGGCCACAGAATATATTTTCAGATAATAAAGCCGTAGTTAGTTTTTTATTGCTCCCTTTACAAAAATATGTGTACTATTTGATATGCTGTCTTATACAACTTCAGTATTTTTATTAAAATTACTTTTTTATATTTAAATGTATTCAAACATGAATTTTGGATGTTTTTAATTACAGATTGCAAGTGAAACGCCTCTAGATGTTGTAAGTCTATTATTTCTCACTTTTTAAGTATTACTACAGAGCAAAAGGGAACATGTAGTTTTAAAAATACTGCTTATTTTTTAGACTTATACAGACATTTTTTCAATGCATTAATGTATTATTTCATTTCAACTACAGTTTATATTTAATTGGGTTTTACAATTTTAAAATGGGAAATTATTTTTAAGCCATGTAGTTTTTTACTTAAACAGTTGGTTGACCATGCTATACATGTCTGATAATGAAAATGTAATTTGAATGTATTTGGTGTTCTTCAAATACTTTGAATGTTTTAATTCTACTAATGTACTTAATTAAATATGGTCTTGAAGAAGACCCAGAAGTAAAACTTCAGAATACATCTGAAAGTCACAAATAGAAATGTATATACATAGATATTTTAATGCTATAGCTTTTGCTTTTTTTGAGACCATTTTTTCTCTCTGAGAATTGTTTTCCTGTTCTGAGAAATCCATCCTGCTGTCTGGCCTTTCATATTGTATTCTGCTGACTTTTCACCTAATCAGAATGCTTACTTGGCTGATGTCTGGGGGTTTTTTCTTGCTGCTGTTGTCACTTGTCCTTGTCTTCCCTTTGTATTCATCGTTCATATTGCTCTTAAGAAAAAATAGTAATTTTAATTTAGTTTCTTATTGAATTATTGCATTATTATGCAAAATTAAACTACTGGGGTTGGAACATGAATATGGGGGATATGTTGCTGAGTTGATTCAGACTCTAAAATGTTGAAGATCAGGACGTCTGTAATTCTATACTATTCTTCCTACTTTTTCTCCTTTATTTTTCAATCTGTGTATATGGGAAAATGTAGCAATTATTGCTGAGTGTTTTCAAAGGTGAGGGGGTTTTGCACTCACTCTGACTTTTTCTCTCTAAGCTGATGGAAACATCAGGTACTGACATGCTGAATGACTCAGACAACAGAGCACCTATAAGTCCACTGCATTTAGCTGTAAGTTCTCAGTTCTTTAGTGATGACAACTCATCTGGTAGCAAACAGTTGTTGCACAGGTTTATTCATTCTGGATTTTTTCAAAATAGGTTAATAAACAATATGCAAACATATGTACTAATATTCCTGAATGAGGTATACAGGATGATTTTTGCATTTCACTTGAAATTTGCTTCACGGAACAGCTTTCATGTGGAATCTTCTAATTAAAATCTGTGCTAATGAAACTTTTATAAGACTTGTTCTATAAGTAATTATGACTTTTTTAATCATTACACTGTCTTACTCTCTTAATTGTTTAGTATGAGAAATGTTTGTCCTCAATACTTTAGGGAAGATTTGCACAAGGAGTAGTGTAGGATAGTGATGAAATTCTGTCTATAAAAAAATATTCAAAATACAGAGTAACCAGCTCAATGTGTAGCTTTGATCTTTTCCCTGAATTTAAAAGCAATTGAAAAGCCACTCTATACTTTCTGAAAATAGAGTCTCATGCAGTACATATATATATATCAATAAAGTAAAAATAATCTTTGATAGTGGTAAATGAACGCTATTTGTACTGCATTCCTATTACAGGTGCTTTTTAAAAAAATATTTTATGTATAAAAGCCAGAAGAAATTACTTAAATTTGCTTATGTTCCTCACTTGACATAATCTGAGGTTGATGTAACTCCAACATAAAGGGATGAAACATTGTGCAGTAGTCAAAATACTGGTTTTTATGCAGATTGAAGACAGATTATTTTCTGGGAGTAGTTTCAGTTGCTGACTGAAAGGATAAAATAGGAAAACACCACCAACCTTTTGCTGAAGTTGTGGGGTTTTAAAATGTTATAACTGCTGTAACTACTTATGTGCTGCATCAGTTGCTCTTCTGCATGCTAAAGTAAGGATAGTCTCTTTACAGTTTCATTTATGTAGTTTTAGCAAGAAAGGGAAAAACGTTAAGGATGGGAAAATTGAAGAATTTTCTTATTCTTGTAGGCCTATCATGGCCACCATCAAGCTCTGGAAGTGCTGGTACAGTCACTGCTGGACCTTGATGTGAGGAATAACAATGGAAGGACGCCACTGGATCTTGCTGCCTTTAAGGGACATGTGGAATGTGTAGATGTGCTCATTAATCAGGGAGCATCAATCTTGGTGAAAGATTATGTTGTAAAGAGGACCCCAATTCATGCTGCAGGTATGTGCTAGCTACTAACCTCTAAAATTTTGGCTTTTGAAATGTGTAATCTGTTTAGAAGTCTCTGTCATTAATGTTCTAAGAAATAGTATTTAGGAACAGAGGATGACTTTCAAGTATATGCTGTGCTGAGAAACATGTAGCAAGAGAGTTGCAGGCAGGAGCCAGGATTAATCCAATAAACCAGTGGAGTCCAAGAGTGCTGTTCCACACTTCCCTCTGGAAGGGTGCATTGTCCTTGTCCATTCAAGTGGCTGTGCTGACAGGTGCAGTGACATGTCCCTGCTTCTCTCCTCGTCTTTCACGCTGTCCAAACTGCAGGCCCAAATTTAGAAAGGCAAATTGCGTTGCCTGTCTTGGCAGTAAAATACTTCTAAAAATGACTGGAGTCTTGGAGAATTTTGGCAGTTTGAGAAGAGACATGAAAACTTACTTTGATTTTTTTCCAAGGATTTAAATGACTCCTGAGCATTTTCAAAATAACAGCAATCCTTTGCAGTGTTTTCTTGCTGACTTTCCTAGAAAACATCTCTAGGCCTGCCATTCTCTGAGTCTAGAATCCACACTAGAGTCTTATTTTTCCCCTCGCATTAAAAATAGGCTTATTCAATTCGGCATTTATAGTAATGGTGTTACAGAAGTGTTGCAGTTAAAAAGAGCATTATGTACAAAACATCATCATTCTTGACAACTTGTTTTGTTGTCCATGAGCACAAACTGCATTCTTCTATTTGATTGAGCTTTCCTAACTTGTGTTAGCATGTCTGTCAGCTACAGAAATGTGAATTGTCGCTGTGCTTGTGTGAACTGAATACTGCAGCTGTAGGTCAGAAATAATTTCCCTTCCAAGAAGCAATCATTTATCTTTCATGAGTTGCATTTAAATGAGATTTCTCAATTTTCTGTTTGTTCATTTTCCTTTCTTTTTAACTGCTTGGTTTATTACATCTATGCATTACATTTCCTTCCCCTTTCTAAATGTGATTTCCATTATTATTTTATAACTATGTGCATGCTGCACTTGCTAACAAAATCTGACTATGATTTGCTAGGTATGTGTTTCCCAGTGCCTTAAAACAAGCAAAAATTATGCTAATTCCTATATTTTAGTGTTCCTTCTTGTGTGTGTTGTATAAGCATATATTCCAATTACTTTTAATATATGCAACCTCATTAATATATATATGTTTACATAAAATCTGTTGGCAGTTGATAGTTGGAATCAGTTTTTCTAACACTGTACAGTTGAGAATATCTGATTGCTGAAATTTTCTAGTATTCATATTTTAATTCAAATGATTACAATAGTAAAGCTATACAGTGGGTTTTCAAGCTAATGGGCTTTAGTCTGAGCAGATAGGTTGCCATTCTGTTTGAGCTCTCTTCTCAAAGGCAATTCATGTAAATCCCATATTTTTATAATGTTTTACAGCTACAAATGGTCATTCAGAATGTTTGCGGCTATTGATAGGAAATGCAGAGCCACAGAATGCAGTGGACATTCAAGATGGAAATGGACAGTGAGTTTAAATCATGGGCATTCTGTTCTACACAAGTTATTGCATTTTGTAAAAGAAAAAAAACCAAATACTTTACAGTAATTATTTTAAACTTATTTTAAAAGGAAATTATTGCAATAAACATGAAGTTGAGAGTGAAAAATGTTCAGCTGGGAGGAAACTAAAATGTGTCTTACTGCCCAGATGCTGAGAAAATGGATTCTAGTTACTTAATCAGGACTTCTGAACTGGGGCATGTTACTTTATTTTCTCAAATCTAAAAAGCAAATGAGTGGAAGGTCATTGATGATGTAAGTCTTAACAGTGTTGAGTGCAAGGATAGCAGTTGTTGTGTTTGAGCTGAGCGCTAGTCTGTTAAATTTCCAAGTGTAAATTTCCACTTTATTTCTGTCTCCGCTTAGGACTCCTCTGATGTTGTCAGTTCTCAATGGGCACACCGACTGTGTTTATTCACTCCTTAACAAAGGAGCAAATGTAGATGCCAAAGATAAGTGGGGAAGGACAGCATTGCACAGAGGGGTAAGAGAATATTCCCTTTTTTTAATTTCCAGTTTTCTACATGCTAATTTCAAATAAATACTTAATATGTAGTGTTAGTTAATGTCTCATTATTCTCATCTTGCCATTTTAATTTAATTGTATTTTTAGTTGCATTCGAAAGGTGCATTCTGCCTGTTTACTACCTACCGTCAGAATTCCTTTGGACTTTTAGAACCTCCTAATCTTGCTGTAAAATGTTAACTGGAGAGGTCCTAGAGTACAATATTTTGTTGGGGGGAAGGTAGTGTTAATAGGAGGAAGAAAAGCATGATATGTGCCACATGCCAAATATTTTGTTTCTAGCGTCTGCCAGATAAGACAATTGAATGAGCCCAAGAGATTAGTAGTTCATTCAGTGTTATTCCAAGAAAATATTCTGACATGAGTATTATAATACATTGCTATTTTCCCAACAGAATGTCTGTTTTTAGGAATAAAAATAGTAACTTATTTTGCTTATTTTGTTACGCCTTAAAAATGCAAGAATTTGCCTGAGGTTTTCTTGCTTGGGTTCTACACCTCGGCTTACATACATGAATATTTTCAAACTGGCCCTCTCCTGTGTCTCTCTGACAGGCAGTTACTGGGCATGAGGAATGTGTGGAAGCATTGCTCCAACACGGTGCTAAGTCCTTACTGCGGGACTGCCGGGGCCGCACGCCCATCCACCTGTCAGCGGCGTGCGGCCACATCGGCGTGCTGGGGGCTCTGCTGCAGGCAGCTGCCAGTGGGGATGCAGCCCCTGCCATGGCAGACAATCACGGCTACACATCGCTGCACTGGGCCTGCTACAATGGTAAATGCATCAAAATACAGCTCTGCATCCGTTTGTTGATATTGGGATAGAAGTATTAATAACTTAATATTCATACAAAAGCAACATCCTCTTTCAGTTCCTTTCAGTGAATGAGAGAAAATGACAGGATATCTTGAAGAGGAATGTATTAACATCTAATTCATAAGAGATGTTTACTTTTGTCCTACATTTTTGTCATATAGTATCTTAGTTTTATGCCTCAAGAAGTCTGTAAAGAAATTCAGCATAATACCTCTGAATAGAAATGTGTCACACACATCCCAAAAAATAACTTTTATAAGGAGGAGTGGTTTCAGATTAAATCTGTATTAAACTTGCTTCATATCAAATATGGTAGGCATAAGAATCTCAAGGATATAGAAGTGATTCAATACGAATTTTTTTTTCTTCACTGATAATTTCATGGATTTGACAGTGAGGGAGTCCTTAAAATGTAGAAAAATCATTCAGCTCCCTTGCTAAAAATTTTGTTCTGTGTGTTCATTTAGAACACAGTAGAGGTTGTTATTTATTTCATCTCATTCAGAGATGAAATAAATAACATGATAGAGAAAAATCAAGAAGTAAGAGATTAAACCTTCGTTTCACCAATTATTATTAAGTGAATAACTACTGAGCTGATGCAGCTGGGTGATAATTTCAACTAAATGTGGAACAAAAATAAACCTCAAATGGTGGAGTTGTTTTCATGGAGACAAAGTGATGAATGTACAGAAGAGTTTGCAATGAAGAGGTGTAAAGAATTCAATTAGGTGTTCTGGATGTCCTTCAGACAGCGTGAGGTACCTTATAAATTTCATAAAGTTTACAGTATTACATGTCAGTTTGATTTTCAGGATTCTAAGAATGTATTGGTTCCTAAACGTTGAATATTCAGCCCTGTTGAATATAACCAGTTTTTCTTTGAAATTTTCAAATACAATACTGCTTAATCTAATTTAGGTACATATTTTTCATTGTAAACCATAGTTAGACCTTTTCCCTTCTTTTCAATACCTAACTCCTACATTTGCTTTAGGTCACGACAGTTGTGTAGAGCTGCTCCTGGAACAGGAAGTTTTTCAGAAAATGGAAGGAAATTCTTTCAGTCCCTTGCATTGTGCTGTGTAAGGAAGTACAAAATTATTCTTCATAAATTTCATTGCTGTATTTAACAAAACATTTATCATTCTGTAAATAACAGTCTGTTTAATTCATTGTAGGATAAATGACAATGAAGGTGCTGCGGAAATGTTAATTGATACACTAGGTGGTGGTATTGTAAATTCAACGGATTCAAAAGGAAGGTAAGAGTGCAAATGCAGAAGGAATGTCTGTAATGTCATACAGTGGCTGTGCTAAATTCTTCATTTGTTTGGGGGGTTTGTATTTGCTACTTAACATTAATTCCTCATTCCCCCTTGTTTTATTCTTTGAAGGTTTTTGTTTTATTCTGTGCTAGAAATAAATTTTAGATTTTAAAAATCCTGTTCTGATTCAGTAAACTTGAATCAACTTTTTATTATACAGGCAACTTAGAGCACATTTTAAATTTTTTTCATTTTGTGGATAGAGCTTTATGCATCTTTTATTTTTTCTGAATCAAATTGTATCTCTATTATAAACTGTGTGGGTGGCATTAGTTGAACCTAGAAAGGGACTTTTATAAAGGCAGCAATCACAACTCCAGCAATACTGATTGCAAAGGATCAGTGGGAGAGACTGCAGAGTCTTTTTTATTTGTAGGATCACAGGCAGGGATGCCCCTTTGAATACAGTAGAAAGCATGGCTGAACATGGCCATATTGTCTTTTGATCTGTTGTAGAACACCTCTGCATGCAGCAGCTTTTACAGATCACGTTGAGTGTCTACAGCTTCTGCTTGGTCACAGTGCTCAAGTAAATGCTGTAGATTCTTCTGGGAAAACACCTTTAATGATGGCTGCAGAAAATGGACAGACGAATACAGTTGGTAAAGAGAAAGCTTTATGTATTTCTGCTTTTAGCTCTGTTAATCTTACTGTGGGTGAAGTAGCCTTACAGTTCATGTTCTTGTGAATATATTTTGCCAAAATTCTGTTTTCATTTTACCGTTTGGATTTTAAGGAATATGCTTTTAGTTAATAAAAGTCTTTATTTCCCCAGAGGTACTGGTTAGCAGTGCTAAGGCTGATCTGACTTTGCAAGACAATTCTAAGAACACAGCACTCCACTTGGCTTGCAGCAAGGTGTGTGCACGGTCTGACTTATCAGTGCTGAGCTTTGTGTTATCAAGCACTGTTTGAAAGTATTGTTACTTTGAGAAAACACGCAAAACAATTTGTGAAGAATATTTGTTATGTGACAGATGTTTGTTCTGTGTTAAGGGTCATGAAACTAGTGCCTTGTTAATCCTGGAGAAGATTACAGATAGAAACCTCATCAACGCCACCAACGCAGCCTTGCAAACGTACGTATCAGCAGGGAGCGTGTTTGAAAGATGAGTTCTTGGTGTGTATCTTGCTCATAAAGAGGAATATTTTTTAGATTTTT
Source organism: Geospiza fortis (assembly GCF_000277835.1). Lineage (NCBI taxonomy): Eukaryota > Metazoa > Chordata > Aves > Passeriformes > Thraupidae > Geospiza > Geospiza fortis. The sequence goes on from NW_005054333.1 coordinate 1,943,190, forward strand.
TTTCAAACTTACTGAATTTAAACTGTTAATAGGTACCAAGAGTTGAACCAATTTGGAATTGAAAGGGTGTTTTGCTCATACTTACAGCTCTGGATATTTTTTTTTCTTGTGGGTGAATAGGATGATAAGTAAAACTTACATTATTGTGATTCATGTGTGGAGTTACTGCAATCCACTGTGATTACCTGTAAACTGAAATTTTTCCATTTTAAAAATTATCCAGTTTTTCAATTAAAAATCACTTCATTTAACAACTAGAGGCAAACTAAGACTTAGTCTTCAAAGATAGCTACTTTAAAAAACATAACTGCCTGAAGTGTGCTTTTATTCTTCAGCATGCTTTCTGTTTCATGTTTCAAGGGTGAAACTTTGTTGTCTATTAAATATCATGGAGAATACACTCTTCTTAAACCTTCCTGAAGATGGTCTCTCAAATAGAATTAAACCTATTTGGTTAGCCTAAATCACGAGGAAACCTTAGAAATGTGTGGTATGTCATACCAGTCAAGATGGGTTACTAAAATGACTCTTCTGCATTTTTTCCTTTTGGAGAATGCATTTGTGTTCAGAGAATACTTGGCACACAATGTATAGCTGAGTTATGCACATGAATTATTAGACTGCTTCAGTAATGGTATCACAGACCATTTAGGGAAAAAAAAGCCAAAAAATCACCAAAAACCACCTTACACTGGAACTTGTAAGCAACTCACATATTATTCTGGCCTTATGTCCCTTCTGCAATCTTGCCATATTCAAGCTCATACAGTGCTTCCAAGTATTCCCTGAGACCTGCTTGAATTAAGGAGTTAAAATAGTAAGAATTCTTCCTTTGCTTTTGCTGCTCACCATGGTGCACCTCAGGCAGCATGAAATAACCAGAAAGCAGGAAAGGATTGATTGCCTCATTTCTGGCTTTAAACAAGGATGTCTTGGGAGAAGGAAAAGCAAAAAGGAGATGGGAACAGATGTGGGAAAGTATGCTACCATAGGCTCATGTAATTCCACCCACATGCCTTGGCTCAAATAGTTCGATCAAGAGATGTCATGGGATAAAATAGGTACACATTTGCACCTCTCTAAAGTGTGTATATAAATTGCAAGGTTTTAACCGTTGTTTAAATAATACTACTTTAGCAAACGTTTAATAACTAAATTAACTTTCTGAACAGCTTAAACAAAGTCCTTCTTTGTGGCAAGATAAGCATTAAAATTGTTGGTCTCTACAGTAAAATTATTTTAATTACAGTACATTTTTCAGTGTATCTGTGGGGTGTGGTAATTCTTGCATTTTTAATACTTTAATGTAAGCACCATAGATACAGCTGCTTCTGTTTGTATCTTTTGCATTTCTGATATATAAGTAAGGCATTTTTTCCAGCTTATAGTTAATTCAAACAACTTCAGGAATCTTAGAATGAATGAAGAGCAATATAAAGCAGAAGGGAAGTAAGCTGATAATTTTGTTTCCTGCTGCGTGATAGTAAGGTTTTATTTAAGCCAATGGGAACCAATTTTGAAAAACTGTTGCATTTGAAAAAGATATAATTAGAATATTTGAGATAAAGCTACACTTTCCTTTATAGAGCAAGTCAACACAAAATTGATTTATGGTTAGTAGTTTGAGGTTTTGAAAAGTAATCTGCTTTTCTTGCTTCATGCATTATACTGTGAAATATTTTTTCATCTCTAATCACAATGGAATATAGTGGTTTCTAGAAGGCAGATTGATGAAGTGTTTCTGCATCTCTTATGGGTATTTACATGTAGCAGCAAAGGGCTGCCATTCTGCTGTTAGAGCTCCAGTGAGTGATGGCAGTGATATGCACTTACTCTCACATGTGACAGTATCTGTTACAGCAGCTGAGTGGGGATTTATCAGCATAGGGTGCCAAGTGTTTCTGACTTTTTAACATGATAAAGTCCATAAGCAGGCACATCTTTACTAGCAGCTGTTTCCTCCCTGTGTGCTGCCATGGAAAGAAGAATGTTCACAATTGGTATTTTACAGTTTCTTTGCAATAAGAAAAAAGATTTGCTGAGTTTCCCATCTTAGTTATTACATCTATAATATTTGTATAAAAAATGTGTAAATAACACAGAAGTATAAGTATTACATTTAACTAGATGCAAGCTACCTATCTTACTTCATGACTTGTTGTAAGGTTTATATATGAGTTTGCTTGTCTTCACAGACCTCTGCATGTTGCTGCTCGAAATGGACTAACGGTTGTAGTTCAAGAGCTTTTAGGGAAGGGAGCAAGTGTACTTGCTGTAGATGAAAATGGTAAGAAAAATCTAACTTTGTTTTCCTGTGAGGAACTGTGGTTCTAAACTCAACTCCTTGAAAAACAGTAACTCTGGAAACTCCAGATGAGCCTTGCAGTAGGTTGCCCTCGCAGAAAAAAATGGGTTGCTGGTGGATCATTTTAACAAAGCAACGGAAGTAGGGAGAGTGAAAACGTTCAGAATGATGCAGGTCACAGCACAGAAAAGTTTGGCTTGCATTTGTAGTTTTATGATGCACTATAAAAGTAGTTTTATGATGCACCTATAAATGCAGTAGCTTTGGCATACCAAAAATGGTCAGAAAAACATAATGCTCAAAGTAAAATATAACTTTCAGCTGTTAAGCTGGATTGAATTGCTATTTGTTTTGTCACAGTAGGTATATTGGTGTTAGCTTTTAAAAGCTAGTATGATTTACAGCTCACAGTTACTGCTCTCAAGCTTTTGGCTCTTCAGAGTTTTTTGGCACTTAGAAGTAAGAAGTAACTGCTTTATCACGAGAATAAATCCTGCATCTTGTAAAACAAAAGAAAATTAGATTTACTGACTAATTCACATTTTCATGTAAGATATCTGTGGTCCTCTAAAGCTGTGCTTTTGAAAGCGTAAGGCTCTGCCACTTATGCCATGAAAGCAGTAGTTGGGATTTGGGGAGGGGTGAAGCAATAGATTGTTTGCTTTTTGACTTTGGATTTCTATGTTATTTTTTATTCCAAAAGTTATGTGCCTAATTGATAGTTCTAATTATATTTCCAGTTTGGAAAGTTTTTCCTCTTTTAATGTTCACTGTGACTTTCTCTGTGTGTTTCTCAAATTACACTGCTTAAAGTAACATGGGTGACTTAAAGATCATTCCTTGCCTAAAATAGGGCACAAGAGAGTAAGTGCTAAAAGAAACTCCTTCAAATGAAAAGATTGAAAGATATATCTTTTTTTTTATTTTTGCTTCTCATCCCATGTATGCTGACTGGAGACATTTGCATTTTTGTGGGCTTCTCATATACAGCCAGCCAGTCCCTTGTTAGGATGGATCTCTGACGTAACAGAGGGAAAACATTTGTATCAAAGTACTCTGGCAGCCTGGGGATCTAAAAACCTTCTTTTTAATTCTGCTCATTTTAAATTTTTAAGTAAGTCTGAGCACTATCTAATATTTTTCGTCACTGTGGTTCTTTCTAATAGCAGTTGCTTTGTTTATAAATTTTTAAGCAGCCTTGAGACTATATCAAGCAGCCTTGATGGAGTCTTTTTCTGACTGACGAAATAGGCAGTGGAATATTTTGGGTCATACACTGGCATTCTCTTACTTCAGCATAGTCCAGATAAGTTCAGTGATCTGCCAAACAAGATTGGCATTTCATACAGAATTAGATGATAAGGGAGTTTAATTTTAGTTTTAGACAGTTTTAGTGTTTTACATGGAACCTGTCTTGGTTCCTTATATGGAACATGTAACCAGCAGAGCCTCAGCTGTTATGGAGTGATGATCCACTTTTTGTCTTTGAATTTGTCCTTTCTGTAAAAACTACATTGACTTTTTCAAACAGTCTCTATTTGTGTCTATAGCAGTATAAATTGAGTCCTCTGCTGCTATATCTGAGCATTATTGAAAAACATGAGCTTTGAAAAAAGCCAGCATCACTCCAGTTACCTGTGTTTCAGTTTACAAATAGTTTATAAGATTTTTAAAGTGAATTTGAACTCACGCTGCTTTTGTCATAGAGCGTCTCTTAAAATGGTGAGATCATTTTTGTTTAAGAACTAATGTCAGTAGAAAAAATTTAATCCTCTTGGTTCTTAATAGATTAAATGCAGCTGAAACAGAAAATTAACTTTCCAGTATACTTCCCCAAAGTGGTTGTGTTGAGGGTTCATTCTCAGCTCTGTATCTGTTGTTATTCAAATTTCTTTTTTTTCCCCATTTTTCTGCACCAGTCATGATGAAACTGCCATCACCTTCATCTACAAAAATTCTGTTGAATTGGACATTATTTATGCAAATTTGCCCATCTTAAAAGAAATTATTGGCTTTTTCTTCATTTGACACCATATGAAGTTTTATTTTGTCACTCAACCAACGTTTCAGGAGGGATTTCTTTGTGTGTTTTGTATTGTAGTGGGTTTTTTTTTTCCTGAGTATTTAACTGGTATTTTAGTTTATATTGGAGATGTCCAGTTTTCTGGAAGGAATTTTTCTGTAAGTAGTTTTCAGATTAC